>NC_132856.1:50131305-50435605 GCF_048164855.1 Canis lupus baileyi
ACCCACTCGCTGGAGGCTACAGCCTCATCCAGCTCACTGTCTGTGTCAGAGTCTGCATCTGGGAAGGGGAAACATGAAAAGAGTTAGTGCTTGGGGCTCAGTTTCTGTCACACCTAGAGTCTGGCTGGCCCAGCTACTTGTATTCTTGTGATGCTGCATCATGGTCAAAAGTTTTATTCCATTCCGGCCCGGGCTCCAGTTCTTTTTTTTTTTTTTTTTTTAATTTATTTATTTATGATAGTCACAGAGACAGAGAGAGAGAGAGAGAGAGAGAGGCAGAGACATAGGCAGAAGCAGCCTCCATACACTGGGAGCCCCATACGGGATTCGATCCCAGGTCTCCAGGATCGCGCCGGGGCCAAAGGCAGGCACCACCCAGGGATCCCCTGGGCTCCAGTTCTGATGGGCAGATTATTCAACCTCATTGAGCTTGCCTTTTCTCTCGTCATTTCTTTTCTCCTCCTCTTTATTTATTGAGAGCCTGATAGTTAAGAACATGCGTTTGGGAGCTGAACTAAGCACCAGTCCAGCCTCTCTGAATTATAATCCTGAGCAAATGAATTTACTTCTCTGACTCTCAGTTTCCTTCTCTGAAAAGTGAGGATATGGGGGATCCCGGGGTGGCTCAGCGGTTTAGCACCTGCCTTTGGCCCAGGGAGTGATTCTGAAGACCGGGATTGAGTCCCACATCGGGCTCCTGGCATGCAGCCCGCTTCTTCCTCTGCCCGTGTCCCTGCCTGCCTCTCTCTTTCTTTCTCTCTCTCTCTCTGTGTCTTTCATGAATGAATAAAAGTGGGGATAGTAATAACTTCTATTTTATATGGAGTAGATGAGATAATCAATACCCATAGAAAAGCTGAGAACAGTGTCTGGCACATAAGCACTCAAAATAGCACTGATCCTTTACTGAGCACTTACTATGTGCCAGATACTAAAGGATCTGGTGCATTTAAAGGATCTAGTGCATTAACTCCTTTATTCCTCACAATGACAACCCCATGAGGTGGGTGCAGCTATTATCATTCCCATCTTCCAGAGGAGAACACCGAGGCAGTGGTTGGTAGATTAACTTGCACAAGAAAACGCAGCTATGAAGTTGTAGGGCTGCCACTAGAACCCAGGCAGTGTGTCTTCCAGGTCCGTATATGTATCATCATCATCATGAAAGCCTTTTTCTATTCTTTTTTTTGTTGTCGTTTTTGGCCAGGCCGTTGCATCTCATGAAACTAGACCCCATTCCCCCTGCTGAGCCCATGCTGAGCCCCCTGCCCAGCTTAGATGGTGTCCTAATCTGTTTTTGACTGTGTTGCCACTTAACCATCCTGAGAGATTCAGGGTCACCTGCTAGGTGGTGGCAAAATCTGGCCTAATATACCACCTTGTACATAGTGGTTGAAAAGCACTTCAGCGTCAGTGTCTAAATGGCATCCTACCTCCCACCTACTCCCCCAACCTAGGAGTTGTGCCAGGAGCAGCCTTGCTTAAGGCAGGCTCACACACGGCAGGTGCTCCAGAAATAGTAGCCAGTTCTCCGACGACTAGAGGCTGTGGATGGCTTGCCACCCCCATCCCAGCTTTGCTAACTGGCTCCTCTCACCTTGGCACCGCTTTGAGACTTGAGCATGTTTCTCCAGTTGCATGTAGTAGGACAGGGACTCTTCTGTCCCCACCCTTCATCTCATCTCCATCCCCTGCTCTTTGGACCATCCCATGTCCCATCCACTGCCCACCCCCTGCCCCTACACACTACCTCCCCCAGCCTCACCTGGAGCTTCATGAGTCAGGATGTCAGACCGTCTCCAGCGGGAGCCTCCGCAGGTGAAGATGACTGCTCGGATGAATTCCCGGCCGCAGAGCTTCACTCCGTAGGGTGATGGCCGGGCCTCAGCCCTCAGCCACAGCTCCCCAGCCAGTACCCACACGGCTAGCAGCAGCAGCAGCGGGCGCTTGGCCATGCTGGACAGAACACCTGGCAAGTGGGGCGAGACAAGGCAACTCCCCTGGGTGTCTGTGTCGCTGCTGCCTCCTGGCCCCCCATTTATACATCCTGGCTCCCCCGCACCTGTCATGGAGAAGGCGAGTGACCTCCCTTATCTCCTTCGGCAGAGGGGAGGCGGCATGGCCCTCCTCACCCCGACCTTTCCTGTTTCCAGGACCAAGTGATAACCTTTAACCAGGGATGGGGTGACGTGGTCCAGCTCACTGTCATCTTCAACAGAGAGGGGCGAGAAGGTCTCAGTTCAGCAGAGACCAGGAACCCAGACCCCACCAGATAGGAAGAGAGGGCACAGCCAGATACCACCCCCCTCATAGGGCTGGACCTCCTCTGTGAATATTAGCAATGATAATGAGTGTTTCCCTGGTTTGCGCTGCGAGGTCAAGCACTGCTCTAAGTTTGTTGTATCTACTTAAACCTATGAAAATGATTCTCAAATTTGAGCACGCCTCCGAATCTCCTGGAGGGCTTGTTAAAACACAGATTGCTGGGCCCTATTTACAGAGCCTCTGAGAATCTGCATTTACAATAAATTTCCAGGCCGTGCTGATGCTGCGGTGGTCCAGAAATCACACTTTGAAAGCCTCTGGACTAGGAGATTAGGACTAAGATTATCCCCATATTACCTATAAGGAAACTGAGGCACAGAGTGGTGACACATGGTCCCCAGGCTCAGCTAGTAAGGCAGGGGCGGGGGGCAGAGGATGAGGATTCAAAAGGGGCATCTGGTTCCAGAATCCATGCCCGACAAGGGAAAATTTTGAGGATTAAAAAGAACCTATTATGGGGACAGAGTTTGTTTTACAAGATGAGAAGAGTTCTGGAGATGGATGGTGCTGGATGCCACCGGGCACTTAAAAATGGTTAAGATGGTAAATTTTATGTGTATTTTACTGCAATTAAATAATAATAATTTTTAAATGTTTAATTTAGGGGCACCTGGGGGTCTCAGTGGTTGAGCATCTGCCTTTGGCTCAGGTTGTGATCCTGGGGTCCTGGGATCGAGTCCCACATCAGCCTCTCCACAGGGGACCTGCTTCTCCCTCTTCCTATGTCTCTGTCTTTCTTTCTGTGTCTCTCATGAATAAAAAAAATAAAATCTTAAAAAATTAAAATATTGGGGATCCCTGGGTGGCTCAGTGGTTTGGTGCTTGCCGTCGGCTCAGGGTGTGATTCTGGAGTGCCGAGGTCGAGTCCCACATCAGGCTCCCTGCATGGAGCCTGCTTCTCCCTCTGCCTGTGTCTCTGCCTCTCTCTCTGTGTGTGTCTCCCGTGAATAAATAGGTAAAACCTTTAAAAATAAATAAAAAAATAAAATTAAAATGTTTAATATACATAGAGAAACTGGGAAATATTGACGAATGGGTTCTCCAGAAAAGAAAAAAAGGCCCTAATTTGTAGCAGTTGTTGGTTTCTGGCCAATTTCAAGCACCAAAGTGATGTCAGCGTGGTCACGGAAGTCCTAACAAGTTAACCATCAGTTCTCACAAGTCAGTGTCAGCTGGCTCCAGGACACTGTTAGAATGTGCAATTTAAAGAATCATGGGATCCCTGGGTGGCTCAGTGGTTCGGTGCCTGCCTTCAGCCCAGGGCCTGATCCTGGAGATCCGGGATCGAGTCCAACCTCAGGCTCCCTGCATGGAGCCTGCTTCTCCCTCTGCCTGTGTCTCTGCCTCTCTCTCTCTCTCTCTCTGTCTCTCATGAATAAATAAAATCATTTTAAAAAAAAAAAGAGAGAAAGAGAGAGAGAGACAGAGAAAAGAATCATAAACAGGACATCCACGATACCATCACTCAGGTCAGGAAGTAGGACGTTGCCAGCAGCACAGACATCCCCTACTGTGCATCCTCTCTGGTCACAACCGCGCCCTCCCCTCAGAGGTGGCTGCCATCCTGCCTTGAGTTCTTCCTGCTTTGCTTCTAGTGACAACTCTAACACTAACACGTGCATCTCTGAAACAGATAGTTCTTTGTCTCATCTTCTTTCCTTTTTTTGTTTTCCTTTTGTATTCTAACAATTTCAACTTTTGATCAAAGTATGACACACACAAGGAAAAGTGCACAGATCATAAGAGAACACAAACTGAACATACTTTGTAACCACGGCTGGGTCCAGAAAACAACATTTCCAGCCTCCCCCCAAGACAGAGGAGTTAATCTCCACCTTTTGGGAGGGGAGAATTTGGAAGAATCTGTGGACATATGTTCAAAATACAGTAATTGAGAAATGCTTCAGATGAAACATTTTGAGGCTCTGGGAAGATCCTGTTTCCTTTTATTTATTTTATTTTATTATTTTTTAAAGATTTTATTTATTCATTCATGAGAGACAGACAGAGAGAGAGAGAGAGAGAGAGAGAGAGAGGCAGAGACACAGGCAGAGGCAGAAGCAGGCTCCATGCAGGGAGCCTGATGTGGGACTCGATCCAGGGACTCCAGGATCACCCCCTGGGCCGAAGGCAGGCGCCAAACCGCTGAGCCACCCAGGGATCCCCCTTATTTTATTTTTTAAAAATATTTTATTTATTCACGAGAGACACAGAGAGAGAGAGAGAGAGAGGCAGAGACACAGGCAGAGGGAGAAACAGGCTCCATGCAGGGAGCCTGACGTGGGACTTGATCCCGGGTCTTCAGGATCAGGCCCTGGGCTGAAGGTGGCACTAAACCGCTGAGCCACCCAGGCTGCCCTATTTTATTTTTTTTAAGAGGGTTTTTGTTTTGTTTTGTTTTGTGTTTTGTTTTGTAGAGAGACAGAGTGCGTGCATGGTGAAGGGCTGCAGATGGAGAGGGAGAGAGAGAATCTCAAGCAGACTCCTTGGTGAGCATGGAGCCTGACTTGGGGCTCATCCAGGGACTCCAGGATCATGACCTGTGCTGAAGGCAGATGCTTAACCCACTGCCACTGAGGCACCTCAATAGCATTCTATAAAAAAAAAATACTGGGATAAGGGCACCTGGGTGGATCAATCAGTTAAGCATCTGACTCTTGGTTTAGGCTCAAGTCGTGATCTCCAGGGGGTGAGGTGGAGCCCCAGGTTGGGCTCGGCACTCAGCAAAGCATCTGCTTGTCCCTCTCCCTCTGCTTCTCCCCCTGCTTGCTCTCTCCACCCCCATCAAATAAATAAAATCTAAGTAAAACAAAACAAAATATTTTAATAAATATTTTAATTATTTAAAAAATAAAATTTTAAATAATTAAAATATTATTTTATTAGATTTAAATTTTTAATTAAAAATTAATATTTAAAAAATAAAAATATTTTAATAAAATAAAATAAAATATTGGAGTAAAGTTCCTATACATAAAGTTCACCATTTCAGTGTTTTACGTACACGTGTGTTCATAGCAGCACTATTCACAACAGCCAAAGAACAGAAATGACCCAAATTCCCATCAACAGATGAATGGATAACCAAAATGTGGTAGATCCCTACAATGGAATAGGATTCAGTCATGAAAAGGAATGAAGTTCTGATATATGTTACAATGTGGGTGAACTTTGAAAACATTACGTAGAGTGAAAGAAGCCAGAGCCAGAATGTCACATATTACATGATTTTGTTGACCTAAAATATCCCAAAAAAGCAGGTCCATAGAGGATAAAAAACAAAACAAAACAAAACAAACTAGAGGTAGCCAGGGGCTGGGAGGAGGACAGAATGGGTAGTAATCAGCACAGGATATCCCTTTGGGGTAATGAAAATGTTTTGGACAGGGGCACCTGGATGACTCAGTGGTTCACTATCTGCCTTTGGCTTGGGTTGTGATCCCAGGGTCCTGGGATCGAGTCCCACATCCGGCTCCCTGCAAGGAGCCTGCTTCCCCCTCTGTCTATGTCTCTGCCTCTCTCTGTGTGTCTCTCATGAATAAATAAATAAAATCTTAAAAAAAAAAAAAAAGAAAATGTCTCGGACAGAGGCGGTGGTAGCACATTGTGAATATACTATATGCCACTGACTTGTTCACTTTAACACAGTTAATTTTCTGTTATGTCATTTTCACCTCAATTTAAATAAACAACAAGAGGGGCTCTGGGGATGGGCTGAGGCGGGTTGGAATCCCATCTCTGCCTCTTCCCTTCTGTGTGACCATAGGTGAGTCACTTAACCTCTCTGTACCTTGGGTTTTCTCCTCTGTAAAATAGGGAAGATTCGATGAGTGCACCTTAAAACATTCTGTGGCAGTCAGTGAGTGCTTTTTAAATGTT
The DNA here is from genome assembly GCF_048164855.1 of Canis lupus baileyi. Classification (NCBI taxonomy): domain Eukaryota; kingdom Metazoa; phylum Chordata; class Mammalia; order Carnivora; family Canidae; genus Canis; species Canis lupus. The sequence goes on from NC_132856.1 coordinate 50,137,510, forward strand.
ATGTCTACCTGACACATTCCCTTTGGGTTCGAACTTTATTCCTTTGTCCTTTTCTTTGTGACAAACCCCTGACCTCGGTTGCCCCCTGTGGTATCTTGGGCCAAGGCAATGCTTCAGAAAGTGGGAATCATTACTGATTGTACTGCTTTGAAAGGGCTGATGAATAATATGCGCTCCCACACATATCTCCTCTTCTCCCAGCGACTCTCCAGGGATGCACCCTTCTGCCCTTTCCTCCAGATCCCCAGTGCCTAACTCGCCGGCTGGGAAAGATCATGCCAGAAAGTAACGGCTGCCTGTCTGATTTTGACTGATTTATGCCTCACACAGAATCAGAGTTTTGAGCCCAAAACAGCTGCATTCAAATTCCAGTACCCACGTGACCTTGAGCAAGGCTTGGCACTTCTCTGAGTTCATTGGGAAGATGGGGTTAATAAGCATATTTCCTTCATGGGGCTGTTTGGGGACTTTGGTGAAATTCGCAGTTGTTGGTGCATGCAGCACCATGCATAGCACAGAGTAAGGGCAGTGGGTCGCATGTAACCTGCACAAAGATACCTCCACATCCCAACCCTCGGGAACTTTTTTTTTTTTTAAGATTTTATTTATTTATTCATGAGAGATACAGAGAGAGGCAGAGACACAGGCAGAGGGAGAAGCAGGCTCCCGTGCAGGGAGCCCGACGTGGGACTGAATCCCCGGGTCTCCAGGATCACGCCCTGGGCTGAAGGCGGCGCTAAACCGCTGAGCCACCCGGGCTGCCCCTCTCGGGAACTTTGAACATGATATTATTTGGGGAAAGGGTCTTTGCATATGTAATTAAGGAGCTAGAGATGAAATCAACTTGGATTATCTGGTTGGACCCTAAATCCAATGACAGGAGCTGAAGACATTCCCCATTTCCTCCCCAGCTTCCACTCAGCCCCTGCTGCTCACCACCCTCCCTTTTTGTCTCTATGGATTTGTCTCTTCTATGTACCTTTTTTTTTAAGATTTTTATTTATTTATTCATGAGAGACAGAGAGAGAGAGAGAGAGAGGCAGAGACACAGGTAGAGGGAGAAGCAGGCTCCATGCAGGGAGCCTGATGTGGGACTCGATCCTGGGACTCCAGGATCAGGCCCTGGGCCAAAGGCAGACGCTAAACCGCTGAGCCACCAGGGAGTCCCTTCTATGTACCTTGTGTAAGCAGTTGGTATTTGTCCTTTTGTGTCTGGCTTTTTGCACTTAGCACAATGTTTTCAAGTTCATGTTGTAGCATGCGTCAGAATTTCTCAGAATTTCTTTTTTTTTTTTTTTCTCAGAATTTCGATTCAAGGTAGCATGCTTTACACATTCTGCTGCACCTTGCTTCCCCCCTCCCCCGCCCTGTCACTTAACAATAAATGCTAGAGATCTCCCCTTATTAAAATCTTCTTCAGGGGACACCTGGGTGGCTCAGTTGGGCATCTGCCTTTGACTCAGGGCATGATCCCAGGGTCCTGGGATCGAATCCCACATCAGGCTCCCTGCAGGGAGTCTGCTTCTCCCTCTGCCTGTGTCTCTGCCTCTCGGTGTGTGTCTCATGAATAAATAAATGAAATCTTTTTTTTTTTTTTATGAAATCTTTAAAAAACAAATAAAATTAAATCCTGGGCACCTGGGAGGCTCAGTTGGTTAAGCATCCGACTCTTGATTTCAACTTAAGTCATGGTCTCAGGGTCATGAGATGGGGCCTGGCATCAGGCTCTATGGTGGGTGTGGAGCCTGCTTAAGATTCTCTCTCTTCTTCTTCCTCTGCTCCTCTCCCCCAAAAAAGATAAATGAAACTCTCTTCATACACCCTGTTATTTTTCTACAGTTGCATGGTATTCTGCTGTTCACTCCCAGAGACAGACATTTTTTCATACATTTGTTTTTAAGCTAAGATTGCAGTGAAAAGCCTTGTAGAAACGCCATTTCACATACATCACATGTATCAGTAGAAAAATTCCCCAGTGCTCGCTTCAGCAGCACATATACTAAGAAAAATTCGCCAAAGTGAGATTTCTGGATTGAAGAATATGTGCATTTGTGACTTTATTTTTAATTTATTTTTTATTTTTATTTTTTTCATTTGTGACTTTTTTAAAAAAGGTTTGTTTAAGAGAGAGAGAGCAGGGGGAGGGGCAGAGGGAGAGAGAGAACCTTAAGCAGACTCCCTTCTGAGCTTGGAGCCCAAGATGTGACTCAGCCTCAAGACGCTGAGATCATGACTTGAGCCAAAATCAAGAGTCCAACACTTAACCAACTGAGCCATCCAGGTGCCCTTGCGCATCCGTGCTTTTTATAGATATCTCCAAATTTTCCCTTTGGAGGCTGGATAAATTCACATTCCCTGCAGCAACTAATGAGTTCTGTTTCTCTATAGCCTCACCAATGGAGTATATCAACCTTTGGATTTTTGCCAATATAACAAGTGAAAAATGGAATCTCAGAGAAGAGAAGATTTGTATTTCCCTTCCATAAGTGCAGTGCAGCATATTCCATGCATTTCAGAGCTATTATAGTTTTCTCTTTGCTCTCTGGCCACTTTCATTGCTCATTATTTTTTGGGTTGTTGATGTTTTTCTTCTTGATTTCTAGGAGTTCTTTATATATGGAGATTTACTATTGTAAAATGAGTTGTAAATATTTTTTCCCAATTTGCCATTTCTCCAAACTTTTAAATTAACACTAACATTTATTAAGGATTTGATGAGTGTCTGGTTTTGTGCTAGGTGCTTTTTTTTTTTTATTAAAGATTTTATTTATTTATTCATAGAGACACACACAGAGAGAGAGAGAGAGAGAGAGGCAGAGACACAGGCAGAGGGAGAAGCAGGCTCCATGCAGAGAGCCTGACATGGGACTCGATCCAGGGTCTCCAGGATCACGCCCTGAGCTGCAGGCGGTGCTAAACCGCTGTGCCACCGGGGCTGCCCTGTGCTAGGTGCTTTAAACACACTATCTCATTAAACCTTATTGACATCATTTTTCATCTCTAAATACTATAGGATGCCTTTAGAAAAATAAGGACATTTACACAATGACAAATATCATCTTACACCAAACACATATTCAAATTTTCCTGAGTCTCTGAAATGTCTTTTCAAAGTTGATTTAGAGCAGCCCAGGCCAACAGAACTTTCTACAATGGTGGAAGTGTTCTATATCTTTGCTTTCCAACATGGTAGCCACTGGCTATATGTGGCTATTGAGTACTTGAAATGTGTTCAGGAGAAAAGAAGAACTAACTAGTTCATTGTATTTTATTTTAGTTGCTTTTACTTTTAATAGCCACATTGAAAATTACAGGTCAATATCCCTGATGAACATGGGTGCAAAAATCCTCAGCAAAATATTAGTGAACTGGATTCAACAATACATTTAAAGAGGGGCACCTGGGTGGCTCAGTTGTTGAGCATCTGCCTTTGGCTCAGGTCGTGATCCTGGGGTCCTGGAATTGAGTCCTACATCGGGCTCCCCATGGGAAGCCTTTATCTCCCTCTGCCTATGTCTCTGCTTCTCTCTGTGTGTCTTTCATGAATAAATAAATAAAATCCCCCAGGGATGCCTGAGTGGCTCAGCGGTTGAGTGCCTGCCTTTGGCTTAGGGCGTGATCCCGGATTTCCAGGTTAGAGTCCCACATCAGGCTCCTTGCATGGAGCCTGCTTCTCCCTCTGCCTGTGTCTCTGCCTCTCTCTATTTCTCATGAACAAATTAAAATCTTAAAAAAAAACCAACAACCCTAGCCTGCTAATCATTCATAACGCTTCATATATAATAAGCAGAAACGCACCAGCTTCTATGATGATTTGCCAGTGTAACAGGAAGATACCTTGTTTGCATCTCAATGAACCAAGTGTCAGACTCTCACTACCTGGCACATTAGTAGATAGTTTTAAACTTCTTTTTTTCTACCTTTTAGCAAAATTCCATGGAGATCTCTTTCTTTTGCTGCTTGGATCAGGAGCAAGGTTGCTATATTTTAAAATGCTATGATGTGTCTGGATTTCACCCCATTAGCACTCCGTTTCTTAAGAGCTACTTTGTTTTCACTGTTGGCTTAGTATTTATAACATGCAGCCTTCTGATTTCATCTTTCTAGAAAGATGGACACCTACATTGCCTCCAGCTTCCCACTTCAATGAGCATCCTTACCTGATGTGAAACTTTCAATGAATATAAAAACGTGGAACAGAATTTACCAAGTCACAGTTCTCTCAGTTTAGCAGAGACCCAATAACTGGCTTAAGTAAGACAGAATGTCTGTCTCTTGCTGGGAACCTCATGTCCTTCTGTCAGTTGCTGTACCATCCTCTAGGATAGCATCTCCAAGGACATTTGGCTCTCTCTATAAAGCAATTTTTTTATTTTATTTTATTTATGATAGTCACACACACAGAGAGAGAGGCAGAGACATAGGCAGAGGGAGAAGCAGGCTCCATGCACGGGGAGCCCGACGTGGGATTCAATCCCGGGTCTCCAGGATTGCTCCCTGGGCCAAAGGCAGGCGCCAAACCGCTGCGCCACCCAGGGATCCCTGGCTCTCTCTAGAGACATCTTTGGTTGTCATACCTGGGGAGGGACGGTGCTACTGGCATCTATATGCTCAATATGTTCTAATGCACAGGGCAGCCCCCTGCCACAAAGAACAATTTGGTCTTAGAAAAGTCCCCACTCTTTTTTTTCCAGGACTGACTTGAAGAGACAGGGACAGTCGTCCTGTAACACACGCCACCCCTGAATTTGTCTGTTGCTTCCTGATGTTGTCTTTTTCTTTTTCTTTTTTTTTTTTTTTAAGATTTTACTTATTTTAGGGGGGGCAGGGAAGGGCAGATGGAGAGGGAGGAAGAATCTCAAGCAGATTCCCTCCTGAGCACAGAGTCAGACATGTGACTTGATCCCAGGACCCTGAGACCACAACTTGAGCCAAAACCAAGAGTCAGACACTCAATCGACTATGCCATCCAGGTGCCCCTGCTGTTGTCGTTTAATTTCTCTCTCTTCTCTTTCCACTTTCTGCCAACTGGATGTTAGGTGGAGAGACTTAATGAGTCAGGTTTAACATTTTGGCAAGATGTGTCATAGGGGAAGCTGTGAACTAATGAGGCCACAGGTCCCTTTACTGTGACACTGAGCTTCACTGCAGCTAAGGCTGATGATAGTCTGGCCTCCACGATGAGGTCCACTCCCCAATACCCAGTGAGCCATCCAACACCCTGTGAATATTTTCTTCCCCATCATCCTTTCACTTGATGCTTTATAATGCCTATTGATGATCACTGCCCAAACCAATTATATCCTTGGCTTTTGCAAAATGGCGATTTTTCTCATTCTGCCATTCCTCCTAAATTTTTTTTTAAGATTTTATTTGTTTATTCATAGACACAGAGAGAGGCAGAGACACAGACAGAGGGAGAAGCAGGCTCCATGCGGGGAGGCTGATGTGGGACTCCATCCCAGGTCTCCAGGATCATACCCCAGGCTGTAAGCGGCACCAAACCGCTGCACCACCGGGGCTGCCCTCCTCCTAAATTTTTTTTTAATTTAATTTAATTTTATTTATTTATGATAGGCACACAGTGAGAGAGAGAGAGGCAGAGACACAGGCAGAGGGAGAAGCAGGCTCCATGCACCGGGAGCCCGACGTGGGACTCGATCCCGGGTCTCCAGGATCGCGCCCTGGGCCAAAGGCAGGCGCCAAACCGCTGCGCCACCCAGGGATCCCCTCTCCTCCTAAATTTTTAAGCTGGCATTCTTCTTGGACTGTTTAGTGACCACTACAGCTAATACTGGGGAGGCAAGACGATCCTTAATTCCTTACTTTTAATTACCAATGTTTCAGAAAGGAATTGGTCAAGAGCTGCTTCCAATGGTATAATGTATGTATATGTTTTTAACTTTCAAATTGGAGCATAACATATATAAAGTGCACAGATTTTTTTTTAAGATTTTATTTTCATTTATTTACTTGAGAGCGTGAGCAGGGGAAGGAGCAGAGAGTGAGGGGCAGGCAGATTCCACGCTGAGTGGAGTCTGACACAGAACCCGATCTCATGACCCTGAGATCGTGACCTGAGCTGAAATCAAGAGTCGGATGCTCAACTGATTGAGCCACCCAGGTGCTCCCACAGATTTTTTTAAATGATATTTATTTATTTATTTATTTATTTATTTATTTATTTATTTATAGAGAGCAAGCAAGGGGAGGGGCAGAGGGAGAGAGAGAGAGAGAGAGAGAATCCCAAGTAGACATTGAACGCAGTCTGACACAGAACTGGATCCCACAACCCTGAGATCATGACTTGAGCCAAAATCAAGAGTTGGATGCTTAACAGATGGAACCACCTAGGTGCCCCAAGTGCATAGATTTTGAATGGAGAGCTAAGGGAATCTTTATTTCTATATACCCATGCAACTACTATAAAAAAAAAAAATAGAACGGGGCACCTGGGTGGCTCAGTGGTTGAGCGTCTGCCTTTGGCTCAGGTTGTGATCCCAGGGTCCTGGGTTTGGGTCCTGCATCAGGCTTCCTGCGGGGAGTCTGCTTCTCCCTCTGCCTATGTCTCTGCCTCTGTGTGGCTTTCATGAATATTTAAAAAAAATTTTTTTTAAAGAACAATTCTAGGGACGCCTGGGTGGCTTAGTGGTTGAGTGTCTACCTTTGGCTCGGAGCGTGATCCCAGGGCCCCGGGATTGGGTCCTGCGTCAGGCTTCCTGCATGAACCCTGCTTCTCCCTCTGCCTGTGTCTCTGCCTCTCTCTCTGTGTCTCTCATGAATAAATAAATAAACTCTAAAAAAAAAAAAAAAAAAAAAAAAAGAACAATTCTAGCCCACACCTTCCCTGCCACAAAGTCTTATAATGAATATTTGTGATTGAAGAAGTGATTTCCAGGCTTGGCTGTGCCCATCTTGGGGCTGAGAGATGTCAGGAAGGCGGGGAAATGGGTGAGAGGTGCAAATAAGGCTTCTAGTCCCCTGCCCATTGCCCACAGGGTTAGTCCTGAGACCTCCGCCTGTCTCTCAGAAGCAGCTGCAGGGTCTGAGTGACTTGCTCTGCCAGCTGGGATTTATCCTGGGCAACTTAGACCTGGAAGTCTCATTAATTCTTGGGGGGACTTGTCAGGGCTGGGGCTCAGCCGGCATTTCCAAAGATCAGGACTGATGCTACTTCTCTTCTTCCATCGAGGGTCATATCCAGGGGCATCAAGGCACAATGGGAAGTCCCAAAAAAGGAGACAGGCTTTCTGGGCTCTGCTGACTCCAGTTGTGTGATCCCGAGGGAGTTACTTCCACCTGAGATTGTTTGCTTACCTGTCTAGTTGGGGGAATATTCCACTTTGCTGGTTTGTTGGGAGGATTTCTGAGGAATCATCTGGCTACCTGTACTTCTCTGGCTCACCTCCTGCCACTTCCCTCTTTGCTCATTCTGCCCCAGCCAGATGTTTGTTCCTTCCCCGCCTGGCCTTTGCCTCTGCAGTTCCCTCCACCTGGGTTTTATGGGGCCTGCTTCTTCTCACCACTCAGGCTCTGTTTGCATGAACCCTCCTCAGGTGACAGAGGCTACAGCACCTTCTCTCTCCTCCCCCACACCCTCTTATATTGCTCTCACAGCCCTTAAAAGCTTATCTCATGCATTACCTTCACTAATAATTGCATCTCCCCTAGTAGAATGCAAAATCTGAGGATTTGTCTGCTTTATTTTTACATCCTGGGCCTTGCACACAAGAAGTGTGAAATTGGTTGAACTAGGAAACAGCAGCTCAGAGCTAGAGCCATTTTGTCTCACTGTCACACAGCAGAAGTGGAATTAGAACCATGGGCTCTGAGCCTTTGCGTTTATTGTCCTGTCTCTAGTGGAGACTGGGGCGCAATATTTAAGGAACGGGGTGCCAAAACATTCACTTATTATGATAACTAATATATTTTGAAAAGTCAAAATTAATGCAAAAACTTCCATGATCAAAATATTTTCAAAAAAGTAAAAGTTCCGATCCTGTGCTTGCCTGACTCACCTCACCTTAATCCCAAATCCTGGCGGGTCCTATCTTTATTTAACATTTTGGCATTTTGCTTATCACGGATTTATCTTTTTCCCATTAATTTTGACACTTAAAAAATATTGGAAAAAATATTAGAATGTCATTTATCCTGATGATCGAGTTTTTGCGCCCGAGGTGCGCTCACCCTAATCCTGACCCGCTTCTGTCTCTTGTCCCCTGGGGAAACTGAGGCAAGCAGGACGGTGAGGGGGGAATGCTCTGTGGCGGGGCTGGGGGGAGTGGGAGGGGGACGGTGTGGAGCCCAGCGGAGCAGCCCGAGCTCCCCCGGGAGGGGCTGGGCGCCGACCTTTGCTTATCGCCCGCGGTAGAAGCCTCTAATTAAGTCCGCCGGCGGGAGACCTTTCCCAGGGCCGTCCGCGCCGCCTGCGGGAGCGAGATAGCCGCGGCCGTCCCGGCAGCAGTGACCTTTCCCTGCCCAACAGGGCGGGGAGGCGGGAGCTGGCGCGGAGGCCGCGTCTACGCAGAGGTGGCGGGGATGGGGGTTGGTGGCGGGGGAAGTTTGCTCCGGGTAGGGGAGCCAGGAATCGAACTCCACCTGGCTGGAGCCAGGAATCGAACTCCACCTGGCTCCCCTAGACCATCCCACCATCGGAGGGCAGTGGGGGTAGGGGGAAAAGAGCGCCCAGTGACGTCATCGAACCCCCTAGCCCGGCCCCCGCCGCCGACGTCACAGACGAGCAGTGCACGTCACCGCATTCCTCCCGTGACGTAAGCGCGCGAGGGCAGGAACCGACCCACTGGGGAAGGGAGAAGTCTGAAGGAAGAGAGCTTTCCTTCCTCGCCTTTTATAGTTGGTAAGGCGTTTGAAGTACGCAGAGCGGACTACGGTTCCCAGCTGGCCTTGCTCCTCGCATGCGCACGGCCCCCAGCCAGAGAGCGCGGCAAACCTTTGGAATAGATTGACGTCCCTGTAGCTGAACCAAAAGGCAGGTTTTACAGCCGCAAACCAATCCCGACCTCACAGACCCCACCCCTTTATTCTTAGGCGGCCGCTTCCTTGCGGGAGTGACGGGTTCTTCTGCCTCTGAGGGCTCAGTTTCCTTTGATGGACATGCATAGCGATGAATCAGAGCGCCGAGAAGTCGAGGAGGTGTTGAAAAGCGTGACTTCGGACCAATAGCTTCGCAGCAGGACCTAGCGCCGTCCAATCACTGCTCCCGGCGCCGCCAATCACCCGGGACTCCGCCCCCGCCCGTGACGTGTGTAGGGTGGGTAGCAACAGTTGCCCCGGTGAGGGAAACGGAGGCGCCATAGCCACGGTAGTCGTGGCGACCAAGCAACCCGGCAACGCGAGTCAACAACAACAACCGCCCGGCCGACCCCCACCCCCACCCCCCCCTGCCTGGCCCGGGGACCCCGGCACGTTCCGTCCCCCTCCCAACATCGCCTCCGAGACCTCTGGAAAGCCCTTCTGCGGACACAAGTAGGAAGAAGCCGAGGTAACCGGGGCGGCCCCGGGGTGGCTGGCCGGGCCAGGGAGGGCGACGGGGCCCGGGCGGCGGGTGTCGCTGTAATCATAGTCCGGGGGGAAGGGGCGGGCGATCAAAATGGCGGCGGCGACTGTCGGGGCCGTGGGGGAGGGGGCCGGGGCCCGGCTGGGGCGACACCACCCGCCCCTGGGGTCCGGGGCCCAGCCCCCGCGAGGGGCGGGCGCTAGCAGGCCGGCGGCGAGTGGAGGTCGGCCGGACGGGGCGGGGGGCTTTTATATGTTGGGAGGTGCGGAGAGGCGGGCCTGGGGAGGCTGGGCCAATGGGAGCGAGGGAGGGGCGAGGCGGGGCCGAGGTGAGTGGGCGGGGCCAGGTCGTAAGGTGTGGGCGGGGCCGGCGGGTGCGAGGGAGAACCGGGTGCGGCGGCTGCCGCCGGGGCCTTACCGCATCCCAGAGATGGGAGGCCACCTGTGCCGCGTCGCTTTAGAAACCGCCCTGCCCCCCCGCCCCCGCCCAGGTCATTCCTAGTACACAGTATCTGCCACATCTGAGGCCTCAGTTTTCCATCCTGTAAAGTGGGGAGAATTCTTGCCATCGTCCCTTTTCTGCATTTCAGGGACTCCTTTGACTCCTTTCAGGACTTTCTCTAGGGTTCATCTTTGAACTTTTACCCCATGTCCTGTTTTTGAATGTGGTTTGATGGAACTGTTAGCTAATCTTGATTTCAGCACTGCTGTCTGCTCCTAAATCTGTCTTCTTCTCCCTGAGAGAAGGCAAAGAGAAGCAAAGTTTCATGGCGAAGCTGTGGACTGGGAGTATGGCTTTAGCCGGGAGGATTTGGTTTGCAGAAATCGGAGCCGACGGCAGGGAGGAGTGATCTTGGGTGACTGAGACAGAAGAACAGAAACGTGATTGCTTCTCTGGCGGCTGCTCTTAGACCTAGTGTTATCCCTGGGCAGAGACTTGTTTTTGGAGTGGGGATGATTTCTAACCATTCTGCCCATAAAGGTCTCCCTTTCTGGGCATGGGAAGCAAATGGCGCCCGAGGAAGTTTCTTAGATTTCTTAAGCTGCTTCTCTTGGCCAGACACATGTTTTTGTGTCAATCAAGTTGGTGTCAACTGGGTCACATGTCACTGAGGAGGTACCAGGCTCCAGAGCCACGTGGGCAGGAGCGCTACATGAAGATCAGAGGGAAAGGGAAGTGTTCCATGTTTGTTACAGGAGAATGTGAGCGACTGCTTTGCTGGGCAACAGGATCTGCCAGCTTGCTGGAGAACTTATTTTTTTCAAACAGCCAGCTGGGCCAAGTCCACTTTGCTTATTCTCTGTCTTGCTTTGGAGCTTGGCATCAGCAGAGCAGAGTGGTGGTGTGCAAACTGCAGCCGTTTTCCTTTAAAATCAATAAACTTCAAGAAGGATCATTTCAGGCTCTGCTAAAGCTTTCCCTCAAGAATTTGCGGGGTGGGGCGGGCCTCACTTCTCCAGGGACTCTTTTCTAGACTGAGTCCTCTTTGAGAGGTGGCAGGACCCCTTTGAAATTTAGGAAGGGTGGGGATTAGTTTTCTGTACAAACCTGGAAATACCAAGCCTGCCTGAAAGGTCACCACCACCTGTTGGAAAGGCAGACTTTGAGCAGAAGGTGATGTTACCAATCAACTAGCTTTTTTTTTTTTTTTTTCAGATTTATTTATTTTTTTACCAGAGATACAGAGGCAGAGACACAGGCAGAGGGAGAAGAAGGCTTCCTGCAGGGAGCCCCATGTGGGACTTGATCCTGGGACTCCAGGGTCATGACCTGAGCCCAAAGCAGATGCTCAACCCCTGGGCCGCCCAGGTGTCCCTCAACTAGCTTTGTTAACTGCTTGTCCCCACCCTCACCCGCCTCTTGCCCCATAACTTTTATATTTGAAGGGTCCAAGCCCAGAAGGATCTTTTGACAAGGGTAGAGGGCACTGGTTTGGTTTGCTTTTGTTTTTTGTTTTTTTGGGGTTTTTTTTGGTTTGCTTTTGGAAACAATCACCTGCTTTCTAGCTGTGTGCCCTTGGATAAGTTATTTTACTTTTATGGACCTCAATTTCCTTTTATCTAAGCTAGGGACAGTGATCACTGGTAATAATTTTAAGCTCATATTACTGTGTTATGGATTCCATAAAGGAATGCATGTTGAGTATCAGATACATAGTAATTGCTCAAACTCTGTTAGCTACCACTGCCATTCTCATGATTGGCCCTTCCTGCTCAGCTCTCTGAATTACACCACTTGCATTTATTTTTATCATTTTGAATTGGGTGAGAGCCTAGTGGCTTTAAAGGTTGACTCACTTGCTGGGCTGTGTGGGCTGATGACAGAGATGAGAGAGAGATCCCAGGAAGCTGGATACCAGGACTCCAGTTTCTAGTGAGAAAGTGTCATTTGCCTTGCTCCTGAAGAGCCTTTCTGCCGCTTTAGGAGAGTAGCCAAAAAGCTAAATTCTCCTGGGCCTGCGCCCAGACTCAGCCCCAAGGCTTCCAGGAGGCAGCTGGGTGAGCCAGGGATGTGGGTGTCGTGGGAATGGTGTCTCTAGAGCTGAAGTCTTTGCCCTTCCCTCCCCATACACAGCTCAACGTCTCAGGGGTGGTCCAGGGAGGCTCCCCCAGGGTTGCAGCCTGCAGATAGCAGCTGCACAATGCATAATGCTCTTCTTGGGCTGGGAAGCCCATTCTGTAATGACCAGGGGGCATTACCTACTACTGCTGCTGCATAAGCCTGTTGCTGGCAGAGGCAGGAGGCAGGAGGCTGGAATGTGTTCACAAGGGTTTGTCAATTGGTAGATTCAAACCGGCCTTTGACAGACACTAGCAGTATGCTCCTGGCGTGTAGATACTTTTTTGACAATAAAACTTGAGTCCCCCACCATGTGCCTGTCAGTGTTATAAAGAGCTGGAGATGCAGTGATGGGTAGGGCAGGCCAGGTCTCCGACCTGGGGGAGCTTGCATTTCTGGCCATGGAGAGAAAGAAAACTGTGAATAAGAGAGCAGACAAACAAAGAAATACAGGGCCAGGAAGAAAATAAAACAGGAGTCTGTGCTTCAGGGGATCCCTGGGTGGCTCAGCGGTTTGGCGCCTGCCTTTGGCCCAGGGCGCGATCCTGGAGTCCTGGGATCGAGTCCCACGTCGGGCTCTCGGCATGGAGCCTGTTTCTCCCTCTGCTTGTGTCTCTGCCTCTCTCTCTCTCTCTCTCTCTATGTCTATCATAAATAAATAAATCTTAAAAAAAAAAAAAAGGAGTCTGTGTTTCAGAGTGCTTGGGGGTGGGAGAGGGGAGCACACCTGAGACCCAAGGTGGTGACATAGAAGTTGAGACCTGAATGATAAGAAGCAGCCAGCACTGTAGAATGGGGTAGAGGTGAGGTGAGTGTGTCAGTCAGGTGGAAGACTCTGGTGCAAAGGTCCTGAGGCAGGAGGCCTGGAGCATTCTAGGAGCAAGAGCCAGTTTGACTAGAACATTCAAAGTGAGATAGGAAGGACCTCAAGGCCCCATGATGCTTGGGAAGGGCTCTGGATTTTATTTTGTCTCTGTCATAAGAGCCGTCGAGCCTTCTGAAAAGAGGAGTGACAAGATAGGATTTGTGTTTTCAAAGAATCCTAAAGACTATAGAGGCAAACGTGGAGCTAGGAGCTAATAAAGAGGGTGTTGCAGGGGTCCAAGCAAGAGATGAAGACAGCTCAGTGTAGGAGGGTGTTGATGAAGGTGAAGAGAAGTATCCAGCCTTAGGATCTATTTTGAAGAAATCATTGAGCAATCTTAGACTCACTTGAATGTAGAGGATGAAGGAAACCCACATCTTTAGATCTAATTTCCCTGTTCTTCTATAAATTCCTTATTGAAGCCATTCTACAGGTGAGGAAAGGGAGTTTTCTTTCTATTTCTTTAGGAGGGCTTGTTCCAAGATGTAAACCATTTGATTATAGAATCTCCATCCAAGACAGAGGTCAGCAGACAGGGGTTGCCATCTGGTTTTGTGTGGCCTGTGAACTAAGCATGATTTTTGCACTTTTAAATGATTGGGGAAAAGAATTACAAGAATATTTTGTGGTCTGAGTAAAATTTCAGGACATGTGATACCATATGAAATTCAAATCTAGGTGTCTATAAATAAAGTTTTATTAGCACAAACCACACTCATTTGTTTACATGTTATCTATGGCTGCTTTCACACCACAGTGGTGAGCTGAGTAGTTGCAACCGAGGCTGTCTGCCCACAAAGGCAAAAATATTGGCTGTGGCCCTTTGTAAAAGTTTGCCAGCCTCTGATCTAAAGCGATTGATTCAAACATTCTTCCAAAACAGCTATTGGCTTTGAAGATAGGTGCAGCCATTGGCACTTTTCTTGGCAGTTTCATTGCCAAGGAACAGATTTGCTGAGCGATTCCCTTGTCTTGTGTGCCCTGCTCTGTAAAGGAAAGGATCTCATGCTGTTTAAATATTTGTGACTTATTTCTCTCTAGAGAGCACCCTGCAGAACTCTGCTTGACTTAGGCATCCACAAATGGAAAGAAAAGGGCTCCCTGGCCGAGTAATTGTGGGACACTCGCTGTCCGGTATTGCCCTTCCTGGGGACTGATTGACAGGGACAGTGCTGGGAAGGCCTCCAATAGAGAAGTGGGTTTAACTGTTTTACTAATCTCCCCTTCTCCTTTTCATGCTTGGCCTTTCAGCCTTTACTGTCGCCTCCTTCCCCTGCCCCTGAGTGGAAGGGATGGGGCCGGCAGGCTTCCTCCTCAGGGAGGAGAAAGCACCTGCAAGGGTGGCGCTTTTAACGTCCATTCCTTGTGGTAGGCACCACAGCAAGCTCTGCTAGGCCCCAGCAAGGCCCAGGCCAGGGTTTCTCAGAGAATTCCCCAAGGGCCATTGAACTCAGAATCATCCCAAGGTGGGGTTAGCTCAAACAGCAGACACTGGGGCACCTCCCCCTCCCCCCCTTTTTTAAAGATTTTGTTTATTTATTCACGAGACACACAATGAGAGAGAGGCAGAGACACAGGCAGAGGGAGAAGCAGGCTCCATGTGGAGAGCCCGACGTGGGACTCCATCCCGGGACTCCAGGATCACACCCTGAGTCAAAGGCAGGCGCTCAAGCACGAGCCACCCAGGCATCCCTGGGGCACCTCCTTCTAAGAGCCTGAGGAATGTGTGTGTCTCCTTCCCCTTTCCTCTGTCTCCACCTGGCAGGGTTATTTGTCCAGTGACAATGATAATAGTGACTTCCGTGTCTCAGCGCTTACTGGCTTGTCTCATTGGAGCCTTATGACAGCCCTATGAATTGGTGTCCTCACCATCCCCAGGCACAGATGGGGACACTTGAGTCCCAGGGGAAGGTCAGTAACGTGGTTGTGAATGAAGAGACAGGTCAAGGTTCATGTCGGGGTGGGCTGACACCAGGCAGATGGACACAGATCAGTTGCTGTGACTCAAGCTCCTGCACTGGGCCAGAGTTTGGACGCAATGGTATGAGGAGCCCCCAGATGGCAGCCCCTCTGAGGCTGGCAGGAAGGAGTTTGGGAGCACAGGGGCTGGGGGACAGATGCCTTTTTCTAATGTGTGGCAGATGTTTAATCTCTGTGGGTGGGGCTCAGGTCTCTCCCTCTGAAAAAGGGGGAAGATGTTATCTTCCCTATTTGTGAGAAATAAACGAGCCCTGTGCCTGGCTTCCTGAGCAGGGCCGGGGGCTAAGAGCCTACATCCAGAGGTCAGAGAGACCTGGGTTCAAATTGTCTTCTTACCAGTTGTGGGGCACCCTTCACAGGGTTTTACTCATCTGTGAAATGGCCATGATGGCTCCTCTGCCATGGGGCTGAGGTGCAGAGGTGATCACAACAGAGGCTCCTGGGGCTTCTGGTTAACCAGCAGCAGTTGTTTCTCCCCCCTCCTTCCCCTTGCAAATCCTACTTAGTCACCAGTGGCTGGAGGGCCGCCTGTTGGCGTGAGATGGCCCACAGGTGCTCCAGGGTTAGCGCAGAATAGCCTCTGGTTCAGTGGCCAGTGGGCCCCGGAGTGTCAGGCTGTCAAAGTCAAATACTTCCCTGGGTCAGGCAGGGGTCACGAAGGTAGGGGGGCTGGAGCTTCTCCTCTTAACCACTCAAGTGTTTGCTCTGCTGTCCTCAGATACTCAGCAGCTGGGGAAGGCCCCCATTAGTGTGGGCAGCGGGGAAACCATTTGTTCATCTTCTGATGAGGCTGGACTTGCTGAGAGAGGGTAGCCCTGAGCCAGAAGGGACAGGACTGAGCAAGACAGACGGGGTGCCTAGCCCACTACCTGGGAGAGGGAACATGACTGCTTAGCATCCTGAAAAGCTGCCTCCGCCTGGTTGGGCCAGCCCCATTCTGAGGTCAGCAGTGCCTGCTGAGCCTGCCCTGTGGCCAGGGCCTGCTCTCACCCCAGTCCCCCTGGACTCAGAAGGGTACTCTTCCTGTGATGAGCTCACATGTGGTGTCGTCAACCATTAAGGTTCATTCAAGGGCCTGAAAGCCCCTGTAACCACAATATGCTCTCCGAATAAGGGCTTTTTGGACTCAAACACCTTTCCCTTGTCTGGCACCCCACTGGGAATGATACTCAGCCAAGAATCCGAGCCCAAATAGCAGGCATATAGGGAACTGGGACAGGCTGGCTGGGAGATGGCTTTCCCCCCCGACTTTGCCTTCCAGCAGTTAGCCAACTATTCAAGTGCTCAGAATGCCCAGGGTTCAGCCTCTGCCTGCTGTGTGCCTGGGGCAAGTTTCTCAACCTCTCCGAGCCTCAGCTCCTTATCTGCCAGAGCAAACCCAAACCCAGACATGATTATTGTAAAGTTTAAGATGAAATAATGTAGAGAGCATGGTGCTCCGTCTGCAGGAGCCCTCAGAAATGGGCCATTTGTCTCTGGGCGAGGGCCCAAGACCCCACCCTCGCCCACCCCCCTTTGTCACAGGGGTCCTCAAGGCACCAGGGACTGGGAAGGAAGAAGGCAGGAGTCCTGGACAGGGATGAGTGGAAGAGGCGTAGACCAGCCTCAGTCCATAACCAGTCCCCGTGCGGTGATGGGTTGGTTGTATCTGGCCACCAGCCTCAGGATTTAATTAAGTTAGTGATGAACCTAAACGTGTCTCTAGGGAGCCAGGAACTGTCCCTGGTTTCCTCTGCCTGTAGATTAATTCTTGTTTTTCCTTCTTTTGTTTTTTTTTGTTTTTTGTTTTTTTTTTTTCTGTTTCTCCCCTCCTTTGCTTCTTCCCAAGAAAGAAAAAAAAAAAGCCTTATTTATTATCATTTTCCCCACTGTTGGCATGGCAACACCAGCGTACGTTACTGAGCTACAGGCAGCCCCGCAACCATCCCAGCCACCACAGGCCCAGCCCCAGCCACCGCCGCCGCCACCAGCGGCACCCCAGCCCCCCCAGCCGCCTGCCACCGCTGCTACCCCCCAGCCCCAATATGTCACTGAGTTGCAGAGCCCCCAGCCCCAGGCACAGCCACCAGGCAGCCAGAAACAATATGTGACGGAGCTTCCGGCCACCCCCACGCCCTCACAGCCGGCCGGCGCACCCACCCCGTCCCCGGCGTCCCAGCAGTACATCGTGGTCACCGTGTCTGGTAAGTGGACATGCGCTCGGAGCCAGGGTGCTCTGTAATGACTTGGAGAGGAGTTTGGGGAATGGGCATCCTGGATGTGGGGAGCACAGTGATGCCCTCCCCAGCATGACAGCTTTCAGACTTGCTGGGGCTCCTGGGCAGGACTTGGGGGTTGTTTCTGGGGCAGGAGTAGTCAGGCCAAGCAGTGAGGCTTTTGTCCACCTAAACTCCTTTCCATCAGGGCAGCTCTTAGGGCTGTTTCTTTCTTTATCCCCAAGTAAACTGCCACTTGAGGAAAGGACTAGGTGGTGGGCTTAAAGTTTGCAAACATCTGTTGGAGATGGAGGGTGAGCACCAGGCTACTGCCCTCTGGGCCTAGCCTGGTTTCTCAGCAGCCCCTCGGCCATCCTGCCTGTTGCCTCTTCCGTAAAGGGCTGGTAATGGTTTCATGAGCTCAGGGGATACATGCCAGGCTTTCACGGAGGCACCGTAGGGAGGTCAGCTGGGAGGCCTCCTGGAGGTGCCACGATTTGGTTTTGGCAGGTCCCGGGGGCCGAGGAAGGCCATTGATTAGGCAATTTCATGATCATGTGGCCAAGGACCCCTGTTTCTCGCTGTGGTCTCTCTCCCCTTATGGCCGTGGAGAAAATGACCAGGAAGCTCAGGTCGTGATTCCTGCCCAGACTATCTTTCCCCCCCGCCCCACTTCCCTCCATGATGGAGATGGGCCAAACAGCAGGAACTGGGAGCAGAGGGTCAGGACAGGCAGTCATTCCCTTGAGAACGTGGAGCTCAGGCCAGGACTGGGCATCATTAGTGGTTTCCAGTGTGCTCAGTGGAGGGGGGAGAATGTGGTGACCCCCCCACCCCAGTTTTTCCAGAGTGGTAAAGGAAGGGACGGGAATCAAAAAGCCATCTTAGGAGGCTGTGGAAGGGGCAGGTCAAAACTAGGCTTAGGAAGATAGGACAATAAAGAGTGGTATGTGGCAACTGACATGGCCCCAGGGGACCAGAACAGGTGTAGCTGGGGCCCTGTGCAGCATCCTTTAGGCTCCTGGCGGTGTGGAGGTCCCCAGAGAGGGCTGGGGGTGGGGGCCTGCAGAGGCTCAGGGTAGTGACTCTTTACCCCAGGGACTGGTCTGGAGGGGTGGCATGTGAGAGCCATGCTGAGAGTACCAGCCATGGACGTGGCCAGGGTTCCCAGGCCCCACATTCCAGCGGGTTCCCAGCACTGCCCAGCTATTCTGCTAGGTTTTCTCACCAGCATGCCCCCCACCCTGCAAGAAGCCCACCCCACCTCCATCATCTTGTCTCACTCCGACATCCTGACCCTTGACCCCACTGCCTTCCTCACTGCGGACAGGCACCACCACATACCAAGAAGGACCCCATTTCCCCTGAGCCAGCCCCACATCCCCCAGTCGTCAGCAGCCACCTGCTCTGTGAGTCCCAGGGCCTCATCGCATCCCTCTCTTGCAGACCTTTCCCACCAGCATGCAGAGATGAAATAGCTCCATTTTATTTTATTTTTATTATTATTTTTAATAGCTCCATTTTAATCAGAAATCCCAGTTCCTGTATCCAGTTGCTGCCCATGTCTTCACTTCCTTTTAAATCAGAATTTCTTGAGTGATCCACCCTCCCTTCTCTCATGCTCTCTCTTCTGCTGCTCTCTGCCCTCCCCTGCCCAGCACTCCAGTTGGAGTCCCCTGTCTTGTCCTCCTGCTGGGTCACTTCGGGTATTTGTTTTCTTGGGTCCCTGGGAGGCGCCTGACAACCTGGTCCCCTTCCTCCCAGAACTGCCCCCTGCCCTGGTCTCCATCCCATTTTTGCCTCCTTCTCCTCCCCTTCAGAGGAGGAGAGGTGCTGACCTTCGTCCAGCACCTCAGCTCTCACTGCCACCTTGGTGCTAACAGTGTGCCCATGTTGTGGTCCATGCCCTGGGCTGTGGCCCCGAAGCCCAGCCACCTGTGATCATCCACTCAGGACTGAGTGGGCTCCTGAAGCCAGCATGGCCAAACCAGAACCCTGGATTTTTCCCCTCATCTAATCTATCCTCTTTTGAGACTTCTTCATTCTAATAAATACCACCCCAGGTCCTGGCTCAGCATGGACTCCTACCCTACCTATCCTTGAGCCAGACGTCTCGTCTCTACCTCCTAAATGCTACTAGAACCACCCCAGCCCCCCCCACCTCTCCCACCACCACGGCCCCCATCCTGGCCCAGCCTCTGCCCTCACCTGTCACAGTCCACCTGCACAGAGACCAGGAGGGAGCCCATCACAACCCACCCCAGATGATTCTGAGGCAGGGGGCCCTGATGACACTCTCTGGGACACCCTGACCTTGGCTTTCTCATCTGACGAGAGGTGGCCCCCTGTGGCCCCTCCCACAAGGGAAGGGCTTTAAAAGCTCCACACTTCCTGTATCCCCTGCTGACAATTTTCTAGCCTCTCAGCTCTGGTCTGGGAGGCCTGCCAACTCCCCTCCCAGCCCCCACTCTCAGTCTTCCCTCTCCCCTCCCACACCTGCTCCAGCCCTACTGGCCTTCCCACGGCTCCAAAACCCACAAGGCTCAGTCTGGCTTCTAGGGCTTTGCACTTGCAGTGCCCTCTGCCTGGAGCACTCCCATCCCAAACCTCCTGGTGACTTGTCCCTTGTGTTCTAGTGTCAGTGCAGATCTACCTCCCTGACACCCATACCTCCCCACCTCCACTGCTTACTCCCTGTGTCCTCACTTTGCTTGATTTTTCTTCTTAACGTTCATTATCACCTGAAGTGATGATGATGATGATGATGTCCAACCCTTCATCTCTGAGGGCAGGGCTCTGTCCACTGAGTCTTGGTGGCATGAGACCCAGGTGAAGGCTGGGCTGACCCGTCACAGCCCTCATGGTCTGTTAGCCCTGGGCAACTGAGAGCAGGTGGGAAGCCTCGCCTGTCACTGCTGGAGGACTTTGGTCAGCTTCCAGGACATCTGATTGGCCATGGACTTCTTGGGTGCTGGCTTTGGCTGATCTGTGGTGGGGAGGTCCAGGGTCCTCTGGAAAGGGCACATGGCTCCAGGCCCCAGAGCACCCCAACTCCCGGCACATTCCTCTCTCCGCCCAGCCTCCCCAGTTCTTCCTGGTCCATGGACTCCAGGGAGTCCCCAGGGCTTAGAGGTTGAGGCCTTTGTTCCCGCCTCCCCCTAATTCCCCCATCACCATGGGGTTACTCTGTGCTTATGTGCTGCAGTGAGTGGGCTGCTGGTATGACTTTCAGGATTCCTTCTTTGGTCTGATGGTACCTTCATGGTCTTTCACAGGGGTCCTGGGGACTTTCTTTTCCCTACTGCTCCTTGTTCTGGTGGCAGTGAGCTTGTCCCCTGGAGGGTTACTGGGTGGGCTTCCTCGAATTTTTCTGAGGAAGAGGAGGTTGGCTGTACCTTTTTACTCCACTTGCTGTTCTGTTGACCCCTCTCCCAGGCCCTGTAGTGAGTTCCCAGCATTCCTCCATGACTCTCTCATGGGTTAGCATCCCTTTTCATCTAAAGGTGGCCTTAGAGCCGCTTGAGCTCATCTCAGGCATGGCGGGGGTAAGGGAGGTAACTGACACCAGTAAAAGGCAAGATGCCTGGGACTCCTCTGGAGCCAGAGCAATCTGAGCCGATCAGGGACCCAGGGAGACTCAGGAAGGAAACAGGGAGGGGCCCTGGGCCCAAACCTGGAGCCCAGGCTGAAAGCCAGCTGGGAACAACCCCACAGGCAGCTCATCCAGCCCGGTCCTTATAGGCTCTGTCCTAAGTGTCTATGGAGGTGATGGGAAAGAAGCTCAGTTTCCAGGCTCAGCAACAGCCTTGTAGACCCATAAGCCCCTGTCCTCACAGGCTACCAGACTCTTGCCCAAACTCGAGGTAGAAAGAGGAGGGCACTGTGGGCCCTGGCAGCCACCCCCAGGAAGGTGAAACCAAGCCTGCCCACAGCAGATAGGGCTGGGCTGAAGGAGCGGCAGCGGCCAGCCTTTCTTCCCTGCGTCTCCCACACTTGGAGTCCCAGGGAGTCCAGGAAGACTTGTGTCTGAGAGGAAGATGGGAGGCTGTTTGTCAGCATCCTCAGCACAGATGGGGAAACCAAGATCAAGGGACCCAGGACCCACCAGCCACCTCAGGAGCCCCCGACTGAAGTCCTCTCCTAGAGCAAAGGATCTGGAGGGAGGGAGCCAGACGGCCCTGCCCGGTGTCCACAAGGAGTAGGGCCCCAGCTCATCCTAATGGAGCCTCTCGGGCTTCCTCAGTCTTCCCCTTCATAGCTTGTGGTATTGGAGACATGAGTAGGTCTCGATGGGGAAGTGCAGGGCCCAGGGAGGAAGAGACGCTCATCAGATCGAGGGACAGGAAATCAGCTGCCACTTCCTGACTACAGACTTGAGACTGCAGGGCCTTCCCTGGTCTCAGGCACATGCCCAGAATGGAGGAGGCAGACAGACAGATGGAAAGGCTCTCAGACTTAACACCCCGCTCTCCCAGACACACTCAGTGAGGGCCACATGCAGGCAAACAGGGACCCACACACGGGAAGCCCCTCATCCGGACAGTAGACTCTGGAATCTCACCTGTTTATCCTCGTGATACAGCCCCGGCATGCCTGGTGGATGTGGGGGTCCCTGCCATCGCAGACTGTTTCCTGGGGCTTCCCCCACCCAGGCAGGGGCCTGATCTCAGCAGGTCCCCAGGCCTCCCAGCTGCTTAGGGTCCCACCGACTGAAAGATCAGCCGTGGTGTTTTCATCTGAACCTCCTGGCCAGCCCCCCACTCACTCACTGCCCACCCTGAACTAGGCAAGACCTGTCACAGGCCTCCTCGGTTGGGTGCCATTCCTTGGGATGGGCCTGGCTGCCCACGTCCCTCTGACACCCAGGTGTGCCGGGCCCCCCACGTGACTAAGGGCTTTCTCAGGTTTCTCCTGGGGGCCCATCTCAGTGGGGGCTGCATCCTTCACTGCTCAGGGAAGCCCAAGTGGATGCCCAGGAAGATTCTAGCCAAACGTTGGAAATGATGTCTCCTGGAATTGGCTGCAGACGCAGCTGGCCAGGCAGGCCTGAGGTTGCTCCAGTGCCCGTCCCACATGTGGCCAATGGGAGGCTCCCCACAACACCACCTTCCACATCTGACCACTGCTTCCCCTACACCCAACACATAACACATTCATGAGCTCTGCCCAGGACTTAGTCCCTGGGGTTCTTGCATCGACCTGGAACTGCCCTTCTGCCCTGGCCAGGCCCCCTCCCTGTGTCCCCACATGGCTGAGGCCCAGCTCCCCACTCTGGAGGCTTGCCCCCTTTGCCTCTCCCCTTCTCAGCTCCCTTGTTAATCACTCAGTGAGATGTGCTTGAAACTTGACATGTGCCTGCCGGGTAGAATCTCTGGGTACCAGCCTCCCTCCTGACTTCATAGCAAGGCCCCAGCCCAGAGAAGGCTCTGCTTGGGCCACGCCTACTGGGAGGACAGTGTTTATTCCAAGAGGGCAGCAGAGGAGCTCTACAGCTGCATCCCTGGGGGTGGGGTGGGGGATTAGCTCCCCAAGGTTGTGGGTATAAAGCCACCCACTCACCCTGCTGTTCCCAAAGAGGTGGACCAGGAGTAAGGAGTATAGAACAGTTTCTCCTAGATAGACGGGGGTAGGGGCAGGGTGGGGGCAGGTGGGCACCATGTTCTACAATTGCCTCTTCTCGGCTGCCTGTCAGCGTGAGTAGCTGCCTGCCCACTTCAAGCCCCCTCTTGCCCCCGACCTACTGAGGACAGGGAGGCTGGGACAGTGGAGAAGGAGAGGGCCACAGGCTGGCAGGGCCTTGTAGGGTCACCCTTTTGACTATCTTCCATTCCTGGGAAGCCAGGAGTCATCTTGGTCCCAGGAGGAAGGTGGCCATAGCATTTTGGTCCTTCTAGGGCTGCTGAGACCCCAGGGTAGGGGGCCAGTCACTGGAAGTCCACAAATCTTATCTGTTGGGAGAAGGGATCTAGCCCTTCGGGCCTCTGGTGCATCTTGGCTCCTCATTCACCCCTTCTGGTCTGGTTTTGGGATGAGGAGAGGTGGGGTGGGGCTGCTTCTGCACGTCTAGGATCATAGGTCCTTATGGCTCACCTCAATGGGCAGTGTCAGGGCTGGCCAGGAGGCAGGCAGGATTCTTGGAGAGGCCCAGCGATGGTAGGGATCAGCTTCAGGCAATATCGTCCCATCCTGATGGGTTCAGGCTTGGGCTCAGGGTGGAGGCAGGGACAGCAGGCAGAGCTGACCCAGTGACCCCTCCTCACAGAAGGCGCTATGCGGGCCAGTGAGACTGTATCGGAGGCCAGCCCAGGCTCCACAGCCAGCCAGACCGGAGTGCCCACTCAGGTGGTCCAGCAGGTGCAGGGCACCCAGCAGGTAGGACACACATACCCCTCCCCTGGGGAGGGTGGGCTGGGAGGATACACGAGAGGGGCAGTGGAGACTGTGGCCATGGCACTGTGGCCTCCACTCCTGCCCTGCTGTCAGAGCCATCTGCTCACATGTTCTTATCAAGATGCTTGCTTCAGCTACCCCTCCACCCACCTGGGCCAGGCCTCACTGGGGAAGCTGGCATGGCTCAGGTTTTTACTCCTTGCCCCTACAGCGTCTGCTGGTCCAGACAAGTGTGCAGGCCAAGCCGGGCCATGTGTCACCCCTCCAGCTCACCAACATCCCAGTACCCCAGCAGGTAAGCCTGCCATGCCCGTCCTGGCCCTCACAGCCTCCCCCAGGGTACACAGTCAACTCCCTGTGGCCTGCTCAGATTTGTCCTCACCAGCATCAAGGACATAGGCTCCAACCAGGCCCCTCTCCCCCCACCTGCTGCCTCCAGCAAGTGAGACCATGGCAGTCAGGGCCCATTGGAAAAGGATGACCCATACAAGTTTCTTAGTAGACAGAACTGAGGAGTAGCAATAAGGAAGGTAGCTTTCGGGTCCAGCCCCAGTGTCTCAAAGCAGAGAACCCAATGCCAGTTAGGAGCTGAGAGCCTGTAGCCAGCACAGGGACTGTGAGCGTGTGATGGTCTGTCCCCTGGGCAGCCTGTGGGCAGGGTGGTGGGGCTCAGCATAGGACCCTGTGGCTCTGCCACTTACTGATTCCAGTACCTTAGGCAAGCACTTTTGCCGTCCTGAGTCTCTCTGTCACCCCTGTGAAGTGGAATTAGTAGCAGGGCTGTGCCGGGACTGTTGGGGCAGTTCTGTGAGCTAACAGGGGCACAGCACTAGGACATCTCCTGGTCTGGTAGCGGGTGCTCATGGCAACCGACAGGCTCCACAGACAGGCTGCTGTGAGTGAACTGTGGTCCTTTCCCTCCTGGTTCTAGGCTCTCCCCACACAGCGTCTGGTGGTGCAGAGCACAGCCCCAGGCAGCAAGGGTGGCCAGGTTTCCCTGACAGTGCATGGCACCCAGCAGGTGCACTCACCCCCTGAGGTAGGTGGTGGCCCCATCAGCTGACCTCCCTGTCTCTCTCTTCCCATTACCCCCAGACTATACTTGGAGGGGTCCCTACTCCTCAAGCCCATTTTCTCCTGCCCGGGTTGAGTGGCTTGGCTGCCTGATTCATGGCCCCACTGGCAGTGAGCTGGGTCCAGCTCTGGGAGGAAGAAGCAGCCTCCACCTGGGTGGAGCTGGGCCTCCACTTCAGGGCTGCATATCCCAGGAAGGAAAGGAGGCCACTGGCCCTGCTCTGAGGATCCCCCCAAACATCAGTGAGGGTGTTGGAGGCAGGCAGGCCATGGGTGGCTGGGAGCATGGCTGGTAGCATCAGGAGCTTGGGGTCAGACCCCCCTCCGCAGCTTAGCCATTTCTTCTGGGGAACTCTGGCGAGGCCCCTAGAGCCTCCCAAGCCCAGTGTTTTCTATGTGTAAAGCAGCAAATGATATGAAGTGCCACAGCATGGCCCAGAGGACCTGCAGCCAGTCTGGCCGGGGTCGTGCCTGGTGCCACCACTCAGCTGTGTGGCCTTGGGACGTCCCTTCCCATCTGGTGGTTTAGCACATCATCTGTTAAGTGGGGATTCCCTCACCTCCCCCTCCTCACCTCAGGGGTATTAGTCTCTCTGATTATGGAGGCCACAGGCAGCCTCTGAGCTGAGGCCATCTGCACTGGGGAGGCTGCCCCTGCCCCCCCCCCCCCCCCCCCAGTGCCTCTGGGCTGGACTCCCAGCTTTGCCTCGGAGTGACTGGGGCAGGGACTCTTGCAATTCCAATTCAGGGAATTTGACCAGTTAGTGGCATAGGAGGTTGAGATCTCTGTGGCCTGCCACCCTCCCCAAATAGCCCTTGGGAGAGCCCTCCTGAAAAGGGTTTTGTCAGGGCCTGGGCAACCAGACCATATTCTCGTGTCTCCTTCCCTTGCAGCGGTCACCGGTGCAAGCCAACAGCTCCTCCAGCAAGACGGCTGGGGCCCCCACGGGCACAGTGCCGCAGCAGCTGCAAGTCCATGGTGTTCAGCAGAGTGTCCCCGTCACCCAAGAGGTGCCAGGCCAAGGCGGGCAGTGGCTGGGGCAAGGGGTCCTGGCCAGGCAGCCTCTGCAGCCTCCTTGACTGTCTGGGAGCTGTGGCAGGGAAGGTCTGCAGGAGCCCAGCAGATGGGGGTACAGCCTCAGCAGCCCCTCAACCCCTGGCCTTTGGCAAGCGCTTCCACCTCACTCCAGACTCAGCATCCTCCTCTAAATAATGCCTCTGCCCTAGGAGCCCAGAGGAGCAGGGTGGTCAGGGCTGCTGGGGGATGAAATGTGGTCTTCATGAGTGGCTTTCTATGTGTAAAGCAGCAAATGATATGAAGTGCACCTGGCACTGTACGGGTGCTGGAAACTCAGAAATGTCCTGGCCTCTTTGGGCCCAGTTGCCTGGAGGAAGTCCCAAGGCCGAGTCCTGGCTTACCCTTAAGGAGCTTGGGGGAGGCCCAACCTCCAAATCCATGGCCAGCCTCTGGGAGGAGGCTATTGATCTGAGCTGCCAGTCGCCAGTCATGGCAGCTGAAGCAGCTTAAATGGCAAGGGGTGGCTGCCACCTGGTTGCTATCACTCAAGTTGCGGGGTTCCAAACCCCTCAGAAAACCATATAAAAACCATAGATTCTTCTCCCAAAAGAAAGCAGAAACCTCACCCTGAAGGATTCCCAGATGTTCCTGCCGGGTACCACAGACCCCTCTGACCCTCCAGGCCTGGGTTTGAGGTGTAATCCACCACGCAGCACCCCCATCCTCCACCCCCTGCCCCCAGCTTGTGTCCTTCCCTGTGTGCCCTGAGGGTGATCAGGATCCCTGCAGCACCAAGGATGTGGGGGTGTGGGGGAACCCATGTAGAGTAGGGGGGAGGACAGCAAGGACTCCCTCACTCAGGCCCAAGTTCAGCTTCAGTTCTGCCATTTCCGGTGGACCTCACTTTGCTGAGCCCAAAGTCAACGTGGTGTTGAATCTAACAGGCACTTGGTGAAGGGCAGCAGGGAAAATCTGCAGAATGGTAGCCTCTTTGGGGCCCCACGGTTACCAGAGTCTGACTTTCCCTTTCCCTCCCCAGAGGTCGGTGGTCCAAGCCACTCCACAGGCCCCCAAAGCCGGCCCTGTGCAGCAGCTCACAGTGCAGGGGCTCCAGCCGGTTCACGTGGCTCAAGAGGTGCGTGTCTCCTCCACCTGCCTCCGGGCAAACCCCGGGACTGGGGCCCCGGGCTGGGCTGGGCTGGGGAGGGGTGCGGGCCCCTCAGGGCGCAGGGAGGGAGGGGAGCGGGGGTCCTCAAGGGCCCCAGCCGGGCTCCAGGCTCCACTTGGGGCTGTGAGCTGCAGACTCGGTCTTGGCGCATCCCCTCCCCCACCCCCCACCCCCCGCCTCTGGCAGTTCAGGGGCCCAGGTTTGCTAAGAGAGAGATCTGGATCTTCCCCTCCCTGAGCCACCTGGGGGGGAGATCTGTTGGGTTGCTGCCTGAGCTCAGCGACCCGGTGGGCGGCGGAGGCCTGGAGCCCCGCCCGCGGCCGCCCCGGGTGACCCCCCAGTGTCTCTGTTTGTCCTCCAGAGCTCAGGCAGTCAGTTTCCCGCTAGGAAGGCAGAGCAGCAGGAGCCCCGGCCCACGCCGCCGCCGGAGCCGCCGCCCCGGCCACCCACGCCCGGGCCCCGGCCGAGCGCGCTGGCCCCGGAGCCGCCGGCGCCGCTCCCGCCCGCGCGCAGCGGCGAGGTCCCGCAGCTAGGCAGCCCCGAGCCGCCGCCGCCCCATTACGAGCCCGGCGCGGGCCCGGGCGCCGAGCAGTGGGTGGAGCTGGTGGGCGTGCTGCCCCCGCACCTGCTCCTGCCGCAGCAGAAAGTGGTCTTCGAGCCACTGCCCGGGCTCCCGGCCCGAGCCAGCCCCGACCAGAGGGTCAGGATCCAGAGAGTCCCCCAGGTGCTAGTGTTCGGCACGGCCGCCACGGCCCTCAAAGTAGGTGGCGGACGTACGGGCGGGGGGCATCGGGCGGGCGGGGGCGGGATCCGCCGGCCCCGGCCCGTGCCCGGCCCCGCAGGCCCTGGAGACCCCCACCCACTACCACCTCCTCCTCCGCCGCCCGGCCAGTCTGGGGACCCGCCCCTGACCCCACCCCCACCCCACCCCCAAGGCGGGTTCCAGGCCCCCGGCTCGGCTCCCACAGACGGGTGGGGGTGGGGGTGGGGAACTCGGGCCCCGCCCCCGAGGCTCTGTCAGTAATTCCAGGTTCCGTCCCACGAACGGGGGCCCCACCTCTGATCTCTCACTCCGCCCCTGACGTCCTGGACCGAGTTTCCAGGCCCCGCCCCTGCAGACGGGGATCCTTCCCTCCATGCAGGCTCCACCCCCGAGGCCCTGTTTGTCCGTAGTTTCAGGCTCTGGCTTTGACTAGCTGTAGTGACAGCCCTGTGCCAGGGCTTGGCTCTATCCCTGGGGTCCAGCTTCCACGCCCACAGTAGGACTCTGGGGTCCTCTCAGCCCACTCCACGTCAGGCCCTGCTCTTGCTGTCCCCAGTCTAAGCACAGAGCCCTGGCTCTGACACACCTCAGCCTGATTCCCAGCCCTGGCGGAGCCCGCGGCCCTGGGCCTCTGACCCCAGGCTCTGTCCAGGATGTATTCAGAAAGTCCAGACATGCAGCCTGGGGGACCCAGGTGTCCTTGCAAGCTTGGACAGCCACCAGCCCTTTAGAGATGGAGGCAGAGGAGCTGGCCCACCCCTGACCTCCTGTGTGCCCTTCCTCCCACCCCAGGTGCAGCAGCTGCAGCAGGTGCCTGTCCCACACGTGTACTCCAGCCAAGTGCAGTATGTGGAGGGCGGTGACGCCAGCTACACGGCCAGTGCCATGTGAGTGGGCAGAGGGCTGGGGGAGGGCAGAGGAGGGGGTGACCTATGTCTCTGCCCAGGACCCTGCTAGGACTTGAGGCCTGCGTCCCAACCCCAAGCAGACCAGCCTGCCTTCAAGGCCTTGGGTTGACAGATGGTGGGTGCTTTTTAAGGATAACCAGCAGCCGCCAGGCAGGGGCAA
Source organism: Canis lupus baileyi (assembly GCF_048164855.1). Classification (NCBI taxonomy): domain Eukaryota; kingdom Metazoa; phylum Chordata; class Mammalia; order Carnivora; family Canidae; genus Canis; species Canis lupus. Next base: position 50,166,110 of record NC_132856.1, read on the forward strand.
AGCAGAGGGAACCCCTCGCAGCTTGGCAAAGGCACCCCAGTGTAATTTAGGGCTTTGGAGTCAGATGGGCCTCGTCTTTAGAAAAGGAAAAAGACAATTTTACTTGTAACAGACTAAATTATTTAAGTAATAGAGAATGTTAAACAGTGAAGAGGAAATCTTCCCTGCTGGGGATCCCTGGGTGGCTCAGCAGTTTAGTGCCTGCCTTCGGCCCAGGGTGTGATCCTGGGGTCGCGGGATCAAGTCCCACATCGGGCTCCCTGCATGGAGCCTGCTTCTTCCTCTGCTTCTCTGTGTGTCTCTCATGAATGAATGAATAAAATCTTAAAAAAAAAAAAAAAAAAAAAGAAAAATCTTCACTCCTGATGCCTAACCTTGCTTCAAAGGGGGGGCTGTGACCTGTTTCTTTGTTTCCTCCTAGAGATGTTCTGAGAATAGAAACTACCCCCTTTTTTGTTCAGAAACAGGCAGAGTGTTCTCTTCCTTATTTTTACCCCAGCGGTATGTCTTGAAGCTCTGCCTTGTTTCCCTGAGTGGGCTATGGTCGCTCTGTTTAATGGCTGTGTGGCGCTTCACTGTGCAAATGTCGCACAACCCACATAGTCAGTGCACACCTGGCTGACACCTGGGTGATGCCCACTCCCACACTGCAGCATTAATATGTACCACAGCAGACATATAGCATGCCCTTGTCCTGCCCTAGCTCTGGCTCTGGCTCCCTCTCGTCCCGGATACCCCACATACCGCCTTCTCCCATCACCCATAGTAATAATTGCAGGATTATAGTGATTATTGTTTTAATTATTGGAAGTTTCCATTGGTTTTCTTTGCATTTGTTTTGTTTTGTTTTGTTTTTCTCTCCCCTGTCCCACGTGGGCATGATGCTGTGGATTAGCTCATGGAGCAACTCAGTCTCCGAGTTATGATGCTGTAGTAGATCCCAAGGGTGTGACCCGGGCACCTGAGTCATGGTCCGTGGCATCCAGCTACCTCATAGTTCCCTTGATTTATTTCCAGTGCTGCCAGTCAGCCATGCAGACCAGAGTGGGTAGGGAGCATAGGGGACACTCTGGAAAAGAGTATGGCCCCCTAGGGCCTCTAGGGATGTGAGAAGCGGAGCCGAGGCACAAGCCCAGACCTTGTGGTGCCACGCTGGCTCCTTCTCCCTCCCTTGGTAGCATCTGTCCTTTGCTTCGTTTGAATTCTACTCTCCGTGATTATAGTATGTGTGATCGCACGTAGCCCATCATTGCCGTCAGATTCTTCTGCTGTGTGAAGTTGTTAGCGGCATTGTGTCTTCTGTTTCTCTCTTGCAGTGGGTTTTTACTGGGTTCCCAACCCTTTGCCAGCCTGGATCCCCACCCTGGCCAAAGCCCCTGCACCTCTGTCCCTGGCCCCATCTAGGCCGTGACTAGAGACACACACATTCATTCATTCAGTCAGTCAGCATGTGGGGCTCTGGGCTGGGCTGGGCTGGGCTGGGCTGGCTGCAGTCCCTGCCTGGGGGTGGGGTGGAGGGCACTTGATGGGGCTGCTTGGGTCCCATGCTGTCAGGGTTGCTCTGTGCCAGCTCAGTCCATCTGGACCAGGGTGCTCTGGTCAAGAGCTGCATCTTGGTGTCCAGCAGGCAGGGTGCTCAGCTCTGGTGACCGTACCTTCCCCCACCCCCCACCCTCATACCTCTCCTTGCTGCCCCCAGAGCCCCAGAGGCCTTCAAGTCTCCTTCCCCTGCTTTCCTTGGGAGACTCCAGCAGTGCCTTCTAAGGCAAGAAACCCAAATTGTGCCCAGCGCTGTCTTGTGAGAGGCCTGCTCCCCTCCGCGGGCCTCCACCCCCACGGATGCAGATGGAGATATGAAATGGGGCCTGGTCACCCCACTCTTCTGGAAACCCCATCCTTTCCTTTCCCCACCTCTTCCATTCACCTGACAGAATGTTCTGGAGCTGCTTCTCTGGGCAGGACCTTCCTCTTTCTCTCTCATCCCTCTGTAGAATTCTGACACCTTTCACTTAGCTTTCCTCTAAAGATGGACCCCAGTTTTCACTCTCTTGCTTCACCCTGCAGCCGTGAGCCTGCATCGTCTGACTCCGGTCCGGGGATGGCTTAGGGAGAAGGCTCCAGGGCAGGCTATGTCGCTGCCTCAAAGGGACGTACTCTGCACTCCAAAAGTCATCGCTGAATGACTCCCCAGGGTGGCTCTTCCCCTTTCTCCAGCACCTTCCTGCATTTTTTACCACCTGGGCAAGGCCCACCTTCTGCCTTGATTTACCTTCATGCTTGCTTCTCCTCTGGCTTCCCCACCACATTAACTCCCCCAGGCAGGGCCTTTTCTGCTTACCCACTGCTGGGTCTAAGGTGCCTAGAACAGTGTCCAGCATACAGTAGGTACTCAATAATTGTTTTTTGTTTGTTTGTTTTGTTTCGTTTTGGATTGACTGAGTGTGTGGCCTATTCCAAGTTGGCTTCTTCCCACCTGAGATGTGGACTCCCATGCCAGGGGCCACTTTGATAATGAAATGAGAAACTGTGTCCCACCAAGCACTCAGGGCAGTGCCTGGTCCCGTGTAGGTAACTAGGTGTTGGCTGCGCTGGGGCTGCTGCTCCTCACTCCCTTCCCGGGAGGGGCCCGCCCCCCAGGAGCCCCATCCGTCAGGCTCTGGCACTCTGACTCCTTCCTCTGCTTCTCTCTCAGCCGCTCCAGTACCTACCCCTACCCGGAGACGCCGCTGTACACCCAGACAGCGGGCACCAGCTACTACGAAGCTGCGGGCACAGCCGCCCAGGTCAGCACACCCGCCACCTCCCAGGCGGTGGCCAGCAGCGGCTCTGTGCCCATGTATGTGTCCGGCAGCCAGGTCGTCACCAGCTCCACCAGCAGCGGAGGTGGGGCCAGCAACAGCAGCAGTGGCAGCAGTGGCGGCGGTGGGGGAGGCGGCGGCGGGGGTGGTGGCAGTGGTGGCGGCAGCGGAGGCGGCAGCAGCGGAGCAGGCACCTATGTGATCCAGGGCGGCTACATGCTGGGCAGTGCCAGCCAGTCCTACTCCCACACCACCCGTGCCTCGCCAGCCACCGTAAGTGCCAGCGTGGGCCCCAGAAGAGGCAGGCGGTGGGAGGAGGGGGACTGGATGGAGGTGATGGGGCTGGGTGGTTGGTGGCCACCATCAGCCACCATAACCATTGTACCAGAGTCTTCAGATGAAGATATTCTGAGATCAAATCCTCACTGGTAGCCTCAGACAGGTCCCAAGCCTCTCTGGGCCTCACCTAATACGCATGAAGCTGCTAGAGCAGTGCCTCACAGAGTGTTGTCTCCTGTGATTATAACTGATGATGGCGGGTATAGAGCAAGGGGAGGGAGAGGCAGGCACCAGCGTGGGGGGAGTGGCCCTGAGCAAGGTTCTTTGTCCATCTGAAGGCATCAAGACAAACTCTGCGCAGAGGTAGGCTGTATGTAGTCACTTGGGCAGAGCCCCCCACTAGCTCTGTGACTGTGGATGGGTCAGGGCCTCATAGTCCTGGGAGGAGTCCTCGTAGTCCTTGTCCTCTTGGAACTTGGGGTCTGGAGTGATATTAAGACCGCCCTTTGCATAGCAACCCATCATGGACCACATAACCAAAACAGAAGCTTCTCGGAAAGCAAGCAGACCCTCCCTTATACTCCCGTGCAGCATGGCTTCTAGTCTTTTTTTTTTTTTTTTTTTAATTTTTATTTATTTATGATAGTCCCAGAGAGAGAGAGAGGCAGAGACACAGGCCGAGGGAGAAGCAGGCTCCATGCACCGGGAGCCCGACGTGGGATTCAATCCCGGGTCTCCAGGATCGCGCCCTGGGCCAAAGGCAGGCGCCAAACCGCTGCGCCACCCAGGGATCCCTTTTTTTTTTTTTTAATGTGGTTGTGACCTACCTGATTTTATGACCCCATAACGGGTCCTTACCTGAAGTTTGCAAACATTCTGTGCTAGAACAATGCTGTCCTATAAAGCATTTTCCATTGATGGAAATATTCCTCCGTGCTGTTCAATAGAGAGGCGTCTGGCCACATGTCGCTAGTGAGTACCTAAAATGTGGCTGGGGTCACCAAGGAACTGAATTGAGTTTGTTTTTCTTTAAACTATTTTAATGTAATTGTAGTTTCAAAGGAAGCTGCAAAAATAGTACAGGGAGATCCCTATGCCCACCCCCCGCCCTTACCCTACTGGTTACATTTTTCATAGCTGCAGTATAGTATCCAACCAGGAAACTGGGTTTGGTCCAGTGTGGGTGTCTACTTACATCTCATCAGAGTGTACATTTGGGAAACCACCACTACAGTCAAGATGCAGAACTGTTCCATGTCACAAGGATCGCCCTCCTGCTCCCCCATTATAGTAACTCCCACCCTCCTCCCTCCTGGCATCCCTAACCACCACCTCCTGCCCCCCCCACCCCCGCAACCACGAATCTGTTCCCCATTTCTAGAATGCTGTCATTTAGAGAATGTTCTATGAATCATACTCCACATGACCTTTTGACATTGGATTTTTCCACTCAGTATTAATTAATTTAAATAGCCCCATGTGGTTGGCAGCAACTACAGTGCAGTTTTAGAGAATTCATGGGATGTAGTTCCCATCGGTGATTATGATATGATGGGCCCTACAGTGTGGTTCTCAGGATCACAATTGGAAATAGGTACAGAGAGCATTGACCAACGAGTACTCGAGAAACGAAGGTGATTCTTAGTGTTCTTCTGTCCCTGGTCCGGCCCCAGGTTCAGTGGCTCCTAGACAACTATGAGACGGCGGAGGGTGTGAGCCTGCCGCGGAGCACCCTCTACTGCCACTACCTGCTGCACTGCCAGGAGCAGAAGCTGGAGCCCGTTAACGCCGCTTCCTTTGGCAAGCTCATCCGCTCTGTCTTCATGGGCCTGCGCACCCGACGTCTTGGCACCAGGTGGGCCACCGCCACCCTCGACAGCTGCAAGGCCCACCCTCACCCCCACCCCAAGTTCTCCAGGGCCGCAGCTATCCCTTTCATGCCCTTACTCATTCTGCTCTAGCTCCACTGGCCCTTTCCTCTGACATCCCCACGCTCCCACCACAGGACCTTTGCATGAGCTGTGACTCCACCTTCATGTGCTTTTCTCCATCTCTTTACTCAAATGCCCTCATGGCCTCCTTAACTGAAACTGAAGCCTTCCCACCTCCCTCTTCCCTGACACTCCCCACCCCCCCTTCCCTGCTTGCTCTCCCTCCTTACTATGGAGCACTATCCCACATGCCTTTTGTGGTTATTCTTTTCTTTCTGATCTGGCCTCCAGGGCTGAAATGCACTTACCTTGAGGGTGTGGTAGCTGCCCACAGTTGGTGCTTAATCAGGGCCTTCAAGTCTGAATTTATGTAGGAAGGAACAAGGGGCCCTCCCCTGAGCCCACCCTTCCATTCTAATCCTTCGCAACCCTCACACCTCCCTGGGGTGAGCCCTGCTCATCGCTCGAGTCCAGGTCCCGGCTTAGGTGTCACCTCATTCACTTACGCATAACCCATGGGCGAAGTACCACATCTCTCTGTGCCGCAGTTTCCTCATCTGTCCCTGGAGGATGCCAGAAGCACCCTTCATAGGATAGAGCTAAGGGACACGTGGATTTATATATGCTAAGTGCTCAGAACAGTGCCTGGCAGATTGTCATAACAGTAGTCAACAAGTACTGTTGAGCTCCTGCTCCATGCCGGGATCGGAGGCTGAGGAGTGCCCCAGACGGCTGGCCCTGTCTTCTTGGAACTCAGTTGGTACAAGGGGACCTCTCTTGGCACCCACAGCCCCTGTACTTTCCCCAGCATAGCACCCCTGGCTCTGTGGAACATGGGTCTTGCCCCCAAGCTGTGTGGCCCCCGAGCAGGGGAGGCAGGTGTGGTATGAAGGTCCTGGTGGACGACTGGACGCCCCCCAGCCGAGCTCTCAGCCTCTGCCTCCCTCCCAGGGGTAACTCCAAGTACCACTACTATGGCCTGCGCATCAAGGCCAGCTCGCCCCTGCTGCGACTGATGGAGGACCAGCAGCACATGGCCATGCGGGGCCAGCCCTTCTCGCAGAAGCAGAGGTAGGAGGGGGGGCCGGCTCTTGCCTGTGCCGGTGGGTGGGGGAGGGCGTGCTGGCCTGTCTCAGCGCCCCACCCTCTCCTTCCCCAGACTCAAGCCTATCCAGAAGATGGAGGGCATGACCAACGGTGTGGCCGTGGGGCCGCAGCAGGCTACCGGGCTGTCCGACATCAGCGCCCAGGTCCAGCAGTACCAGCAGTTCCTGGGTGAGAGCACCCTGGCCCATGGGGCGGGGACCGGGCCGGGGTTCATCTGCCTTCCCTGAGCCTCCCCATGACCCACTGCCCACAGGAGACCCCCGCTTATGAGGAAAGTTGAGGACACCTTGATAAGACCCCAGGGAGGGGCTTGAGGGGGGCAGGCAGGTGGAGGGTAAAAGCCCTCATGGTGTCCTCTCCTGCCTCCAGATGCCTCACGGAGTCTCCCTGACTTCTCAGAGCTTGACCTCCAGGGCAAAGTGCTCCCTGAGGGTGTCGGGCCTGGGGACATCAAGGCCTTCCAGGTCCTGTACCGGGAACACTGTGAGGTAGGGGCAGCTGGGCCAGCAGGCAGGGGCGAGGGGAGGGCATGCTGCCCGCTCTGCCCCCTACCAACCCCGCCGCACATCCCTGAGCACCCAGCCTCCCCAACAGGCCATTGTCGATGTCATGGTGAACCTGCAGTTCACACTGGTGGAGACGCTGTGGAAAACCTTCTGGAGGTACAACCTCAGCCAGCCCAACGAGGCGCCTCCGCTGGCCGTGTGAGTCCCTCGGTGGGAGTGGGGAGGAGAGCAGGAGGGGGGCACCGCAGAGTCAGCACCCAGGGCCAGGGCAGCCAGACCTTGGCCGCGGGTGCATCTGCCTGCAACCTGCAGTTGGTGGGGTCCCCACAGCCTCCTGACTCCCGCTCCCAAGCATGCTTGCGTATCTGCGTGGGGGACATGCAGCCCCCCTAAGCCATTTCCTCCCTGCAGTGGGCAGGGGCCTGTGTGTAAGACCTCCCCCATCTGACCTGGGGGGTGGGGCGGGTGCCCACAGGCATGATGAGGCTGAGAAGCGGCTGCCCAAGGCCAGCCTGGTGCTCCTCTCCAAGTTTGAGCCAGTGCTGCAGTGGACCAAGCACTGTGACAACGTGCTGTACCAGGGCCTGGTGGAGATCCTCATCCCTGACGTACTGCGGCCCATCCCCAGTGAGTACACAGCAGCCACCCCACCATTGACCACCACCCTACCACCCCGCCACCGTCCTGCTCAGCCCCTCCTTGCTGCCCCCCTCGCAGGTGCCTTGACCCAAGCGATCCGGAACTTTGCCAAGAGCCTGGAGAGCTGGCTCACCCATGCCATGGTGAACATCCCTGAGGAGATGCTGCGTGTGAAGGTGAGGGGAGATGGGGGGCTGGGCACCGGCTTACAGGGAGGGCCCGATTGGCCAGCCTGGGTGCACAGCCCAGCTCCTGCCTGTGGAACTGGGGGCTGAAGGCCATGGTCCCCCATACAGGCCATAGCATTTGTCCTGCCTGTTCCTCAGAGTGAGCTTTGGGTATTGTTTTGACAAACCAGCTTCCTCAGGTACCCACTTCTGAAACACAACCCCTTTGTGGTCTTTTGTACACAACACAGTATCTTGAAAAAATAAAAACCAAATGCAACTTGAAGTAGTTCTCTTCAGACAGCTTCAATAGGAAAAAAAGAAAACAGCATCTATGAGGGAACAGAATAACGGCACTCTTCATCAATGCTGCACATTCACTAACTACTCTGATGTGAGGAGTTAGATGTGATGTGCTTGCTCTTGAGCAAAATAATAAAAGGAAGATAAGGGGGGGTGTCGTCCTTAAAATGAGACAGTTACACAGAACTGGGCATCTGAGGCCTCACCCCTGGGTGCAGTGGAGAGGTGGAAGGAGTAGAAGCTCGATCCAATGAATAAATAAATGCATTCATTCATTTATTCAGCATCTATTTATTGAGCACCTACTGTGTGGCAGCGTGGTTCTCAATGCTGTGAGCACAGCAACGACTGAGAGGGACCACACCCCCCGCCCAACCTGATGTTCAAGGGAATAACAGTGCAAGCACTGCCCTTTCTAGGCGGTGCCCTCTGAGGGTTTCTGTTGTGTCCTAATCCTTAATAATAATGCAGGTCAGACACATTACGCGAATTTTTTGTGGTCCCATACTTTGGGTGTCCACCCGAAGTTTGAAAATCCCGACCCCTTGATCTGTCAACCAAAGCAATGAGGTACAACCTTCTCTTTTAGGAGAAAGAAAGGCTCCTAGAAGTTGCAGCTGCAGCGGGTGGAGCAGGGCTGAGGGGGTGGGGGGTGGGGGGTGGGTTCCGCACCAGCGCCAGCCGCAAGCACACGCGCACACCCCCACCCCCGCCCCGCAGGTGGCAGCTGCCGGCGCCTTCGCGCAGACGCTGCGACGCTACACGTCGCTCAACCACTTGGCGCAGGCGGCTCGGGCCGTGCTGCAGAACACCGCGCAGATCAACCAGATGCTGAGCGACCTCAACCGCGTGGACTTCGCCAACGTGCAGGTGAGCGCCGGACAGGGCAGGTGGACAGGGCAGGTGAGCGCGGGACGGCGCAGGTGAGGGCGGGGCGGCCCGGGGCGGCGGCTGAGCACTTGCCCGCTGTACTCCAGGAGCAGGCCTCGTGGGTGTGCCGCTGCGAGGACCGCGTGGTGCAGCGGCTGGAGCAGGACTTCAAGGTGACCCTGCAGCAGCAGAACTCGCTGGAGCAGTGGGCGGCCTGGCTGGACGGCGTCGTGAGCCAGGTGCTCAAGCCCTACCAGGGCAGCGCCGGCTTCCCCAAGGCCGCCAAGCTCTTCCTCCTCAAGTGGTCCTTCTACAGGTGCGCTCTGGCTCTGCGGGCGGCCCGCGCGGGAGAGGGCGGGGCCTCGGGCGGCTCCTCCTCTCTGGGGCGGGCCAACGCGGGATCACGGAGGCCACGCCTCCTCGCGGAAAGTGGGGCCCGAGAAGACCCCCCTCCTCGGCTTCCTTGGGGCGCAGGATTGCTTTCACCAAGGCGGAGGCCCTTTCGGCCGTGGGCAGGGCGAAGCCCCTAAGCTCTCACGATGGCCGCGCTTGGGAAGCCAGTGCGGGCCGGGGTAGCTGGGTTTGCTGGCGCGCCGGGGCCTCGAGGCCCGGAGGGCGGGCGGGGGGCGCCCCGGGCCTCATGGCCTCCTCTCCGCCACCGCCCACAGCTCCATGGTGATCCGGGACCTGACCCTGCGCAGCGCTGCCAGCTTTGGTTCTTTCCACCTCATCCGGCTGCTCTACGACGAGTACATGTACTACCTGATCGAGCACCGCGTGGCCCAGGCCAAGGGCGAGACCCCCATCGCGGTCATGGGCGAGGTGCGCGCGGCGGGGCTCGGAGGGCGCGGGCGGGGCGCCCCTCGGCGGGATCCTCACTCCCTGTCTTGCCTCCTTGCAGTTCGCCAACCTGACCACCTCGCTGAACCCCCTAGACCCGGACAAAGGTAGGCGGGGCGTGTCTCGAGGCCTCCGGGCGGCTGACTGTGTATGTCTGGGGGGGGGGGGGTGGAGGCGGCGCCCCCCGCTGAGCCGGGCCCCCGCTCTGTGTGCCTCAGACGAGGAGGAGGAAGAGGAGGAGGAGAGCGAGGATGAGCTGCCGCAGGACATCTCGCTGGCGGCCGGCGGCGAGTCGCCCGCGCTGGGCCCTGACGCCCTGGAGCCGCCGGCCAAGTTGGCACGGACAGACGCGCGTGGCCTCTTCGTGCAGGCGCTGCCCTCCAGCTAAGCCCCGCGGCCTCCCCCGCCCCGCCCGCCCCACCCCCGCCGCCCGTCCACTCCAGGGTCCCTCACAGCTTCTGTGGCTTTGCCGTCACCGTTCCAGCCTCGGCCAGGGCCGGGAGGGGGCCTCCAAGACAGGGAAGGCTAGGGGGTCCCCGCCCCCAGTGGGGCCGGCACAATCACAGGGCCGGGCGGAGCCGCAGCTGCAAACTGACACAAAGACGTGCCTTAAGGAACCCGCCGCCGTGCCCAGGTGCCCCGTGGGACAGCCAGCTAGGCTCCTTGGCCCCCCCAAGGCCTCAGCATCTCCCTCCTCCAGCCCCACCCTCCCTCCCGCCATCCCGGGGGGCAGGCAGGCAGGCCCCCCTCCCCTGTGGAACCGTTAACTTATTCAGCTCGCTGGCTTTGCACAGTCTGTCCCGGGCCCAACCCTGAGCCCCAGGTGGGCACAGGTGGGCGTCACCTGGGGACCCCCACTGTCAGCAGCAGCCCCGGGACCCCTCCCCCAGCAACCCCACCGCTCCCTACTCCTTGGTATAAGTGCAATTAAAGCCGTGGGTGTCGCATCTTCTCCAGAGCTGGGCCCTCCCTTGCCCCGCAGCCCTCGAGGGGGGCACTGCCCAGCCTGGTTGGGGGGAGGGCAGCAGGGGGCACTGCCTCCAGCTTCCAAAGAGCAGCAGGCTGGGCTGGACCTGGGAGCCCCTAGGGGCCTGCTGCCGGCAGTGGGGCCCATAAGTGCCCGCCTGTCCTGGCCCAGGCTGGGGGCTCAGCTCCCTCAGATCCAAGACCCCAGTGCCCCAGGTCACCCGCCTCTGGTTTGTAATGGAACCTCTGTGCTCCTTCTCTCCCGGGAGACTGTGCTCCTCCTCCGTGCAGTGCGACCCGCCCCCCACATGACTATTGTGCGATTTGTGAGCCGCCTGAGCGGAGTTGGTAACTTGTTGGTTTTTTTCCAACCATCATGGCCTTATCTGTTCCGGTTTTCTCAGTGTCTTCAACCTGTGAGATAGATGTTTATGGCAAACAGCAAAAAAAAAAAAAGAAAAAAGAAAAAAAAAATCTGACCTATTGTATAAAAATCACTATTTTGTGTGCTCCGCGTGCTACAGCTTTTGGGGTGGCCCCCCCTACTTCCCCTCCCCACTCCCTCGGGGCCCCCCCCTCCTGGCCGTGAAAGTGTCCACGCGTGTGGTAGTCTAGTGTGCCGAGCTGTTTTCTACCTTTTTGTAGTCTTTCTTAAAACACAATAAATTCCGCTGTGATACGTGGCTGCTGCTGACTCGAGGGGCCTTGGGGCTGGGGGCTCCAGCTGGGCCCCGAGCGGCAGGAAAGGGAATTGAGGAGGTTCAGAAATAAAACATTTATTACATGAAGAGGAAGGACGGGCAGGGGGAGGGGATGGCCACGAGGCTGGCCACCTCAGTGTCGGGTGAGTGGGGAGGCTGGGGCGGGCAGGGCAGGACAAGGAGGTCCAACTGGCCTCCCTGAGGGGGAGGGGGGTAATGTCCACAGCTGTAGCCAAGGAAAGGGGGAAGAGGCGCAGAGAACGAGGGCCTGTGCCCAGCGCAGGGTGAAGATGGGCGCTTGAGGCTGGTGGGGCAGGGGGCTCCCTCCCTCTGCCCCTTCCCAACTTAAATAGGCATAAATAAGAAGCGTCCAGACTCTCGGGCCACCAGGGGCTGCCCCGCCCAGCCCCCTTCCCCGCAGCCTAACACGAGTGCCGCTCATCAGTCGGGCATCGGTGGGCCGGCCAGCCGGGGAGAGGCTGCCAGGGAGGCGGCCAGCTCCCAGGCCGCGGAGGTAGTTGGAGTCAGTGTCCAGAGCGGCCGGGCCCTCACAGCACAATCCATGTGTATCGCTCACTGTCCGCCAGAACCTTCAGTGAGCACCCTGCAGGGAAGGGTCAGGGGTGAGCCTCGGAGTCTGCAGGCCCAGGCTGGTGGGGGCAGGGGTGCCTCTTTCCCTGACTGGACTTGGGCCCCAGGTTCCAGAAGGCAGTGACCCTGAGTTACCCTGTGGGCCTCCCACCTGCAGCCACCCAGTAGACATCTACAGAGCAAATGAATGGACTGGCTGGGGGTACCCAGGTGCCACACCTGCCAGGTCCCCTCTGAGCCAGCCCTTCCTTCACCCCAGTTACCTGGTATCCACTAGCATGGCCAGTGGACTCCATTCAGGAATATATGAATCGCACCTGCTCTAGGCCTGGCATAGCACCAGATAAGGGCCTTAGTTCTGACCGTCAACAGGTCATGGAGCCTACCTTTATGCAGCGCCTCGTTGGTCATCCTATTGACATAGCGGCCACTGCTCTCAGGCACCAGCCACTTCATGACCATGTCGACGCAGCTCTTGCGGTATGAGCTCCAGACACTGCCGCTGAGGGCAAGGGGGTGAGGGCTCTCATCACCCAGGCCACCCTCCCCAGTCCCTGGCCCTCGGCCCCTGCCCCAGCCCCACCTCACCTGGTCTGGCCCTTGACCTCGGTGAGGTCGCCTACACTGACTGTCTCGAAGATGCCTGTGTTGAGGTCCCATGCCACCTTGAGGCTGGTATGATAGGTCTTTGGTCTGCAGCAGGGTGGGGGGCAAAGGAGAAAGGGATGGGACCAATGGGTCCTGCAGCTGGGACCCAGGCGACTTGGGGATTTCTGTCTTTGGAGCAGGAATGGAGTGCCCGATCCAGGTTCTGGGGGCAGGGGAGGTCGTCTCACATCCCCACTTGCCCACCCCCACTTAAGTATGTGAGTGTGGCTGCCTGCTGGCAAGTGAGGGGCATCCCTGCTCACTCACCGGAGCTGGCCCTCCTCAGTTGGGGACGGGAATGCCAGGAGCAGCAGGCCAATGTTGATGAGGACTTGATTGGTTTCCGGGCAGACCTGGAGTGGGTGGGTGGGGATGGCAGTAACAGCTATTGAGTGACACCCAGAAGAGAGGGGCCCTGGGCCCACCCCGTCCCCTCCCAGGGCCCACCTCTAGGATGACAATGTCATAGTCACTGAAGGAACAAAACTGGTGGGCCCAGGTGGCGTCATGGCGGATGACCTCATTGATGACGTACTCAAAGTCCAGTGTGAGCTGCTCCACCGTCAGGTACTGACCCTGGGGGTGGGGGTGGGGGGCTGCATCACCTGCCACGCCGGCAGGCTCCCCAGGGGCTGCCCCCGGACTGGCACCAACCTGGACGGCAGCCCGCTCCCGCATGGGCCGCAGGTTACGGCCACGGAGATCGGTCACCACAAAGGGCAAGGAGATCTTGTCATCCTCGAACTCTGAGGGAACAGGAGGTGGGGGTAGGGGTGGGGTGGGGCTGATGGCCCCTCTGGCTGGCCTCCCACACCTCGGGCCCTGCCCGCTCACCGTCCTCCGGTTCTGTCCCTTCGCTGGACCCCAGCACGTAATACAGCTTGGTGTAGTTGACATAACCAGGCTCTGGAGCTGGTGCCTCTGCCGCGGGGGGGCTATCTCGGGGTACCACCTCCCCGCCTGGGGCCAGGGGCTCGGAGGGCAGGCGGCAGCGGCTGCCTGAGGGCCCCGGGCACGGGGGTGGCCGGGCTTCCTCCAAGGTCCCTCCCTTGGCCTCTCTGGCCCTGCGGAAGATGTCAGCCACAAACTCCTTGGCTTTGGCGATGGCAGGCGATGGCTCGGGGGCCCCGGGGGGCCGGGCGGGAGCTGCTTCAGGGCAGGGGCTGGGGAGGGCGGGGGGCACCTCGGGGCTCTGGGGCCCAGGGGGGCTGGGAGGGGCCGGCGGGGAGGTGGTGTGGTCATACAGGATTTGGCAGAAGCTGCTCTCGCCTGGAACGAAAAGAGGGGAGGCAGGTGGGGGGTGGTCAACAGGCGAGTTCAAGTTTGGGACACTGCCAACCTCCCTACCACCCCAGGGGTGATTCTTAGAGATCCACCTTGAAGAGACCCTTCTAGAGGACTTAACTTATGTTCAAAGATCAGTCTGAAACATTCAGAAGGGGAAAAGGCCTATACACACACATGCGCATCAATACCACATTCAGGCTTCAATTTGGAGCATCTACCAAATGCCACACGCTGAGGACACAAGTGAACAAGATACAAAAATCCTTGCCCTTGGGAAGCTGACAGTCTATAGCGACAAAAGGTAAAAATCACTGAAGTCTGAGTTTACTACACAGCCATCCATCGCCCCATCGGGAATCAAGCTGGCTTGGGCACAGAGCAGCCAAATCCCAGGCCTCCGTCTGTGTCTGCCTGACTAGGGACCAGTTCCCCCTCTGGGGAATGTGGGCTCAGCATGGACGACCCCGACAAGTTCACTGAGCAGCACCGCCGGGAGCTGGGGCTCTCCCTTCACCACCTCCGTGGGGCCCCCCACCATCAATGCTGGGAGGGTAGGAGCTGTGTCCGGAGACTAGGGACAAAGGCTCAGAGAGAAACTTGGCCAAGGCCACACTGCAAGACAATACGCCTACGGTGAGGTGAGTGTTAGGTACAGGTGACAGTGCCCCCATCAGCCCCGACTGCACGCAGCTGAGTCCTGTCCCACACGACCCTTCCTACAGGGACCCACAGCCACAGGTACATGGGGTATGGGCCTTGGCTAGGCCTGGCTTGTTGGGGGCTTGCAGCTTGATGAGGGGCAGGGCCTTGTGTACAGTGGCCCAGGTGGCCAGGGCCAGGGGTCCCTGGATGGGCCTAGGCACAAGGCATTCTGGCCCTTGCTGATTTGTGATCTTAGTTATATACACATTTAATTCTCTTTTCATGTCCACTCCCCTTCTTCTCCCAGAGGCAACCATTTTATTGTAGTTGGTGGATATCTTTGTATTTGACTGGGCTCTTGCAAAACTGGAATATATTTTTAATTTATACATAAGTGGTATCATTATCTGGCCATAGATCTCCTTTCGTTTCTTTTGCATTCGAGCATGTCTTGAAGGCATGCTCCATGGACATGCATGCTGGGGTGCCCACTGGGACTGCTGATCCAAGAGAATACCCGCCTTGTCCTACCTCCCCGATCCCCAAGAATAGACAGTAGGCAGCCCCCAGAGCCTCGGACACAACCAGGCGCAGGACAGAGGGGCTGTAGTCACACTGTTGCCATGTGGCCCTGAGAGTACAAGGGAGACCCAGGGCCCCACATCACCACCAGCCGGTAGCATTATCAGCTTCTTAATGCTGAGCACTCCGTCAAGGGACATCACCCTGTGATCTTCACTGGCATATTTCCTATTTCCAAAGACGCACGACAGCCACATGTCCACTGACCACTCACTCCTTGAAATTTTAAATTTTTGAAAAGAACACTGTACTGTCCAGCATGGTAGCTGTGGCCACATGTGGCTATTGAAACTCAACCAAAAAGAACTGAAATTAAAAACTCAGTTCCTTGGTCACACAAGCTGCTTTCAAGTGGCTAATGGGGGCAGCTATAGCAGACACAGCAAATATAGACCATCCCAGCCCTGCAGAAAGTTCTAGTGGACAGTGCTGGGGTGGAACACAGCTAGCTCTGGATTCAACAGTCCTGCTTTCCAGCTGTGTGATTTTGGACAAGGGATGTCACCTCTCCATACCTCGTCCTCCTCATCTGTTACATGGGGTAGTAACAGGACCACCCCCGGAGGGAGGCTAGGCGGAGACAGGGGACCAGGAGGAGCTCTGAGGCTCCCAGCACGTACTGGGCCTATCATCAGACCCGGGGGGGCCTACCTGCTGAGTGGACCGAGACAGCACAGGCCACCAGAGAGTAGCTGGTGTTGAGCAGCACCACCTGGTCCTTCTTGAGCTGAAAGGCAGGCTGGAAGGTGGGGAAGGGGTAGACCACCTGGTACTTGGTGTGCAGCATGAAGCCGTGCCGCAGGCACTGCGCACTCGGGTCACCTGCGGTTAACACATGCCACACAGGTTCACTTGTGGCCTCGGGGCAGGGAGGCAGCCTGCACCCCAGCCTGCACCCCAAGGTCCCCAGGCGCTCACCTGGATGGGCCCGGCTGGCTTCGCGGCAGGCAGCGCAGCGGCCTGGTGGCGGCACCGCCACAGTGCTGATGTAGATGTCCCGGTGGTTCTCGTCACTCATCATCATCATGTTCATGAGCATCCCATTTGCTGAGCGGGTGCTAGGGGCCAGCACACCTTCAGCAGCCTGGCCCATGCACCGCCCCTCCCGTGTCCCCAGGCCTTCCGTGTCCCCAAGTCTTACTTGAAGCCGAAGACAATGACCTTGGAGGCATCGCTGGGCCACTCACACACGGTCAGGTACAGGTCGCTGTAGATCTCCTCGTCCTGGAAGAGCCGCACCTGCCGGACCTGAGCAGCAAGTTCAGGGTATGGGGTCTGAGCGGGTTGGGTGGAGGGTGGCAGGGGGCCCAAAGCCACATGACGCTGGGCTGGAATGGGAGCTGGGGCTGAGCTGGCAGGAGCAACCTTTTGGGGGGCTAGGGGTGTTTCTGGCTCCAGCCAGGGAGTCCCAAGCAGCCCCTACACCACCCCACTCTGCATTCCCAAGAACAGGCTGGGCAGGCTCCCCTTACAAGCAGGGGAATCAGGGAGGCCAGCCCAGCACGGGGGGGGGGGGGGGGGGGGGGGGCTGATGGGAGCCCTGCCCCAAGAAATCAGACTCTGCCAGACACAGCAGTTCCAAGTGCTGTTCACCCTGAAACCTGTTCACCTCTTTGAGCACACGTAGAAACTGAAGTAACAGCACTCACCTCCTGGAGTGGGGGGAGGGGTAGGTCAAGGTGTCAAAGTCAGGGTGAAGTGAAGGAGCTAGCAAACCTAACGGGTCCCACCTGGCCTGAGCCTGCCGTTTCCTTCTTACAGGCTATATATACTGAGTTGAGTCACAAGAAAGTGCTGCTGTTTACCCGCTTTCAACTATGAAAACGGCAATTTCACATCAGGTTTGACCTAACACATGGAGTAGTTTCCCCACTCTATGGACAAGGAAGCAGAGGCTCGGGGAGTGATGGGACCTGTGGGTCACCTGCTGGAAGGGACAGCCCAGCCCTGGGCCCAGCCCTACCAGCTTGAGTTTGCTGTGCACGTTGAACTCCCACCAATACAGATGGTAGATGTAGAAGGAGAAGTCGTCATCCCCACTGCTGCTGGTGTATGAAAGAACGTACCGGCCGCACTTGGAAAAGCCCAGGAAGATGTGTCTGTGAGGGGTGGGGGGGAATGGCCAGGTCAGGACCAGCCTATTGCGCCCCCACCGCCCACCAGCCCCTGCCCCAGCCCCGCAGCCTCACCCTGCGTAGAGAAAGTCCTCGTCCACAATGTTCTTGAGGGAGACGCAGACCCTGGGCGGCAGCTTCCGGAAGAGGCGAGGGGAGAGCTGCCCACTGATCTGGGGAAGGGGCAGCCCTGGCTCTTGAGGCACTGTCACCTCCCCAGTCCCCTCACCTAAAGCAGAGTAGCACCCCCAGGGTCTGGCCCAGACACACAGCCCACTTCCTGACAACCATGACGGTCAAGAGTGGTCCAAACTCTGGAAGGTGGAAATAGCTGGGGAAGATGGATCACCTGGGCCTCACTTGAGCCTCCCCTCCACCAGGGACCCATGCCACCCTCCCAACCTCACATCTCTTCAGCCTCAGAGCCCCTCTTCCCCCAAGCACCCAGGTTCTAAGGGCCAGCACTGGCATTATCTCCCTGGGGAAGGTTCCCCAGTCACCCATGGGTCACAGTGGGCCACTGGCTGCCTTCCTGAAGGCTGCTTCAGGATGCACTGAGTTGCAGGTGTCCTCGACCACTAAGGAGGCTTGACCAACTGCACTCACCTGTCCCTCACCTATGACCCTACACACAGGGTGCTCAGGACCTTTGGGACAGCCCTGGCCTCGGCTGGGGACCCTCTGAGGCAGAAGGGTGGGGCTGACCAGTGACCTTCCAATTCCTGCCCACTTCCCCCTTCTCAATTAACCTGGCCACCTTCTAACCGAATCCCTCATCCCAAAAACTTAAAGGAAAGATTTGTAGTGGGTGTGGGGGAGGAGTTGGGGGGGGGCAGGCAGGCACAAGCTGGGTAGTGGGGGATCAGTGCACCCTGAGTTGTACAGGCCAGTCTGAGTGAGATCCTTGGCCTTAAACCAAGAGTTGTACAGAGCGCAGTGCGATGAGAAAGAGATCTATTTGGGGAGCTCCCTAGCAGATGGGGGAGACAGCCCACTCCTCAAGGAGATCCTAGTCTGATGGAACAGCCCTACCGGAGAGGCCCAGGCTGACAAGGGAGACACAATCCCGGTCCGGGGAGCCTCCAAGCTAAGGGTGGAGCCACAGCCCAACCCAGGGAACAACCAGGCTGAAGGCGGAGACTGTCCCTGCCCCAGGACCTCTCAGAAGGAGACGCGGCGCTGCCCTCACAGAGTTCCCAGCCTAATGGAGAAGGCGCTCTCCCCATCCACGGGGATACAGTTCTGGCCAGGCTGCCGCTGACCTGACAGCAGAGCTCCCAAACCGACGGGGGGCAGATATGCTGGTGCACTGTGAGCTTACAGTCCGATGGAGACCTCAGAGCCCTGCTCGGGGCGCTCCCAGTCCGAGGGGGAAGACCGGGCTTTCTCCAAGGAGGTCCCTCCCATTCAATGGGGGAGGCAGACCCAGGTACAGGAACTCCCGGCTGCGGAGCGGTCAGAGCCGGGACAGAGGAACACTAGGCAGAGGAAGCCCAAAGCCGGGAGCAGACGCTCCGCCAAGGGGGCGGGAAGGCTCCGGAACGGAGGGGCCACGGGAGCAGGGGTTTGAAAAAGGAGTCTGACCCTGGACCGCCCCCCTCCTCCTTAAGCCCGCAGCCCTTCCATCCAAGCCCCCTCCTCCGGACCCCGCCCCCAGCCCCCTCCATCCCAAACCGCGTCCCAGCCCCCTCCCCCCGACCCTCTCCCCCCGGGCCCCGCCCAGCCCCCTTCCCCCGAGCCCCCTCCCCCGGGGCTCCGCCCCCAACCCCTCGCCCCGCGAACGCCCTCCCTCCCTCCGCCTCCCTCGTCCCTTCTCCCCACCCTGCGGCGCGCCCCTCCCAGGCTCCAGGCCTCACCTTGACCCGCTCCAGCTGCTTGAGGACGTGCTCCCGCCGCCGCCCCGCTGCCCGCTTCCCCCCAGCGCCCCCGGGGCCGCCGCCGCCGCTCCCGGCCCCGCTGTTCCGCTCCGATTTCGAGCTGGGCGCCATTTTCACCCCCTCCCTCCACTTCCGGAGCAACCGGCCTTTTGGTCCCACCCCCGCCGCCTCCTCATTGGCCCTCTCTCGGCCTTGCGGCCGGTCGGTTGGGTGGCGGCCCGCACTCGGGGCCTCTTCCCGCTAGGCCTGTCCGTCACAGCCAGCGCGGCCCCTGATTGGTGGGGACGGTACAACCCCCGTGGTTCGCCGCCGTGTTCCCGCCTTTCCGCAAGGACGCACCCGTCAGAGGCCCCGTTTGCGCCCCGGGCGGAGATGACTGTGACCCGATAGGCGAGGGCCCCCATCCCTCTCGGCGGCGTCACGCCCCCCTGCGGCTGGTGGGTTTCCATGGAGACGGCAGGCGGTCCAGGCCCGTGGGCGGGGCGACCGGAGCCCGTGGTCCACACGGGCCGGAGTCCCCACAGCCTCCTCTCCGAAAGCGCGGAGGCCTAGCGAGTATCCTGGGGCCGTCCGGCCAGGCCTACGAAAGGGATTTGCAAAAAAGCATGAGATTCGATGAAAACCTCTTTCAGATCGCCTGCGGGCGGCCTGGTGGGATGATGATGATGATAATGATCGCATGGATCGCTTGTATAGCGCTTTACACCATGGTAGCCACGGTTCTGAGCTTACAGTAATTCTACATCGTAGGTCGGTGTTGTGCCCATTTTACAGATGACAGTAATAATAATGATTATTATATTAATCGTCATTAACAATGACGATTGTTGAATGTCTGCTATGAGTATCGTCTTCATGTGCATTTGATCATTTAATCTTACCAACAGTTGTAAATAGGTTCTTTTATTATGTCATTTTACACAGGATGAAACTTAGGGGCTTACAGTGTAGTGTGCTGAGTACCTGACATGCGTACACCTCAACTGTGACTATAATCAGGGAGGAAGTGAATGGATCTTGCTCTTCACGTTCTTCCAGCCTCATGCATTCATTTAGTCAATATTTATTGAGCACCTACTGTGTTCTAGACGCTGGTGAACAAGACAGATGATAAAGAAGGAAATAGATTTCGGATACCTAATTCCAGCAAGGATTAGAAATCAAAAGAAAGGAAGAAGGCTGCTCAAGGCAATCAAAGAGGAGCTCTGTGCAGGTGAGGAAGAGGAATATTCTAGGAAAGGCCAAGCCTTCAGAGGGATGAGGGTGGCTTGACCGAGAGACCACAAAAAGGCCAGTTGGGCCAAAGTAGAAATGAGCAAGGAAAAGAGACAAAGCACCAGAAAGCAGGCAGGGAGTGTTGGTAAGCAAGAGAGTTGGATTTTACTTTTAAGCATAAAGAGAAGTCTCTGGAGATTTTTAGTAAATGATGGAATCTGATATGAGAGTTAAAAGATCATTGTGATCCATAGGGCGCCTCACTGGCTCAGCGGGTAGAGCATGCAACTCTTGATCTCAGGGCCTGGAAGTCAAGCCCTGTGTTGGGTGAAGAGATTACTTAAAACAAAAACAAAAACAAAAACAAAACTAACAATAAAAGATCATTGTGATCCAAAGAATTAAATAAATACCAATCAGTCCATACTGGTATAAATAAATGATTGAATAAAAAATGAGGGAAAAGAGAACACCCATCCATATAGAAGATGTGCAATTAATAAGTAAAAAAGAGGGGATCCCTGGGTGCGGCTCAGCGGTTTGGCGCCTGTCTTTGGCCCAGGGCGCGATCCTGGAGTCCCGGTATCGAGTCCCACGTCGGGCTCCTGGCATGGAGCCTGCTTCTCCCTCCTCCTGTGTCTCTGCCTCTCTCTCTCTCTGTCTATCATAAATAAATAAATAAATAAATAAATAAATAAATAAATAAATAAATCTTAAAAAAAAGGTAAAAAAGGAATGAGGGAAATAGAAAATCATTATCAGGCAAACAACATGGTTATAATTGCAGCAGGCAAGATCTATTAATGAGTGCTAAAATTACTGGATGAAACTTTAAGGAGAAATGGGACATTTGCTTACCATAAAAGCATCTCTCCTGAAATATTTATTAATTACTGGATTTTTAAGAATATATGTCCACAGGGGTGCCTGGGTGGCTTACTAGGTTAGGTGTCCAACTCCTGATTTTGCTCAGGTCATGATCTCAGGGTTGTGGGATCAAGTGCTCTCTCTCTCTCTCACTCTCTCTTTCAAAAAAAAAAAAAAATGTCCACACAATGTATGCTATTACTCCTTTCAAGAGGTGGAGCTTAACTCACCTTATTGGGTGTGGGCAGGATTTAGTGACTTGTTTCTAAGGAATAAAAGTATGGAAAAGGCAAAAAGTAACTTGACAGCGGAGAAACCTGGCAGATACTACCTCAACCAACATTACATTATCATCACAGCAATGAGTCATCTGCATGGACCTCTGATATGACGTGAAGAGTACACGACACTCTCTGGTACTGTCCCCCAAACCCATAACTTCAGTCTACTCAGGAGAAAACATCAGATGTTTGTCCCAAATTGGGGGACATTCTACAAAAAACCTGACTGGGACACTTCAAAAATGTCAAGGTCAGGGCAGCCCGGGTGACTCAGCGGTTTAGTGCAGCTTTCAGTCCAGGTTGAGATCCTGGAGACCCAGATTGAGTCCCACATAGGGCTCCCTGCATGAAGCCTGCTTCTCCCTCTTCCTGTGTCTCTGCCTCTCTCTCTGTGTGTCTCATGAATAAATAAAAATCTTTTTAAAAAAATGTCAAGGTCATAAAGGGCACCTGGGTGGCTCAATCAGTTTAAGTGTCCAACTGTTGGTTTCAGCTCAGGTCAGGTCATAATCTCAGGGTCCTGAGATTGAGCCCCATATTGGGCTCTATGCTCAGCGTGGAGTCTGCTTGAGATTCTCTCTTTCCCTCTGCCCCTCCCCTTCACTTGCTCTCTCTCTCTCATAAATAAATAAATAAATAAATAAATAAATAAATAAATAAATAAATAAATCTTGAAAAAAATGTCAAGGTCACGAGAAACAGAGCATGACCAAGACATTGGGATGGATTAGAGAAGTCTTAGGAGGCATGATAAATGAAATGTGATGTCCTGGATGGGATCCTGGAACTGAAAAGGACATCAGAGAGAAAACTGGTGTAATTCATATTAAATGTGTAGTTTAGTGAATACCAATGTTAGTTAATCTCTTAGTTGTGACAATTATAGCACCGTTATGCAAGATGTTAACATTCAGGCCAGTGGGGTGAAGGATAGACAAGAAGTTGGCAAATTTGCAGGGTGCCAACCTTGCAAATTATCTTAGTCCATTGAGCTGCCATACTAAAAATGCTATAGACTGGGTGATTTTTTTTTTTTAAGATTTTATTTATTTGAGAGAGACAGAGAACGAGCAGGGAGGAGGGGCAGAAGGAGACAGAAACAAACTCCCCGCTGAGTAGGGAGTCCGATGTGGGGCTCAATCCCAGGACTCTGAGATCATGACCCAAGCTAAAGGCAGACGCTTAACCAACTGAGCCACCGAGGTGGCCAGACTGGGTAAATTTATGACAAACATTTATTTCTCATGGTTCTGGAGGCTGGGAGGTCCAAGACCAAGGCACTGACATAGCCAGTATCTGGTGAGGGACCACTTCCTAGATTAAATATAGGCTTTTCCTCGACCTATGATCACATGGCTGAGAGAGACAGGGAGAGAGAGAGAGAGAGCACGCAGAATCATGTGAACACCAGCTCCCCTAATAAGGCCCTAATCCCACTCATGAAGGCTCCATCTCATGACCTAGTCACCTCCCAAAGGTCCCACCTTCTAATACCATCACATTGAGGGTTAGGTTTCAACCTATGCATTTAGAGGAGACAGAGACATTTAGTCCGTAGCACAAATCTTCTGTAAATTGAAAATTATTTCAGAGACACCTGGGTGGCTCAGCGGTTGAGCTTCTGTCTTTGGCTCAGGGCGTGATCCCAGGGCTCTGGGATCGAGTCCCACATCAGGCTCCCTGTGAGGAGCCTGCTTCTCCCTCTGCCTATGTCTCTGCCTCTCTCTCTGTCTCTCATGAATAAATAAAATATTTTTTTAAAAAAAGGACAGAAAAGAAAATTATTTCAAATTTTCAAAATTTTTGAAGAGTTTTGGTAAGGGGCGCCTGGGTGGCTCAGTGGGTTAAATGTCTGCTTTTGGCTCAGGTCATGATCTCAGGGGCCTGGAATGGAGCCACATGTCCGGCGCTCTGCTGAGCTGAGTTCGCTTCTCCCTCTCCCTCTGTCCCTTCCCTGCTTGTGCTTTTTGTCTCATTCTCACTCTCTCAAATAAATAAATAAAATATTTTAAAAAGATAAAAGAGTTTTGATGAAAGGTCATTTGGCTTCTGTGTGGGCAAGAATGGCCTCAGGGAGTCCAGAGGGAAAAGTTATAGTGGCTTGGATTCAGGTAATAGCATGGAGATGGAGAAAAGTGGCCATATTTGGAACCAATGGGTCATGTTCACAGACCAGGTATTGGAGTGGAGACCAGAAGGGGACCAGAGATTGTTGTAGCACCTGAGTGGATAGTGAGTTCCAGCTTCTCTACATCCTTGCCAACACTGGTTATCTTCTGTTTTTTTTTTTTTTTTTTTAAGATTTTTAAAATTTTTATTTATTCATGAGACATACAGAGAGAGGCAGAGACATAGGCAGAGGGAGAAGTAGGCTCCCTGCGGACAGCTTGATGTGGGACTTGACCCCAGGACCCCGGGTCTCATGACCTGAGCCAAAGGCAGACACTCAACCACTGGGCGACCCAGGTGCCCCTATCTTCTGTTTTTTTTTTGTTGTTGTTGTTACAACCCGACCCAATGGATGTGATCATTTATGTTTTTTGTTTTTTTTTAAGATTTTATTTATTTATTCATGAGAGACACAGAGAGAGTGAGAGAGGCAGAGACACAGGCAGAGGGAGAAGCAGGCCCCATGCCGGGAGCCCGGGACCTGATCCTGGGACCCCAGGATCACGCCCCTGGCCAAAGGCAGGCGCTAAACTGCTGAGCCACCCAGGGATCCCCGATCATTTACTTTTAAATAGGTATTACCTTCACACAGTTTGAAATTCAACACAGAGAAGACATAAAATGGGTAATAAGCATGAGAAAAGATGTTTGACATTCTTAGTCCTCAAAGAAATACAAATAAAGTCACCATGACAGACCCACCAAAATGGCTAAAATTGAAGGCTGACCACACCAAGGGTCGACAAGGACATGAAAGAACTGAGACCCTCATAGACCACCTGTGGTAGTGGAAAATGGCACAACCACTTTGGAACAGTTTGACAGTTTCTTGAAAGGTTAAAAGTAGAGGTGTCTGGGTGACTCAGGTGGTGAAACATCTGCCTTCCGCTCAGGTCATGACCCCTGGATCCTCAGATGGAGCTCCTTGTTGGGCTCTCTGCTCAGCAGGGAGCCTGCTTCTCTTTCACTCCCTGTTTCCCCTCTCTCATATGTGTGCTCTCTCTCTCTATATATATTTTTTTAAATATTTGATTTATTCATGAGAGACACAGAGAAAGAAAGGCAGAGACATAGGAGGAAGGAGAATCAAGCTCCCCTGAGGAAGTCCGATGTGGGACTCGATCCCTGAACTCCAGGATCACACCCTGAGCCGAAAGCAGAGCTTAACTACTGAGCCATCCAGGCATCCCTCTCTCTCATTCTCTCTCTCTCTCAAATAAATAAACAAATAAATCTTTTTTTAAAAGTTAAATGTACACTTACTGTACCATTCAGCCATTTCACTCTTACGTATCTACCCAAGAGAATTTCTCTAAGACATGTTTACTCAAAGACTTGCTCAGGACTGTTCACAGAAGTTTCATGTAATAGCCTGAAGTAGGAAAGAAATAGAAGTCCATCAACATATGATAAACAAATGGTGGCCCATCCAAATAATATAAAAGAACAAATTATATTACACCTAAAACTCATGTTCTATGTCAATTATATCTCAAATTTTCAAAATGTTAAAATAAACTTTAAAAGAAGAATGAGCAATCAATGCATGTAGCACAGATGAATCTAAAACTAACTGTCCCAAATGGAAGAAGCCAGATACCACAGACTACATACTCTGTGATTCAATTTTTTTAAAAAACATTTATTTACTCATGAGATACACACAGAGAGAGACAGAGACACAGGCAGAGAGAGAAGCAGGCTCCATGCAGGGAGCCCAATGTGGGGCTCGATCCCGGGACTCCTGGGATCACTCCCTGGGCCGAAGGCAGATGCTCAACCGCTGAGCTAGCTACCCAGGCATCCCCATGATTCAATTAATATTAATTTCTAGGAAATGCAACCTGACCTGTAGTGACAGTAGATCTGTGGTTGCCTGGGGTTGGGCGTAAAGGGTGGGAGGAGGGAGGGCTGACCAAGGCTCAGAAGAATACTTTTGGAGGTGATGGAAATGTTCATCAACTGGTTATGGTTTCATAGGGGCATGCATGCTGAGGTTTGGAATGATGGGGTTTTTTGACTTTTGTTTTGTTTTAAGACTATTTTATTTGAGAGAGAGAAAGCAAGAGAGCATGAGCAAGTGGGAGGGGCAGAGGGAGAGGGAGAAGCAGGTTCCCTGCTGAGCAGGGAGCCCAACCCAGGGCCCGATCCCAGGACCCTGGGATCACAACCCTAGCTGAAAGCAGACGCTTAACTGACTGAGCCACCCAGGTGGCTGGAATGATGAGTTTTGACTCAAGTAGACTTTAAGACGTTTTCATTCTGGGGGTGCCTGGGTGGCTCAGTCGGTTGAGTGTCTGATTCTTGATTTCGGCTCAGGTTATGATCTTAGGGTTGTGAGATGGAGCACCATGTCTGGCACTGTGCTCAGCAAGAAGTCTGCTTGAGATTCTCTCTCTCCTTTCCCTCTGCCCTTTGCCCCACCTACATGCTCTCTCTCGCTCACTCTCGCTCTCTCTCTCTCTCTCTCAAATAAATAAATAAAAATAAAAATAAAATATTTAAAAATTTTCATTCTGTTGTATGTCATGTATACCTCAGTCCAGTTTTTCTTTCTCTTAATTCAACAAGGATATAACGTAGCAAACCGCCCCCCCTCAGCCCCAGGTACTCAATTCTTTCCCCAGAAATAGCTGATACCTTTCTTAATTTATGAAAATGATCAAAATTGTCATCCTTGCTCTGTACCTTTTTTATCCTTCAAGATTAGCCCTACTCACACTAATCCATATAATGATTTGAATGGTGATCCGCAAAAGGATATCCTGATGTTCAAACCTGCTGAACATGTGAATATGACCTTATTTGGAAAAAATTTTTGTAATTAAGTTAAAGATGTTGAGATTATCCTGGATTAAGTGGCTGGGCCCTAAATCCCATGATCAGACTCCTTATAAGAGAGAGGAGGAGGGACACACACACACATACACACACACGAAAAAGCCACATGGAAATTGAGGCAGAGATTACAGTGACGCAGCAACAGACCCAAGAACATCAAAGATTACTAGCAACCACCAGAAGCTGGAAGAGACACAAGGAAGGAAACTCCAGAAGGAATGACTATGCCAACACCTTGACTTTGGACTTCTAGTCTCTCCAAGTCCAAATAAATAATTTGAACTTCTGAAATGAATAAATGTCTGTTCTTTTAAGCTACTTTGTAGTCATTGGTACAACAGCTCTGGGAAACTAATACATTATGTATAGATCAAGTCCCTTATGTGTCCTAGATCTTGGTCTCTATTATTACTATTTTTTAAAAGATTTTATTTATTCATTCATGAGAGTCACAGAGAGAGGCAAAGACATAGGCAGAGGGGGAAGCAGGCTCCCTGGGGGGACCCTGATGCAGATTCAATCTTAGGAACCCAAATCACCCCCTGAGCCAAAGGCAGACACTCAACCCCTGAGCCACTCAGGTGTCCCTTGGTCTCTATTATTTTAAATAAGACATTTCTTGTTTGTTTATTCCTCTCTTGTGGGATTTTTTTCATTTGGTCACACCACAGATGTTCACTGATAACCTGGTATGTACTAGACGCTGTTCTAGGTGCCGGGGGCAGAGGTGACTATGGCCAAGTGCCCACCTCCACGGATGTGCCCACCATGGATAGTGGGCAAATATATAAATCAGGATGTTTGAAATACCAGGAAGAAAAATAGGCAGGGAAGAAGAGAGAGACAAAAATGTTGCTTCTAGGGGATCCCTGGGTGGCGCAGCGGTTTGGCGCCTGCCTTTGGCCCAGGGCGCGATCCTGGAGACCCAGGATCGAATCCCACGTCGGGCTCCCGGTGCATGGAGCCTGCTTCTCCCTCTGCCTGTGTCTCTGCCTCTCTCTCTCTCTCTCTGTGACTATCATAAATAAATAAAAAAAAAAAAAAATGTTGCTTCTAGGGCAGCCCTGGTGGCGCAGTGGTTTAGGCCGCCTGCAGCCCAGGGCATGATTCTAGAGACCCCGGATCGAGTCCCATGTCAGGCTCTCTGCATGGAGCCATGGAGCCTGCTTCTCCCTCTGCCTGTGTCTCTGCCCCCCCTCCCCCCGTCTCTATGAATAAATAAATAAATAAATCTTTTAAAAAAATGTTGCTTCTGATCGGGGGTTTTGGTGAGGGGCTCTCTGAGGAAGTGATGTGAGTTAAAATTGCAAGCTGTGTGGGATCCAGGGCAGGAGAGAATTTTCACTGTAATAAAAGAGCCCCACAGGGAACGTCCTTGCACATATCTGTTACTGGCTTTGTAAGAGCTTTTCCAGAATAGGGGCACCGGTGGCTCAGTCGGTTAAGTGTCTGCCTTGAGCTCAGGTCATGGTCTCGGGTTCAAGTCATGATCTTGGGGCCCTGGGATCCAGCCCAGCATCATCAGGGCTCCCTGCTTAGTGGGAAGCGTGCTTCTCCCTTTCCCTTTGCCCCTCCCCCACTTATACATTCTCTCAAATAAAATATTTTTAAAAAGTGTTTTTTCAGGGGGATGCCCGGGTGGCTCAACAGTTTAGCGCCAGCCTTCGGCCTAGGGCATGATCCCAGAGCCCCGGGATCAAGTCCCACATCTGGCTCTCTGCAAGGAGCCTGCTTCTCCTTCTGCCTGTGTCTCTGCCTCTCTCTGTGTGTCTCTCATGAATAAATAAATAAATAATCTTTTTTAAAAAGTTTTTTTTTTTTTTTTTCCCAGAATAGACTTCTGGTCCTTGAGTGCTGCAGAGACAGTAATACTCCAAATATTCCAAATTGCTCCTCCCCACCCCCCAACCCCTACCCTCACTTTCTCTGTCCCTTGCTATCAGGCAGGACTATGTGACTAATCCTGGCCAATGAAGTGGGAGCAGAAGGGTTAGATGGTACTTTTGGGTGGAAACCCTGAGAAAGTTGACTTGGGAGTGCTGTCCCTGTTTCCATGGTGCCCAGGAACCAAAGTTTGGGGGCTGCTGTTCAAAACGGGGCAGCTTCTGTTGGGCTGGATCCCTGAGGGGCCAAGTGGCTCAGAGACCTCGCTGATTGGTTGGGATCATATTGTGTGATGACCAACTCTGGTGTTAGTCACTGACTTTTGAGGCTGTTTGCTACACAGAATGATCTTTTCTGCCCGACTAATACACATGTGAAACAGAACCAATATCTGTATGTGATATATTTTATATAGATATCCTTTATCCTTTATATATATGTCTATGTATGTATATCCTTTTCTACGTGCACATATGAAACAGAACCAATAAAATAGATATTTCTATATCTATCTCCTATCATGTTTATCTTTCATATATATATCCTCATATATACAGATGCACATATCATTTTATATTTTTTCTTTTTTTTAAGGTTTTATTTATTTATTCATGAGAGACACATAGAGAGAGAGGTGCAGAGACACAGGCAGAGGGAGGAGCAGGCTCCATGCAGGGAGCCCGATGCGGGACTTGAACCTGGGACTCCAGGATCATGCCCTGGGCTGAAGGCAGGCGCTAAACCGCTGAGCCACCAGGGATCCCCATATTTTTTTCTTTTGATCTCTATCTATAGATCTATCTCTATTGACTGACCTATCTATATCTCTATATCTCATCTATTGTCTATCTATAGAAAGAGAGATTTATGATGAGGACTTGCCTATGTGATTATGGAGGCTGAGAAGTCTTGTAATGTGCCATTGGCAAGCTGGAGACCCAGGAGCCTCATGGTAAAATTCCAGTCTGGGTGGGCATCAAGGCCTGAGAACCTGGGTTGCTGATTGTGTGAATCCCAAAGCCCAGTCCAAGGGCAGGAGAAGGCCAGGGTCCTACTCAAAAGTCAGACCAGAAGAAAAAAGGGCCAGTTCTTCCACTTGAAAAAGGACTTCGGCTGCCTCCATTTGGACCTCGAATTTTCCAAGTTGACTTCTTTCCAGCTTGTCTCTTGGGTCAGGTGGGAAACCCTGAGGGCAAAGCCTCGAATTTTCCAAGTTGACTTCTTTCCAGCTTGTCTCTTGGGTCAGGTGGGAAACCCTGAGAGCAAAGCCTCCCATGATGGGAACTGAATCTACCCCCTCAAGTATAAGAACCATCCTGAGCCAGCAAGACCCCATCCACGATTGACTCCAAAATAATGATCGAGGGGGACCTGGGTGGCTCAGTGGTTGAGCATCTGCCTTTGACTTAGGGAGTGATCCCGGGGTCCCAGGATCGAGTCCCACATCAGGCTCCCTGCGGAGAGCCTGCTTTTCCCTCTGCTTGTGTCTCTGCCTCTGTGTGTGTGTGTTTCTCATGAATAAATAAATAAAATCTTAAAAAAAAAACACAATGATTGATGTGACCTTCACTGACCACCTGCAGGTACTGAACCACCTTTGCCCCACGTTTTCCTTCTATAAGCCTGGAAGTATTTTCTGCATTTGGGAGACTGTCTTTAAGACAGTCCGCTGTCGGGGATCCCTGGGTGGCGCAGCGGTTTGGCGCCTGCCTTTGGCCCAGGGCACGATCCTGGAGACCCGGGATCGAATCCCACGTCGGGCTCCCGGTGCATGGAGCCTGCTTCTCCCTCTGCCTGTGTCTCTGCTTCTCTCTCTTTCTCTCTCTGTGAATATCATAAATAAATAAAAATTAAAAAAAAAAAGAATCTGTAAAAAAAAAAAGACAGTCCGCTGTCTTTCCCAGCGTTGGCCTCACTGAAATAAATTCCTTTCCCTGCTTTTGGATTTTGTCAGCGGCAAGTGGCTAAACCTGGTCTTTTTGGGACCCCAGGAACCAGATGCTCTCGCACCCCTGAACCCTGGCCACACCTCTGCTTTTTGTTCTGTCAGGCTCTCCATGGTTTGAATGATGCCCATCCACACTGGGGAGGGCAATCTATGTTACAGAGTTCACCGATTCAAATTCTAATCTCCTCTGGAAACAGCCTCACAGAAGCACCCAGAGATCATGTTTAATCTGGGCACCCCATGGCCCAAGATCATTTTATGATATAACCTTGCACTTGACCTATACATTTAACCATCCCAAGCACATGGCAGGCACATTTTCAGTTGTACCAGATACTTTCAGATTCCTCTTCTCTTTCTGACCCTCCTTCTCCATGACCACTGCTGGCTCCCTTCTGCCCACCCCTCAGGCATAAGCCATCCTCAACAGTTTCTCTTGGTCTCCCTTCTCATTTTATACTTTCTCCTTGGGTAATGCCATCCGAGCCATGGCTTCAGCTCTCACTCTGTGGAGAGCCTCCGTATTCTTTAGGATTAGAGTACATTGTTTTTCCAAAGGAGAAAAAAAGAGAAATGGTGGCTTATACATGAGAGACATCTGGGGTGCCTGGGTGGCCCAGTTGGTTAGATGTCCAACTCTTGGTTTTGGCTCAGGTCACCATCTTGGGATAGTGATCTGGGGGCTATGAGGTGGAGCCACACATCAGGCTCTGCGCTCAGCACAGAATCTGCTTAAGAGGGATGCCTGGGTGGCTCAGTGGTTGAACGCCTGCCCTGGCCTAGGTCATGATCCTGGAGTCCCTGGATTGAGTCCCACATCGGGCTTCCTGCATGGAGCCTGCTTCTCTCTCTGCCTCTCTATGACTCTCATAAATAAATAAATAAATAATCTTAAAAAAAAATAAAAGAATCTGCTTAAGATTCTCTCTCCCTCTACCCCTCCACCTCTCTCTCTCTCAAATAATAAATAAATAAATCTTAAAAAAAATCTTTAAGCCTCATGGGGTCCCAAAGGCCTAACCATGAGAGTTTCTCTGCTTTTGTCAGATATGCCTCCCTACTCCAGCTGGAGGGAGAGGCTCCCCATCTAGCTAGCTCCTCTATCAGATCAGCTGCACCCCATCTGGTCCTTGGCCTAATTGAGTTCACCTCTCTGCCAGCCTGAGAAACTATCCAAACATGTCAATCATATCCTCCCATGGGAACCAGAGGTCACCTGTCCCTTTGTCACTACAAAACCTGCCTGCCACAGCTCCTGCTTCTTAATATTTTTTCTTCATGAAAAAAAAATTTATACCGGCTTCTTGGTGATGATATCCAAGATTCACACTAATTTAAGCAGATTATTTTATGAATAAGCAATTTTCATGAGTAAATTTTGGAGGCCACAATTGAAATAAATATGCTTATTTTATTTAAAGATTATGCTTATTATTTTTAAAGATTTTATTTATTTATTCATGAGACACACACACAGAGGCAGAGACACAGGCAGAGGAAGAAGCAAGTTCTATGCAGGGAGCCTGATGTGGGACTCAATCCTGGGACTCCAGGATCACACCCTGGGCCGAAGGCAGGCACTAAACTGCTGAGCCACCCAGGGATCCCCAAAAATGCTAATTTTAATTGTGAATTTAGTGACTAGGCTAGTGCTTTGACTCTGTTTCTTGACTGCTCCCACGTGTGACACCCCTATGTGGTTCTGCATGGCCTCCAGTGTCCTGCCTCTCCTCTGAGCTGTGACTATACATGACTAATAATAAGCCAATGGCAATTTTTTTCTATTCAGGGTTGGGTGTCAGATGCTTGGCCATCTTGTAGCACTTAGAGCAGGAGATCCCTCCTTCATCAACATGGTAAACAGGAGGTAATCAAAACCCTAGTCAGTGCAGGGATGGCTTTCCATCAGATGTGAAATGTAGGTTGCCTCAATCATGGTCACTATTCTCAAGGTAATGTCATGGCCCAAGATGGCTGATGGAGTTCCAGCCATCACATCGACCTTCCAATGATAGGGAGGAGAAATTCACTCCCTTTCCCTCAAAGTTGTACCCACCACTTCTCCTTACACAGTCACATGGCTATACCTAGCTGCAAGAGATGCTGGGAAATGTGGGTCTTTATCTTAGGCAGCCATATGCCCAGCTAACTATCATAATTTTATGGATTTGGCCCAGATCCTGAAGGGTTAATTAGCCAGATGAAGCCTGATTGAGAAGTTTGGCCTCAGTCTGTGTCTTGAGGTTGAATGCCACTAGAGGATGGGGAGGGGCAGGCCCAAGTTATGCCTTGGGATCACTAGTTGGTATTGATTTAGGCTCTTTTCTTTTCTAGTTGCGGAACTACATGTCCCATTATTCTCTTGCTTTCTTTTCTTTCTTTTTTTTTTTTTTTAAGATTTATTTATTTATTTATGATAGACATAGAGAGAGAGAAGCAGAGACACAGGAGGAGGAAGAAGCAGGCTCCATGACAGGATCCTGACGCAGGACTCAATCCCGGGACTCCAGGATCGCGCCCTGGGCCAAAGGCAGGCGCTAAACCGCTGAGCCACCCAGGGATCCCCTTCTCTTGCTTTCTTACACATCAACCCCACCTCCTCCCTGTACCCCCCAACAACCAAAATGAGACCAGATTACTGCACTAGCTAGCTGCCCAGTGTTACTGCAACTTTCCCTTGTCCCCATGACCCTATAGTTCTCCCTACCCTGAAGTCAGAGTCTGAGAGACACCAACACTTCCTCCCCGTGCAAACCTTCCTACACATACAGACACAATCCTACATGCATTCCACAAAGGTGTAATAAATGGTGATTATGCTAGGCTCTACATGGGCCAACTATATTCTTCTACTGTGGTCCCTGCAGAACTCTTTGCTGGGTGGGGGAGGCTGTACTAGGCAGGGCGGGGCAAGACTGGGCTGGGCTGGGCTGGGCTAGGTAGAGAGAAGGGAGTTTGTTTCAGGGAGATAAGGCCAGGGGGTCATTTATAAGAGCAGTGGTTAGGTTCCTAGCCAATCAGCACATTCCATCCTTCTGGCCATGGAGACTGGTTGAGATAGGCATGTGACAAAAGCTAGGCCAGGGAGATTTAAGCTTGAGGCTTTCAGCTTGACTAAAGCTAGGGATGTGCATATGTTGCTGCAGGGGTTATCTTGGCCCTATACAGAGAAGTCTGCTATAGAGCCAAGAGACAGAGGGAGAATCTATCCTAGGACATCATTAAGCCCCTGGATCCAGCTATACCAGAAAGATACATCCGCTAAACATTTCTGTTCATGAGTCAATAAATGGTCTCATTTGCACTAGCCAGTTTGGTTTGGGTTCTCCATCGTTTGCAACTGAAAGAGGCCTGCCAAAAACAGCTTGGTACTCACTGGGGCTAGGATCAATGCAGTAATTCAGTAGCTCTGTGGGGCTAGTCCCATTACTCTGCTAGAGAGACTGGGGAGCTTCTACTCAGTGTCCAAACTAGCAGCCACTGGTCCCACATGGAGAACTTGGGCTGCAGACTATTGTTCTCTGGTTGAAGCTGAGACCTGCCTCCTGCCCTAGCCCTGAGGGACCCTGAGTGCCTCTTGTCATGAGCCCACACAGTCCTGGGCAATGTGGGTAAACAACCACCTTCAAGTTTCTTCCTTTGTGGGCAGGGGCATTAATAATACAGACACACTCTCTTTCCATCATTCTCCCACATCTTGGTTCTTTCCTTTGACCTCCCCCGCTGATGAACTTCACTGCCCCCTGCCCTCCCATAGCAGGTGCTGTCTGGAGCCTGCCCTGCCCCACTCAGGACTCACCATCAGGCACCTATATCTGTTTGGGACAGTGCCTGTTCTACCCAAAGTGCCAGTGAGTTCAGACCCTTCAGGGGCAGCTCTCAACCAGTGTCTAATGGAGGGAGAGAGAGGATCAACATCTCAGCTCCCTCACTCCTCAGGTAGGACATGTGTCCTATGCAATCTCCTGGCATTCCCTAGCAGCACTGAGCCCCACCAGTCTCTGGTGGAAACTTGTTTGATAACAAGAGTGACAAACTGTCCCAATTTGCCCAAGACTAAAGGTTCCCTGGGACACAGGATTTTGAGTGCTAATACTGGCAACCTCCAGGCAAGTTGATTATCCCAGCAATAACTCATCATTGACTGCTTCCTTCCTTCCCTCTGTCATTTCCTTGCTCCCTTTCTTTCTTTTTCTTTTCTTTTTTTTTTTTTAAAGAATTTATTTACTCATGAGAGACACATAGAGAGAGGGAGAGACATAGGCAGAGGGAGAAGCAGGCTCCCTGCAGGGAACCCAGTGCAGAGCTTGGTCCCAGGACCCCGGGATCACGCCCTGAGCCGCTCAGCCACTGAGCCACCCAGGCATCCCCAACTTCTTTCTTCAAGACAAATGTGCTCAATCCTTGTCTCAAGCTCTGCGTCTGGGAACCCACTCCCCACCCCCACCCTCCTTCATTCTCTTCTTGCGGCCCATCAGCTCAGCCACTTGTGAGCTGAGCACTCATGAGGAGCAGATGCGGTGCTTAGAACTTTCTGTTCTCTACCTGGTTTTGCCTCGTGACAGCCCTTTGAGGAAGGAAGGATATGTTGGCATCTGTCTTATATGTGGGAAAACTGAGGTCTGGGCAGGAAAACAATCTGCCTGAATACACCTTGCTGGCAAGTAGGACCTGGGGCAAAGGTCGGCCTCTTCTCTCTTCACTGCTGCTCTGGTGTAGAGGGCGTGAATGGAATGTGTAGGGCGCTGTCCTGCCCATCTCATCTGTGATATCTCATTGAATCCTTATACTGCTCCTGGGAGGTGCGACAACCACTTCCCCACTTTGCAGAGTGGGGAACTAAGGCCCAGGGAGGTGGGAGAGTGCAGGTTCAAGCCCAGGCAGGCTGGCGCTGAGTGCATCTCCCTAACCACCGGGCTGGTGCCTCAATACGTGTAATTTCCTTTCAGGCGGCGGCTGTGGCCATTCAGGGAGGCGGAGGAGGGGCCCAAATGGCAGACCTGGCTGAGAGCCCCCCAGGCTGGCATCTGGGCTGGCAGGCTGAGCCCAGGCCTGCCCTGACCCCTGGCTCCCGGGCCCGTTCCTCGGGGACCCTCCTGTGGCCTGAAGCATCCTCCACTCCTCTGCCCCCACCCCTATTTCTGTGGTTGGCCCAAATACCAGACAGGGCGAATCTTAGCTTTCCCCCAAGCATTCCATCCTCCTGTGGCCCGGCCCAGGCTGGCCGAGGTTACGCAAGCAGAGCTGGGGTGGTTGGTGGGGGTGGGACCGAGGGGACGGGCTGGCCTGTCCTCACCACCCCATCCGGCGGACCCGCCCACCATCCCCAGGGCGGGGAAGGGGGTGGGCCTGCTAGTTCTCCACCACCCCCGGCCCCTGGGAGAACAAGCTGGGTGGAGGGTGGCCTGTGCCAAGAGATGGGGGGCGGTGGCAGCCACGGAAAAGGCTCCAGGAGGTGACTGCCTGGTTTCCATTAGGGAGCCCTGGTCGGCATTTCAGGCAAGACGGCAGAGCTGGGGCTGGCTATGGTAAGGTAGGGTGGGGGTGGGAGGGCAGGGCAGGGCAGGGGAGGGGAGGGAGGGGAGCCTGTCTGCTCCCTCTACCACCCCCACGCCATGTGGGGATGCTCCCATCACCATGGTGACCTGGTGCCGGCCTGGGGACACCCTGACCCATCAGCCCCTCTATTTGCAGCGGCTGAGCCTGCTGCTGCTGCTCCTGCTGCTGCCCGGCCCCCCACCCACACCCGGCATGGAGGACGCCGCCTTCCCCCACCTGGGGGAGAGCTCGCAGCCCCCGCCCCGGGCCTGCCCGCCGCGCTGCTCCTGCCCCCGGGCAGACACGGTGGACTGCAATGGCCTGGACCTGCAGGTGTTCCCAGACAACATTACCAGGGCAGCTCAGCACCTCTCCCTGCAGGTGGGGTGGTGGCAGGGTGAGCATGCAAAGTGCTGGGGTTGAGGCTGATGGGGTCCGTGTGTAGGAATGAGGTGTCGGGCATGCAGGTCTTGGCAAGGGTGGAAGCTGGCCTTGAGGAGAGCGTTGGGGTCTATGTGTTAGGGGCAAGAGGAGGTGGGGGTACAGGTGTTGGAATTAGGAGAGTTTGGAGGTGTTAGAAGTCAATGTCTTGGCAGTTACAGGGATTTTTGGGGTCAGAGTGATGGAGCATTTGGGTCAGTTTGGGGGTGATGGGATATCAGATGTCAATGTCTTTTTGGTTATGGGGTTGTTTGGGGTCAGGTTGATGGGTCTCAGGGGTCAATTACAGGGATGGATGGGGTGCTGGGGGGGCAACATCTCAGTGGTTACAGGGGTTTAGATGCAGGGTAATGGGGCTTTGGGGATCAAGTGTAGGGGTGAGGGGTATCAAAGCTCACTTAAGGTAATGGGGAATCAGGGCTCTGGCCACTCCTTGAGGGCTCAGGGGTGTGAATTTCTCCCCCAGAACAACCAGCTCCAGGAGCTCCCCTACAACGAGCTGTCGCGCCTCCGCAGCCTGCGGACCCTCAACCTCCACAACAATCTCATCTCCTCCGAGGGTGAGGGGTGAGGGGACCTCTGGAGGCGGGAGGCCTCCCCTTCCCTCCCCTGCCGGGTCTGTGGGTAGCTCTGCGGTAGTTCCCAGAACTGCCCTTTGCTGAGCAGGACGGAAACTCAGGGCATGGAGGGGGCTGTGGCTTTTGAGGACAGGCAGGGAGGTGGGTGGGAGGGTGCCTGGAGGAGTCTCTGCCCATCCCCAGACAGGAGCCCTGGGGCAACTGGGAGCACAGACTCCCTCACTGCCCCCATCTGGGCCAGGCCTGGGGTCCCCTCACCACCCGTCCGCTCCCAGGGCTGCCTGATGAGGCCTTCGAGTCCCTCACACAGCTGCAGCACATTTACGTGGCCCACAACAAGGTGAGCATCACAACGTGCCCCCTGGCTTGGCTGGGGTCACATAGCAGAGTGCAGAGGGGACAGCAGGTGGGGGGGGAGAGGGTGAGGCACCAGGACCAGTGTGGCTGTGCTCCTGCAGCTCTCCGTGGCTCCCCAGTTTCTGCCCCGCTCCCTCCGAGTCGCAGACCTGGCTGCCAACCAAGTGACAGAGATCTTCCCGCTTACCTTTGGGGAGAAGCCCGCACTCAGGTAGCCCCCTGGCCCAGCCCAGTCCTCTCAGACCTCAGATACGCCTGGGGCCGCTCCCTAACCTTGGAAGTCTGAGGGGTTGATGAACCTGCCCTGGGGGGCGGGGGGGCCAAGGTGGCAGAGCCCTACCCTGGGGGTGTCTGAGGCAGGAAACCCTGGATGCTCTGTCTGGAGAAGTCGAGACAGAGGCAGCGTGTGCACACACGCATGTGGGCACACTCAAGGCAGATCTGGGGCACCGGGTAGGAATGAGGGGTCGGTGGGAAGGCCAGGGGCAGGCTGGTGGCCGGAGCCTGGCTCCCCTCAGGTCCGTGTACCTCCACAACAACCAGCTGAGCAACGCCGGCCTGCCACCGGACGCCTTCCACGGCTCTGAAGCTGTGGCCACCCTCAGCCTCTCCAGCAACCGGCTCAGCTACTTGCCTCCCAGTCTGCCGCCCTCACTGGAGCGGCTCCACCTGCAGGTACCTCCTCTCCTTCACCTTGCCATCCCCATGTTCCTGCTCCCTGGGTCCCCTTCACCTCTCTCCTGGGGAAGCCCTCCGCTTCCTCCTTCCAGTAGTCAGAAGTAGCTTTGGGTCTTGTCTGTTGGTGTGGGTCATTCACAAGTGCTGTCTGAACAGCCTTGCTAAAGCAAGCTCCTTGGCACTCCCTTACTCAAGAGCCTTCCATAGCTCCCTGCTGCCCTCTCTCCCTGACCCCCAAGTTTCCTTCTGTCTTCCCTTCCCAGAACAACCTCATCTCCAAGGTGCCCCGGGGAGCCCTGAGCCGCCAGACCCACCTCCGTGAACTCTACCTCCAGCACAACCAGCTGACAGACAGCGGCCTGGATGCCACCACTTTCAGGTGGGGCCTGGGACATGGTAGGACAGGGGTGCAGCCTCGTGCTGGCAGGAGGGGTTAAGGTCCAGAGCCTGGGCACCCCAACCCTCTGCCACCCTCTGGTGTAGGACTCCCAAACCGAGGCCTCCTTTGGTGAGCACCTGCCATGCGCCAGGCTCAGCCAAGCACCCAGCAGCCATCCTTGCTCCCGACTACTCTGTGCCTCAGTTTTAAATCCAAACGTCATCAACCCCACATGCCACTCTTGGACCGCAAACGCTGTCCTGCACCTCCCCATCCAGCCCTCAGGCCGGATCTGCCCTGACCTGTCAACTCTTCCGGGCCCAGGCTGGGGTCTCCAGCTGTCAGGACCACTCCCCAAGCCCCACCCCCAGCCCCGCAGGCCCCACCCTGGGCGCGCAGCCGACGGGGTCCTCTCTCCCGCCAGCAAGCTGCGCCACCTCGAGTACCTGGACCTGTCCCACAACCAGCTGGCCTCCGTGCCCGCCGGGCTGCCCCGCACCCTGGCCGTGCTGCACCTGGGCCGCAACCGCATCCGGTGGGTGGAGGCGGCCCGGCTGCGTGGGGCGCGGGGCCTGCGCTACCTGCTGCTGCAGCACAACCAGCTGGGGGCGGAGGGGCTGCCGGCCGGGGCGCTGCGGCCGCTGCGGGGCCTTCACACGCTGCACCTCTACGGCAACGGGCTGCACCGCGTGCCCCCCGCGCTGCCCCGCCGCCTGCGGGCCCTGGTGCTGCCGCACAACCACGTGACCACGCTGGGGGCCCGTGACCTGGCCGGCCTACGGGGCCTGGCCGAGCTCAACCTGGCCTACAACCGGCTGGTCAGCGCCCGCGTGCACCGCCGGGCCTTCCGCCCGCTGCGTGCCCTGCGCAGCCTCGACCTGGCTGGCAACCAGCTGACCCGGCTGCCTGGCGGCCTGCCCGGCAGCCTGCGCACCCTGCGGCTACAGCGCAACCAGCTGCGGGCGCTCGAGCCGGAGCTGCTGGCCGGCCTGGACCAGCTGCGGGAGCTCAGCCTGGCGCACAACCGGCTCCGGATCGGAGACATCGGGCCTGGCACCTGGCATGAACTGCAGGCCCTCCAGGTCAGGGACGGGCTGGGTGGTCGCACTGTCCCTAGACAGTCCCCCCAAACCTCGTGCCTCTCTCGGCATCTGCGTCCGAGGCCCGGAGATGCCCCAAAGGGAGCCCAGCTGATGGGCCTGGGGTTGGAGGAGAGAGCCTCCGGGCCTTTGGCTATGCTGTCCCTGACCCCTGGTCCTCAGCAACCACCGTCCACCTTCCCAGCAAACACAGTGCCTCTAGTTCCTCCAGAACACTCTGGATTCCACAGAGTTTAGAGCATCGGTGGGTGCCAGGTGCCGTTCTCGGCACTGCAGATGCCACCGGGGACAGAACGACACAGACATACTAGTTAGGGAGAAAGCAGTCAATGACCATCATAAATAAACTGTTGGAAGGGCACGAGGTGAGGGAAGCACCACCTTTGTGAATGATCGACTCAACCTGTCCCGCCTCCCAGCACCTAGGTCACGGCCTGCCCCAGAGGCACCTTGGCATACTTCTATCAGGGGGAGGAATTTGGCGGCTGTGGAGGGGCAGAAGGCCCAGGCTGGCATGGTATGCCCAGGAAGAGAGGTTTGGGCCCTGCTGAGTGGATTGCTCGAGGCCTGGGGCCACCATGGCACCATCTCTGCCCTTCTGCCCAGGTGCTCGACCTCAGCCACAACGAGCTATCCTTTGTGCCCCCTGACCTGCCTGAGGCGCTGGAGGAGCTGCACCTGCAGGGCAACCGCATCGGCCACGTGGGCTCTGAAGCCTTCCTCAGCACGCCCCGCCTACGTGCCCTCTTCCTCAGGTGTGCCAGGGCAGTGGGATAGAGTGGGTCCAGGTGTGGGGCGGGGTGCCCCTGGAGGGCTGCAGTGGACCCAAGCAGGTCTGGGTGGGTCAGGATGGTCATGACCCCCTCCCTTTGCACCCACTCTTGTGCCTGCCTCTTGGTCCAGGGCAAATAGGCTTCACATGACCAGCATTGCACCTGAGGCCTTCCTGGGCCTCCTGCACCTGCGTGTGGTGGATACAGCGGGGAACCCTGAACAGGTCCTGGTCCGGCTGCCACCCACCACTCCACGTCAGCCACGGGCAG
This sequence comes from Canis lupus baileyi, assembly GCF_048164855.1. Taxonomy (NCBI): domain Eukaryota; kingdom Metazoa; phylum Chordata; class Mammalia; order Carnivora; family Canidae; genus Canis; species Canis lupus. The sequence goes on from NC_132856.1 coordinate 50,206,277, forward strand.
GGGGCCCCTGAGCCCCAGAGGAACCTAGCAGTGCAGCCCAGACTTCTGGGGTTCTGCTGGGCCGTGGACTGAAGAGACAGTGCCCACCTGGGGCCTCGACTGGGCTCTCTCAGGCCTTGAGGGCTGGGCCGCCTGACCCGTGGCGGCCAGGAACCTGGGGCAAGAGCACCGCCTCCACACACAGGGCGTCCTGGGAGAGGCTGAAGTGCACAGCTTGCACACCAGGCACACAGACAACGCCAACCCTGCCGCATACATGCCCTGCTCCCCCTACAGGTGGAGACAGCAACAATAAAGCCTAACTCTTTCAAGTGCTCACCACCCACCAGGTGCCCTTCACCTTGCAGGAGGGGCTCTCACCATCCCCGCATCCAACTGAGGAAGGGGAGGAGGCTGTGGGAGGCTGAGGGTCAGGCCACTTGGCCCCATAGCCAGCGAGCAGCAGGGCTGGCTCTTAGGGTCACCAGGAACCACCATGTAAAGCCTGACCACATTCAAAAACCCAGACATGCCCAAGGCCACCAGCTACAAAAACACTGGGCACAGCAGACGCCCTGAAGCAGGCCATGGGCCCTCACACACATCCCTGCACAAGCAGGAGAAGCAGACACATCTTTCACAGGCACGCTTCCCCCCACAGCCTGCCCCTCTTGCAGACACCTTGCCAACAACCCCCAGGGGGACTGTGGGGGAGACCCAGCTAGTCACAGAGGGAAGGAGCAAGAAGCAAACACAGGACAGAGTGAGCCAGGCGTGGCCCTGGCTGTTTATTCCCTGTGTCAGCCCTGGGGAGCCAGCTGGGCTCTGGCTGACCTCAGCGGCTTCTTTGGGGTGTGGGTGGGCTTCTGGGTTAAGGCTGGGGAGGGACAGGAAATAAAGTGCTTGCAGGGGCCCTTGGGGCTTGGTCCTAGCTGCCCCCCCACCTCCAGGGCAGACCAGGGGCCCGACACCCCAGGCTGTGCAAACGGGACTGTCCAGGGCCCACCCAGCCAGGCCTGGGCAAGGGGCACAAGCTGGCTGGTGTTTCTATCCCCAGTGCCCCCTGCCAGGGAGGCTGTGGCCTGGTTGAGGGGGGACCCAGTGGGGGTTGTGTCCATCTGGAGCCGACTGTCCGCTGATTGTCTGCTTGTCTGGTCCTCGGCTGTGGCTTTGTCAGCATCTCCCAGTGCCAGGGCCTTGGGGCTACTCCCCGCTCTCCAGGGGCGCCCGCCTGGTTGGCCCCTCACCTGCGGAGCCGCTGCAGCTGAAGGGGAGGCCACGGGGGTCAGGGTGATGCTCATGGCCACAGCCACACTCCCCCCATACCCTAGCCACTCACCTCACTCTCCACCAGGTTCCGCCTGTAGAGTGCCTCCTTTGCGGCCTCCTAGGGGCCAAGAGGGGATCAGCGGGCTGCCGCCCACAGCAGCCCCACCCCTCCCAGCGCCCACCGGGCCCTCACTCCGCTCACCCTGCTGCCATCATTGCCCAGGCGCCGGGCGGCCTCTGTGTAGAACTGCAGCTGACGCTCCAGCTGGGCCGCGTACTCTGTGGGGAGGATGGGGTCAGGATGGGGACTGCTGCCCTGCCCTTCCGTCCCCAACCTGTCCCGAGACCCTACCCCTCCGGATGCCCGGGCCCCCCTGCTCCAGCTGCGCCCGCTGCCACTGGCTGCGTTGCAGGATGTCCTGGTACTGTTGGGCCACTTCCGGGGGCACTGGCCGCCGTGCCTGCCTCAGGGCCAGGATCTGCGGGGATGCAAAGCGGGGCACTGTGAGGGCCCCACCTAGGGCCTACGGAACCCCCAATCCTGCCCCGCCGAGTCCACCAAAGCAGGCAACCCACCTTCCGCTCCAGACGCTCTTGATCAAAGGCCAGCACACTGAGGCTATGCAAAGGCCGTGTTGATCTATGGAGTTGGAGAAGGATGAGAAGCAGTAAGGAGCCTCCCAGCCCTGACCGCTGGGCACTGGGGAATGGCAGGAGACAAGCCAGGCCCACCATGGTGCTGCTGGGCCCACGACCTGGTGGGGATGATGGCTGTACACTAAGGCAACTGCCGTGCCAGGTGGTCAGGGAAGGCTTCCTAGAGGCCACGGCCAAGTTGGAAGTCAGCGTTGGGCAGGAGAGTGGGGGGCCAAGTGGATAAGGGAGCTCAGGGCAAGACCACAGAAAAGCCCAGAAGCCAGTAAAAACTAGGTGTAGGTAACCATGAAGAAACAGGAGGAAGTGGGAAGAGAGAAGACTACTGGACATATTGATAATATCATAAACGATCTTAAAAATCAGGCCGAGGAGTTCAAACTGGATGTTTCAGGAGCAAGGAGGCAGGCCACGTTTTGGAGCCAGGGAGAGACACGCTAAAATCTGTGCCCGATGAGAGACTGAGACAGGAAGAAGGGGCTTCTCTCCAGTATGGCTGGCCCCAGCCACCTACCTGTTCCCTGGCTCCCTCGCAGGGGCAGGTGTGGGAGGGGCCTTCCCTTTGGGCCCAGCAACCTGCTTCGGGGGGACAGAACCGATGTTGTGATTCCCGCCCCCCCCCCCGCCCCCCCTGAACTTAGCCTCCCTCTCTGGAGTTGCGGATGGGCAGGAGTCTCACTGTGGGCGCTGCTGCTGGCACAGGGTCGATGACCAGCCACCTCTCGGTTGTGGTTTCCAACTGCTGTGCCGTCAGTGGCTCCCGAATTCGAACCATCACCTCCAGTCGCCCCCCTGTGGGCCTGCGACCATCCAGGACCTGGGTGGGAACGAGGGGAGGATCCTGAGAAGCAGGCAGTGGCTGGAAGCCCAGGGTTGGGATCAGGGGAGAACCAGGGCAACTTCCAAAATAGAAGCCCCTGGGTATGGCTGAGATATCAAGTGGTCAAAATGGGAGCGGGGTGCTGGGAATACTCAGAGTTGGGTAGTAGGGAGGTATGGGACCCCTGGGGGATGGGCTGGGTCAGCAGAGGAGACCCCAGGAGGTCCAGGGCCTGTAGAAATCATCTGAGTGTTGTTAACAAGTGACACAGCCACAGCAGAGTCTCCAGACAAATGTCTACATCGCACCTCAAGGATCTCCCGGACCTCGCATGCTGTCTCCAGGGCGTCCAGCTTCAGCTGGGCTGTGCCCAGTACCCGATCCGTCTTGAACAGCCCCCTGTGTGTGCGAGGGGGACAGGATGGTTGGCCCAGGGCAGCTTCCCCTCTCCCAGAACCCACCCACACCACCTGCACCCCCAGCTCACCCCTTGTGAACCACTTCAAATTTGATGCCTTTGGTCTGGATGGCCCTTCGGAAGCCACGGTGGCTGCGATTGATGCAGAGTTTGAATTGCTCCTTGAACTCTACTCGGGGAATGAGGACAGGGCGGGTGAAGAGGAAAGAGGGAGGGGTCAGGCCTTGGTCTCATGTTCTCTCTGCTTGGGGCTGGGATGCCTCCCACCTCGGCTCAGCCCTCAGCTCAGCTCACCGGGGGAGTCTGTGTTCTTAATCACGCTGGTCTTGTCTTTCTGAGCTTCTTCCTGCAGCCAAATAGGAGGCAGGGAAACTCAGGGGCTGGGGCCTCCCTTTGGACCCCTGCCCACCCATTCCCAGCCCGGAGGGGCTTCGGCCCGCCCCTCCCCGCTGATCCACGTACCACATTGGGATAGGGAAAGTCAAACCGAACAAAGACATCCAGGTCGCTGGGAGACAGCCCTGTGCGCAAACAAGGGTCAGAGCTGGGCAGAGAGGCAATCCCGCGGCCCTGACCCCAGCCTGCCGCCCCTCACCTGGGGGCGTGGGCAAGTTGATGCCCTTCACGATGAACAGGAGCATGTCGTTGCTGCTGAGGTCAGGAAAGATCCTTCGGGGAGGGCAGGTGGGGAGACAGAGGCACATCAGCCACAAAGCCTGCCTGCCTGCTTTTCCCTCGGCGGGTCCAGAACAAACCCCGTGCCGGCCTTTGCAGTTTATCAGGCCCTGGGCTCCACTTTTAGAATCAGAACTAGAGTTCTTTGTCCAATTCTGCCAATGGCTTATATTTGAGACTTTTCAGTCTGCACTATCTATCCGGGACCCACTTTGGGTCAGCCAGTGGCCTCTGCTGGGGGAGCTTTCCTTCATTTGAAATTTCTGGAGTCCCTAATATTAGTCATCCCCTGCCTCAGCTGCTAGAGGGCCTTCCTTATTCTCTTCATCTGGCATTTCTTGAGCAACTACCATGTACCAGCCAGTGACTGCCCTAGCTGCTGGGGGACTTTCCATTCATTTACCGCTATTTCTGGAGCCCCTACTATGTATCTGCTGGTACCCTCGCTACTGGGGATGTGGAAGTAAGTGAGACAGACCCAAACCCTGCGCTCATGGAGCCCAAGGTAGCTGAGTGAAGAGAGGACCAGTGAATATACAAATAGAGAAACAAAGCAATCCCACAGAGAATTAAATAGGGGAGGGTGGAGTATGCTCAGGAGGGGCCACTACAGACAGGGTGGTCAAGGAGGGCCTCTCAGGGGAGGTGACATCATAGGTGATTTGGATGCCAGGAAGGCACTGCTACGTGGAGACCTGGGGAAGAGGGTCTGGGCAGAGGAAACAGCTGGTGCAAAGGCCCTGAGTAGGATACATGGTTGGTCCATCTGAGGGACCAAAAAGAGACCTGTGTGGCAGAAGGCGGGCACAGTGGATGGAGACGAGGTGATGGGGAGCTGTGGTGAGGGGTGTGGGTTATCCCAGGTTACTGCAGTGGCTACACCTAATCCCATCTATAAATGGGAAAAATGACCCCAACTGCCCAGGGAGACTAGACAGGAGCAGGACCAGCAATGATCGTGAGGGCTCACCCAGGCCCTGGGACAAGGCACATCTCAGCACTCGCTAGATCTTCCCCAGTTCCCAACGTGTCACTGTCAATATCCCATCACCATCCTTCCCTTGCACCACATGTCTGCCCCAGGACCCTTGCATATACCATGCTTTCACCACCCAACCAACCTTTCCCCCAGAGGCAAGTCCTCCACTGGCTTCTGGGGAGGGCAAACCCCTCTCCAAAGGGGCATGTGGGCCAAGGGGCATCAGGGCCTTACTTGATGACACTGAAGGTTCTCTGCTCAAAGCGGGCAGTGGGCGTGGGGAGACCCCGGGCGAATGCCTGCTTCAGAATCTCCATGCTTCGCTTACAGTCCTCTGCCAGCTTCTCAAATCTGCCACCAAGAGAGCCCTGCTCAGGTCCCTAGGCCCAGGGGTGGCTTAGGGGTGCAAACATCTGGCAGAGGTGGGGAGAGGGGCACTTACTTGCTGGTTTCAGCAATGTTGCCCAGGTGAGTGAACTGGTTAGAGTGGTTCAGGCACATCTGAAGAGCAGAAGACAGTGAGGGGAGGGTTGGGGGGCCGTGACCCTGAGGGAAGCCCACTGATCCAGGCCAGGGGCCTGCCTCACCTCGTGCTGCTGCCTAATGAGTTTGGTGAGTTCACCATAGCGCCGGGCAGACTCCTGAGACAAACCTGGGCCGGGCCGCTGGACCAGAGAGAAGTCATCCTTGTTGACAGGGGCGGGGGGCACCTGGGAAAGACGAGGCTCATGGGCAGGGGCCCGTTGGCCAGCAACAAACAGGCCCACCCGTGGAAATGTCAACCCTCCTTGGAGAGGCCTTCCTGGACTACTGTTTTGCCCCTGTCCTGGTCTCCCTTCTTCCCCAAGATGAAAAGTAGTGCTCAGAGAAAAGGGGAGGATCCATCTGAAAGTGGCAGCATCTTTTAACTCTTTTGCCCAAATGTGATCCTTGCCCTCCCTTCCCTAGCAATGGAGTTATGGCTAGGCACACAGACAAGAGACGTCATGTCCCAGCATCCCTTGCAGCTAGGTACAGCCATGTGATTCAGCTCTGGCCAGTGGAAGGCAAGCACAAGTGACACAGTGGCACACTGTGTTGCTTCCTTTAAAAGAAACTGTTTGCCTTGCCCTTTCTTTCCCTCACCGCTTCCCATGGACTGAATGCAGACAGGGCGCCAACCCACTCCAACCATGTGGACAAAGGTGACCTCTGCAGGTGTGGCAGAGAGACATCGAGGAAGGAACCTGGAATCCTGGGTGGCTTTGTCTTTCGGAGACTGGCCGGGGCATTACATGCAAGAAATATAAATGTTGTCTTTTAGCCACTGTTTTAGGGAGACCTATTTGTTAGAGTAGCTTAACCTGGACGCTAACATACTGCCAGTCACATGGCCAAGTGGCCAGAGCCCAGTGGGTGGGTGCCTGGGAAAGTGAGCAGGCCTAGAGAGTTCACCTTGGCGATGTCCACAGGCAGCCCGTTGCGTGAGGCCTCCAGCATGGGCTCCAGCCCCTTGGCCTGGCGCAGGTGCATTTTGGCACCTTCTACGTCATTCTTCTGCTTGGCTCGCAGGGCAGCCTGCAGGAGCTGCTTCTTGCGGCCCTCCAGGAAGGCCAGTTGCTGCTGGGCTGTGAGTAAACAGGGGTGTTGATGGGTGCTGCTCAGCCCGTAGCCAGGCAATGAGCAGCCAGGGAAGGGAGGGCATACCTACCTCTGGTGGATGTGGCCTTGGGGGCTGTTTTGGCTGCTGAAGTGGAGCCTGATTGTGGTGCCCTTGAGGGTGGGGCCTTGGGCTGGGCCATGGGGGCCGGAGAGCTGGTGGGCTGCCGAGGGATGGAGAAGAAGTCAGAGCTCTCCTAGTGCCTGCAGGGGTTCCACTCCCCAAAGTGTCAAGGTCTGATGCTGACAACAGGGACTGTCTTAGTTTCTGTTTCCTCAGCACTGAACACAACGTAAGGCCCCATTCTTGTAGACTCTGCAACAGCCCTGGGAGACAGAGACTGTCACCATGCCCACTTCCCAGATGAGGAGACAGGATCAGAGAGCAAACTGACTTGCCCGTGGCCACATGGCCAGGAAGAGGCAGGGCTGGGAGTAAGGCCAGTTCTCACCAGGCTGTCAGGGCTTGGCTTTGCTGCCACTCCCCTGCCTCACCCCAAGACCCCAGCCCTTCACACCTTCTTAGATTCCTCATCCTCTTCATCCTCCGGGCCTTCATCCTGGTTGGCCAGCTTCATGGCAGTTTCCAGGACCCCCACCAGGTTCTGCTGGGTGGGCTCAGTGGCCTCCAGGCCCTGGATGGGGGGAAAGCCTGGGCGGCCAGTCAGGGCCCAGTCAGGAGGGAGAGACCCATGCCATAATGATGGAGACGTGAGTTCCTCCCCCTCCTAAGGAGCCTCTGGGCTTTGGATATACTTTGAATCCAGGAAGGCGCTGCCTGCTGGTTCTGTGTAGACATCAGATCATTCTAACTCCCTCTTGCCTCTTGGTATGTCTCACCTGACCCTGGGGCCTTGACCAGACTCCAAAGTCGAGCACTAGATGAGGTAAGGTACTGGACACAAGACCTGGTCACAGGCCTGGGGGGATTCCTAGGGGACCAGGGTGCTGAGAGATAACTGCTTTCATGGGGGGACACACAGGCAGCTCTGAGAGCCCAAAGGAGAACCCCAACCCATGGGGAGATTGAGGGGAGGCTGAGTAGGTATGTGCAAAGCTGAGAGCTGATGACTAGAAGACAGTGAGTTGAACAAAGAAGGGATCAGATGACGGTGGGCTGATGAATAGTTCTCCAAATAAACTGCCCTGATTTTTAGCATCTGCCAATTTCCATGGTACAAACAGTCCTATTGTGACCCAACTTTAAGCTGCCAATTGTCTGACAAGTCTGCAGAATTCCTGAATGCACAGCAAACAGCTTCCTGGGCCTGTGCAATCAGAAGGAATAGCAGCTGCAAAGGCTCAGAGGCCAGAGGGCTAGGGGTAGGGGGCAGTGCCTACCTGGGGGCACTGGCAGCTCGCTCACATCTACTGCTCGGCCAGCCTTGTGGGCTCGGATGGCATCTTGGTATTGCTGCAACAGACACAGTATTAGGGCTACCTGGGCCAGGTCACCAAGTGCAGTCCACATGCCCATTAGGTCCCCCACATACCTTGACGATGCGCTCATGCATGCGAGCCTTCCGCTGATCCCCTTTGGTCTTGGCCTGGGCTGCAGCCACATGGTATCGCTCCATCCGCTGCTCCAATGCCTCCAGGAGAGTCCGCGGAGGTGGGGGAACCTCTGGGGCAGACAGGGGGTGACGGGGAGCACAGGGGCGGGTTAAGAGTCTCAGGAAGGAAAGAATGTCTTGCCCTTGCCTGCCTACTACACAGGGTTCCAGGAGCTTACCTGGCGTGGAGGGCACCGTGGTGGGAGTCGGAGGCTGTGGCGGTGGTGATGGTGGGTCTGGGGTCAGCTGGTCTGAGGGCAGAGATCCAGTCCAATGAGGGGCTGGCCTGAGCACCCCTCACCCTAGGTTGATGTGGCCTGAGGGGGTTCCCAGGTGACCAATGAGAGAGGCAGCATCAAATCCTGAAGGGTGAGCTGGGTAGGGTTCTCACCAGGGGGAGGTGGCAGGCGGGACAGGTCCACGGGCTCCCCCCGGCTCAGGGCCTCCAAGACAGCATCGAAGCTCTGTGAGAAGGAAGATCGGGGAAGAGGCTGCAGCTGGGGCCAGGACCCTGTGGGGAGCCTCTGCACCCTGCCATTTGACAGAGGTCCCCTAGCTCTATCCATTCCTCTGCACCATCTTCTTGAAGCCTCTTCCAAGATTTATGCCCATTTCACAGAGAGGGTAAACTGGGGCTTTCAGAGGTACAGCAAACAACTCTAGAGTGACTAGGGGCCAGGATTGAATCTGGGTCTGACTGCAGAGCTCCTGCTCTTTGCTGCCACACAAAGTCGGAAGCATCCTGCCTTTACCCTCTGATCCCATTTGCCCATCTGGACGCACCTTGGCCACACGGAAGTGTCTGGCAGCAGTGGCAGTGTCTCCCTGCTGCTTGGCATGAAGGGCAGCCAACTTGTATTCCCGCTGGCGGCTCTGCAACTGGGCCAGGGCGCCAGGGCTACAGGGACCTGGAAGGGGGAAGAGTGTATGAACCATTTCTTTCTTTCTTTTTTTAAGATTGTATTTACTTATTTTAGAGGGAAAAAGAGAGGGGAGGGGGTCAGAGGGGGAAAGGAAAGGGACAAGCAGACTCCATGTTGAGTGCAGAGCACCATGTGGGGCTTGATCTCACAACCCTGAGATCATGACCTGAGCTGAAACCAAGAGTCAGACACTTAACCAACTGAGCCACATGGGCGCCCCTGAACCAGTTCTATTTAATCCTCACAACAGATGTGAGAACAAGGCTCAGAGGGGATGCCACCTTCCTGAGGTGACCACCTGAGGATGGTGTGGCGGGCATTCCAGCCCAAGACTGGCAGTCTCTGGAGCTGCTGCTGTTTGGACCCCAAGAAGATTTTGGGAAATTCATATACCCTTATGCATTTCTAAGTTGGCATCTAAAACTTTTTGTCTAGGGGTGCCTAGATGGCTCAGCGGTTGAGTGTCGGCCTTCGGCTTGGGTCATGATCTTGGGGTCCTGAGATGGAGCCCCCCACATTGGGCTCTCCCTATTCAGTGGGGAGTCTGCTACTCCTTCTGCTTCCACTCCCCCTCCTTGTGCACACTCTCTCTCTCTCTGTCAAATAAATAATAAATAAAACCTTTTTAAAAAATAAAAAATAGGGCAGCCCGGGCGGCTCAGCAGTTTAGTGCTGCCTTCAGCCCAGGGTGTGATCCTGGAGACCCTAGATCGAGTCCCACCTTGGGCTCCCTGCATGGAGCCTGCTTCTCCCTCTGCCTGTGTCTCTGCCTCCCTCTCTCTCTCTCTCTCTCTCTGTGTCTCTCATGAATAAATAAATAAAATCTTTAAATAAATAAATAAATAAAATAAAATTTTTTGTCGTAAGTTTCAAAAGTTGGCCACACTTGTCATTCCCAGGGCCTTGCAAATATTCACAATCACAAATTAAAACTATCACATCATCCTTTTAAAATCTAATGTACTTTTATAAATAAATAAATAAATAAATAAATAAATAAATAAATAAATAAATAAATAAATAATAAAATATAAAATCTAATGTACTTTAACTACCATGGTGATTTGAAACTTACCAATATTCACTTTTTTTTAAGTAAGCTCAACACCCAATGTGGGACTTGAACTCAGGACCCTAGATCAAGAGTCACATGTTGTATACCAACTAAGCCAGTCAGGTTCCCTCACCTTTAGTTATTTTTTTTTAATTGTGGCAAAATACATATGAAATTCACCATCTTAACCTTTTCTAAGTACACAGTTCAGAGTTCAGAGAGGCATGCAGTTGACCCATGAACAACATGGGGGTTAAGGGTGCCAACGCCCCTCCTACCACATAGTTGAAAATCCACTTTAAATGGATTTTTAAAATTAAAATTTTAAATTTTAAAATTAAAATTAAAATTTTTAAAATAATTAAAAATCTTTAAATTTTAAGGATTTTATTTATTTATTTATGAGAGATAACAGAGAGAGAGGCAGAGACACAGAGAGGGACAAGCAGGCTCCATGCAGGGAGCCGGATGTGGGACTCAATCCCGGGACTCCAGGACCACACCCTGAGCTGAAGGCAGCCACTCAATCACTGAGCGACCCAGGCATCCCTCCACTTTTTTTTTTTTTTTTTTTAAGATTTTATTTATATGAAAGAAAGAGCAAGAGGGGCACCTGGGTGGCTCAGTTGGTTAAGCATCTGCCTTCAGCTCAGGTTGTGATCCCAGGGTCCTGGGATCAAGCCTGCTTCTCCCTCTCCCTCTGCTGCTCTCCCTGCTTGTGCAACCCCATCTCTGTCAAATAAATAAATAAAATCTTAAAAAAGAGAGGAAGAAAGGGAGAGCACAAATAGCGTGCTACAGAGGGACAGAGGGACAGAGGGAGGGGGCGAAGCAGACTCGCCACTGAGCAGGGAGCTTGACGCTGTTCAATCTAGGATCCCGGGACTATGACCTGAATCAAAGGCAGACACTTAAGCGACTGAGCCACCAATGTGCCCCTCAAAAATCTGACTCTCCCAAAACTTCACTATTAAAGCTGTTGAACAGAAGCATTACCAATAATAAAGACAGTTGATCGACACATTTTACATGTTATGTGCATTACATACCGTGGTGTTCCTATAATAAAGCAAGCTACAGAAAATGATACTAGGAAAACCACAAGAGAAATACAGTGCTCTGGGATTCCCGGGTGGCTCAGCGGTTTGGCTCCTGCCTTCAGCCCAGGGCATGATCCTGGAGTCCTGGGATCGAGTCCCACGTCGGGCTCCCTGCATGGAGCCTGCTTCTCCCTCTGCCTGTGTCTGCCTCTCTGTTTCTCATGAATAAATAAATAAAATCTTTAAAAAAAAAAAAAAAAAGAAATGCAGTGCTCTGCTGTGTTTATCAAAGGAATAGTGACCCGCTCAGTTCAAAGTTGCGTTGTTCAAGGGTCAACCGTATTATGTGGGTGCTTGGAAGCCTTTTCTTGACCACCGTATTGTACATTTGTGTAATCAAAATCCATCCCTGTGGTGTGCTGGCCAAGTGAGGAAACAGTTAAGCTTCTTTTCAGTGTGTTAGTTACAGTATCAAATAACACAGTTCAATCAGTTTTCCAGAAAAGCATCTATATTGAAAGCAATCTGTGCAATTTTTCTCATTAAAACAAACAAACAAACAAACAAGTATAATAGATATACCACCCAGTCCACAAACCCTAGAATGGCCTGCAAAGATTGAACTTTCTCAAACTGACAATTGCACCTACAGCTTTAAGTTTAGGTGTAGGAGTCCATAGGTTGAAGCAAAACACCTTGACATTTGACCGGTTTTATGATGTATCATTGCAAGTCTCTCAGAGCTGAGAAAATGTTCTTCCGGGTTGAATCACTGGTATTAGTAGCATATAATTGAGCAAAGCCTAAATATATCAAGCTTTTGGATGAAAAATTTTTATATGCCAAGAGTAAAATTTTACGAGCGTGCGCCTCTTGCTGAGGCAGTCAGGGATGGGTCCACCCTCTACCAATTAACTCCTGTTATTCATTCATTCTTTTCCCAACTTCCCTGTTTTCTTTTTTATAGCATAAAGAAACCTGCTTCACGCCAACGAACAGATGGGAAGAGGCGGAGTCTTGTCATCACCGCGTCTGGGGATTCCTGGAACCCCTGCCAACCTATGTGCCAAAACCCTATCGTGAGAAATGTTTTGGTGATTTCGGTGGAGAATTTCAGGTGATGATTTCCAACAATCCGCCCTGAACGTTGCCAAAACAATAGCTTAGAAACCAGTCTGGCTGCAGAAAGATTTAGACCTGATGTTTACTTTCTCAAACGGGCCAGCCTGGTTTTGAGTGTCTCTTTGGTTCGCTTGGGGAGTGTTTGCCCCTGGGGCAGAGCCTGTGTTGATATTCTAGAAGGGACAGGGGCGGGCAGTCCTTTCCCATAGTGGGAGGAAGGCTTACCGGAGAAGGAAAACCTCTTGGGAGGTTGGAAAACCTCCAGCAGGTGAGTGTTAGGAGAGCAGACAGACAAGCTGAGGGCTTGGAAATTATCCACTGAGAACCCTCTGTCTGAGAATGGTAGCCCCCAAAAGGAGTGAAGCTCTGACACACACTCCAACATTATGTTAAGTGAAAGAAGCAGGACCCAAAAGGACAAATAGCACGTGGTTCTACTTACTCTAAATATCTAGGAGAGGCAAATTAATAGACAGAGGGTGGATGATGGGAGCCAGGGGGTGGGGGAGGGTATGGGGAATTAGTGTTCCATGGGGACAGAGTTTTTCTTTGGGGTGATGAAAAATCTTTGGAAGACAGAGGTGGTGGTTGCACAACACCATGAATGTGCTACACGCCGCTCAACTGCGCACTGAAAAATGGTTAAAACAGCCAATGTTATGTTACATATATTAGACTACCACACGTACGAAAGAGGCATTGATGAATTCCAGAGGCATGAGGACCCAGGAAGGGAAGACTTGTTAAGAATATCTAACAATCAGGGCACCTGCACGGCTCAGTCGGTTAAGTGTACAACTCCTGATTTCAGCTTGGGTCATGGTCTCTGGGTCATGGGATCGAGCCCCGTGTTGGGCTCTGTGCTCAGAGCAGAGTCTGCTTGAGATTTTCTCTCTCCCTCTCCCTCTCCCTCTGCCCCTCCCCCTGCTCGCAAGGGCTCAATAAATAAATACATAAGTAAATAAGTGAAAGAATATCTAATAATCGATGCAGGGTCTGCACCCCCACAAAATGGCCAACCACTGAATACCATCCCCGCAAATCTCATGTCAGTCTAGCCCTGCCCTTGGCCTACCTGGGGGAAGCTGGGGCTTAGCCAAGCCTATGGATGTGGCTGGAGCAGTAGAAGGAGGGCCTTCGACCGTGACCCTGGGCTCTGGGACTGGCGGGTTTGCAGAGGCCGGCTGGGTAGGTGCCAGAGTGTGGCTGGGCGTGGCTGCTGGGCCTTTCCCCACTGCCACAGGTGGTGGGATGTCCCCTTCATCGATGGTGTTACCCTTCCGGACAGAGGCCAGCAGGTTTTCAAGTGTCTGAGAGAAGGTATGAAAGTGGGTTTTAGAGGAACTTGGAGCTGAGTGCAATGGGCAGTGGTAGGGTCCCAGCACCCTCCCGTCACCTGCCCACTTACCTTAAGGCCCCGGTCATAGCGCCGCATCTTGGCACCATCTCCAGCTTGCCTAGCACTTTCGATCGCTGTCTGGTAGAGGGCCAGCCTCTCCTGCAAGGTGGCCTCCATGCCTGGGCTGGGGGCTGTGGCTTTAGGCTGCAGGAGGGACCAGGGCATGGTCTGGGTGGTGACCCCACCTGAGCTCTCCCCATGAGCTCCCTTGTCAAGAGCCTCCCACACACCAAGCATGTTGCCTCTGGGTCAGCTGTCCCCATACCCCACCAGGCAGAAGTCATCATCCCCATTCCCGGTGCAGGGAACTGGGTCTCAGAAGTGCCGCGTCACTTCCGCAAGGTAACATGGTTGAGAGGCAAGGGAGGGCCTCGAACTCTGGACCACGGGGAGCGGGTTGCTGGGCTATACCTGAGCCACAGGAAGGTGGGACTCCACATTCTTCTGCTCCTCCCCAAGGACCTCGTTTAGTTCCGCCTGCAGGGACACACGGCCACAGGCCACACATGAAGGCCCGCTGGATGGGGTAGCGACAGCATGGGAAGCCCCCTGCTTTGCCCTGGGTACTCACCAGCAGGTCATCATCAGCCTCTACGTCCTCCTCATCTGTACCCTCATCCTCATCCTCATCTGGATCTCGCATACACAGGCTGGCCATCTTCTCAATGGCCTCCATGGGCAGGGGACCTGGTGGCAGGGAGAGGCCCCAGCTGAACTGGGATCCTTCCAGGGTCTCCAGCTTCCCATCCTCGTGACCCGTGGCCCCAAAGAATAGGGCAGCATGCCTGCCCCTCTCCCGGCCCTTCCATGGCACCCCACAGCCCTCAGGCCCACCAGGTATGATCCCGCTCCCTGCCGATCCTGCCCGCCTCATCTCTTCCCTATCAAGCCTGACTTCACACCCTGGCTCTGCAGCTTTGTCACTCTGGAGCCCTGGGGAAGTCACTTGACTTCTCTGGGACTCAGTCTTCCCATCTATTAGATGAGGACAACAATTTCTCCCTCACAGGTGGATTGTGAGAACTAAAGGTAAATGAAGCTCCCAAACAGCACATGGTCAGCATTTTGTTATTTGACTTATTCTCATGATTTGCATTAGTTATGTTCTACAAAACTGCCATAAACACTGACTTAGCAAATACTGGACCATTGCCAAAGAAAATACAAGGTTAGGGTCCCTTGAGCCTCTGGGCACAAAATTTTCACCAACCAGTCATTACATAACCTTGCTCGATGTGAGTTTCTATCTAATGACACATTTTATTTATTTATTTTTTTTTTTTTAAATTTTATTTATTTATGATAGTCACATAGAGAGAGAGAGGCAGAGACACAGGCAGAGGGAGAAGCAGGCTCCATGCACCAGGAGCCCGACGTGGGATTCGATCCCGGGTCTCCAGGATCGCGCCCTGGGCCAAAGGCAGGCGCCAAACCGCTGCGCCACCCAGGGATCCCTTAAAATATAGATTGTTGTTACCACTGAACTCAGCACTGTAAGTCATGTCTGAATGAAGCTCATCTGTTAGGTCTTTTCTCCATAAGACACATCACTGCTTTCTTGCTCTTAGAGACATGAGATAGCGTTAAGCACTTCACTTGGGGGCCTTTGCGAACAGCCAAATCACCAATAAAAGGCACCAAAAAGAGAACAAATGCAGCCTTACACACAGACTGTGTGGAAAGGACACTTGTTTGCAGTATGCCCCAGGACAAGAAGGCAGAGTGTCATCTTGCTCTACCTCAGCTGGGAATGTGTTTGATGAGTGATCGAACTTTCTGCAGCTCTCTGAATGCCCATCAATAATTGCAAAAGCTCCCCAAGGACTGATTTTGGTGTTACAAATAAAGTGTAGCCCATAGATGAATTCACAAATATGGAATTTATCAATAATGAGGATCAGCTGAATTAACTGAAAAATATAAAGGTTCCATTTGCCCTCAGAACTCCAGCCCCACTGCCCACTACAGAGTTGCTGTCCCCTGCCACCTCCCCTAGGGGGATTTAGAATATGTTGTGGCCCCTCCCAGAAGCCCTTCCCTGCTTTTCACCTGGCCTTCCTTACTGTCGGTGCCTCTCGAGGGCATCTGGCCCCAGCTCACAGGTCTCTACCATCCTTCTGTGCTTCCCTCGTCCCAGCCCTCATCACAGGACAGCAAGTTGGAGGAAATGCTAGACTGTGTGTGAAGTGCTTTACAAATACTAGAAGAGTAACTCCTGTGATTAAGTGTGGTCATTAATCCCATTTTACAGATGGGGAAACCAAGGCCCACACAGATGCTGGGACTCATCTGGTCACAGAACTAGTTAAGTGGCAGAGCTGGGATTTGAACCCTCCCATAGGTCCAGTGTTGATCACTTAACCCCTTACCCAGGCTGTGGGTTTCAGGAGGGCAAAGACCTGTCTCTTTTCCTCCTTCTCTCCACAGTCCAGCGCTGAGCCCTGCCCACAGCAGAAGCTCAGAAAGTGTTCAGGGGTGGGTTGAGAGTCTCACCTTTGCCTTTGAGCTTCTCCAGGACTTGGGGTTGACCCCCAACCAAGGCCAAGAACTCAGCCTCCAGTTCCTCATTGTTAATTCCATCCTCAGGGATCATCAGGCCGTCTGGGGAGAGGTCAACCAGCAGGCCCAGCTGAGGGAATAGCAAGGGTCCAGTCAGACCTCGGAATACACCCCACCTAGCCAGAGGCAGCCAGGAGTTCCCGTAGGAGGAAGGAAACCCAGACCTCCTAAGGAAAGTCACTTTCCCTGGGGAGTGCCAGGAGGCTGGAACGGGCTCAGAATGCAACAGGTGTCCTATGATAGGCCAGGCACAGATCAATATGGGGCAAAGTGCGGGCAGAGACCCTGTTCCCCACTCTAAGCCCACACCCAAATGGGCTGCTGACCAAGTTCAGTGGGAAAAGCAGGCCCCACACCCTGCCCAAAACAAAGACACCTGTACACCTGGGCTTTTCCTTCCAGCATACTCAGCAGAGGGGGCCATGCAGGAAGGCTGCAAGAGCAAACAGAAGCCCAGACACAGAAGTTGAAAGCAGGGTTTTCATTGTGTAACAGACCTGTCTTCCTATCCCATCCCAGTTCATTGACCAATCATGATATGATAATATTATGTTGAACTATACAAAACTGCCTTCTCTGCACATCAAAATGGGCAATTATGTACAGTTCATTTTATTTTTTAATATTTTTAAAGATTTTATTTATTCATTCATTCATGAGAGACACAAAGACAGAGACAGAGGGAGAAGCAGGTTCCTTGCAGGGAGCCCGATGCAGGACTCAATCCCCAGACCAGATTCGTGCCCTGAGCCGAAGGCAGATGCTCAACCACTGAGCCATCCAAGCGTCCCTGTACAGCTCCTTTTAATAGCAATGATGAAGTTACACTTATTGAGTGCTATGTTCTAGCACTTTCCATAAATCATCCCAATGAATTTTCATAACTGTCCTGTGACAGAAGGACTCTTAGGGCCTCCATTTTACAGATGAGGAACCTAAGGTGTGAGAGGTGTGAAGCTGAGTGTCCAATGTGCAGAGGCCAGCAGAGAACTCCAGGTCACCCAGACTCTAACACCCTGGCTTCTTCCATCAGAGCCGAGAAAAATCAAACTCTCCAGGTGCCTGGGGCAGGGGAGATTGAGGAGGGAAAGGAGGTCCAGACAGTCGCATGGGCTCATGGCAGCAGCTCTGGATTTGCACTTTGCTCTGGCCAAGCTGTTAATCCCTATGACCTTGGGAAACTGTCTTCACCTCTTTGGGCCTCAGTGTCCTCATCTGTACAGTGGGGATAAAAAGAGTCAGACTTAGCCTGGCTGATGCAAGGTTCCACGGGTGTTCAGGCCAGGAGTGCAGTATCCTTATCCTAGGTCCGAGGCCTTCCCCTCCCAAACTGGAGAGGCTGCGGCAACAGGTGGCCCTGAGCCCAGGGCGCAGCGCCAAGAGCTGAGGAGCTGGGGTCAGCAGGCCGCACTTTGGGGGCAGAACCTCCTCTGGAGGGCGGGCAAAGGGGTTCACCTGGGGGTGGTGATCAAGTTCCCCTGAGGGGTGGGGCCCTCCTCTAAACCTGTGATAGGGGTGAGTAGGGTTCTCTAGGCGAGGCCGTGGGGTACAGACTCACCTGGCGGGCGGCGGCAGCACCTCGGCCTGGGGGTCCCGGGGGTCCCTTCCTCTTGTGCATCTTCCAGGCTGGATGCCCGGGCCACTGGCCACCTCGCCTGGCCTTGCCCTGCCTCTTCCCCCGGGGCCTCTCCCCGCGCACGCGCACTTCCTGAGCCCAGTGCCCCTCGTTGGCGCCCCGCGACCGCTGACCCCGCGACCCCCGGGGCGGCCGCCCCACTTCCGCCTTGGCCCTCGGGCGCCGCGGTACCGGAGCGCAGCCACTGGAATTGCTGGGCCCGCCGCACTGAAACTACAACTCCCGGCAGGCAGTGCGCGGGCACGCGTGCGCACTAAGGGGCGGTGGGCGGTGCCGCGGACTCCGCGAGAAAGAGGCGGAGCGTGCGTGGATGTGAGGGGCGGTGCTAACATTACGCATGCGCACGGCGGTGCCGCGGGTTGCGCGGGAAAGAGGAGGAGCGCGCGTTCAGGTGTGAGGGGTGGTGACGGCCTCCGGGCTCACGGTGTTCCGCGGCCACCTGTGGGTTCTGGCTTCCCCTGGAGGCCCTAGTCTGGACATTCCACACTTTTAGGTGGCCGAGGTGGAGTTAGTGTGGGTCTGGACACCGGAGGTCGGGTCCACAGAGCTCGGGCCTCGGGCCTTCCCGCCCTTCAGCTCCAGATCCCCGGCCACCTGGGCTCCGTGAGGGCCAACTTTGCCTTTTATTTTCTCAAAAAATCCTAACGCAAATAATTTAAACTAATTGTTCCCCAACAGATTCAGGCACACCTACTCAGTTCCTGATAAGGACAGAGGGACCTTGACAACTTCGGTGGCCCAGGTCGGTTTGGGCTTGTCTGGCCCCCAGTGCCCCCAGGAGCCGGTCTGTGGTGAATCCTGCTTCCAGGGCCCCAGGCAACCCGCCCACCCGGGGTTCCCTGAGCCTTTGAAGGGCCACAGGTGGTTCCTTCCAGAATCCTCAGGTATCTCTGGAAAGGTCTCAGACCACAGCTGGGGAGGGGGCTTCACATAGCCTGTCCCAATTTAGGGACTGGAGCTGGGGTGGCCAGGGTTTCCTGGATGGGCAGATGGGCAGTTCCTTCTGCTCTCAGCAGCGTGGAGAAGCTTTGAATTCTTACCCGGCCATGGCCCAAGGTGGCTGGGACTCCCCTAAATGTGTTTCCTCAGGGTCCAGCTTGTGCTCCCCCCACCCCCGCTCTGGGGGTGGGCAGCCAGATGGGCAGAGGTGGGGTAAGGGTGGCTTCTGTCCTAAGCCAGGGTCACTGGTCTGTACCCAGGGACAGGAACTACTTGTAATGATTTTGCTCATTGTTTTCAGATTTTTCCAGAAACAGATAAAATGAGTAAGAGGAAAAAGCTTCGGACTTCAGGTATTTAGAGCAAGTTGACCCTGTTTTACTGCTGCATTTGGTTATAGGAGGAATGTAGTCTTATTTGTTGCAGAAATGCTGACATGACCACATCAAGCTGTTTGGGGGAAAAAGGGTGATTTAATACATGCTGGTAGGAAAATTATAAATTGTGCAAAGTGCATACAGTAAGAAGTGAAAGCTTTCTGGAGCTTCCTCCAGCCTCTAGTGGGATCCCATAGCCTAAGGCCAGGGGTGCACTCTCGGAGACGACCTTTGGATAGAGCTACAAGGTCTTTGACATGCTACAAGGCCATAGGGTGTGTGGTAAGTGTTCCCTCTGGAACCAACACCCTGGCTTCGTCTCAGCTCTCTGGCTTGCCACGTGATGGCAGATGACTCTGTATCTCAGTTTCCCCCTTCTGTAAGTAGAAGATAATAAAGCCACCTACCCTTTCCATTCAAATAATGATTCTCTACCTGGTTTGAGGAGGATTTTTTGCACCTCAGAGGAAGTTGGGAATGTTTAGAGATGTTTTCGTTTCCACAAATAATGTATGGGGGTGGGGAGCTATTGGCATTTAGTGGCTTGAGGCCAAGGATGTGCTAATTCTTATAATGCACAGGACAGCGCCCACAATACAGAATGACCTGGCCCCAAATGTCAACAATACTGAGGTGGAGAACTCTGCCCTAGAGCTCAAATGTGGGTTAGTATTTGTAAAGCATGGAGGATAGACCACTGGTAGTACACAAGTGGCTGCTGCTGTTATGATTCTCCTCCCAGGCTTTAAAAAAAGCAAGCAAATTTTTCATTCTGAAATAATTTGGGGCTTAAAGAAAACTTGGAAAAAGAGTTCAGAGTTTTTGTTTGTTTGTATGTTTAAAGATTTTATTTATTTATTTATTTATTTATTTATTTATTTATTTATTTATTTATTCATGAGAGACACAGAGAGAGGCAAAGACATAGGCAGAGGGAGGAGAAGCAGGCTCCCTATGGGGAGCCTGATGCGGGACTTGGTCTCAGGACCCCAGGCTCACGGCCTGAGCCGAAGACAGACGTTCAACCACTGAGCCACCCAAATTCAGTTTTTCTACCCTACCTCCAGCTTCCCCTAAGGTTAATATCCAGCACAACCACGGGACAATGATCAATCACAGGACAGCATAAAAAGCCAGGAAATGAACCTCAGTACACTACTTTTTCCAAACCCTTTTGGTATATGCACAAATACAGTGTTGTGTTGTGTTTTTGGGGTTTTTTTTGTTTGTTTGTTTTTTACTAGAAAATAGAAGCATCACACACACTAATCTTTAATCCCCATTTTTCACTTTATGGAATATCGTGACCATCTTTACTTATTAATATACATGTACAATTTCCTCAGGGACAAAGTAAAATACCCAGCATTACATAGCATAGCTCTATATCCCTCTCATTGTCGAAGATCATTTAAACTTCTTCAAAGTTCGGAAATGACTACTTACTGGTTAATGAGGTTATAGAGTAGCACTCATTTTTTCCCACAATGTGGGACAGAAAAATTAGCAATGGATTGAAAATGTTTTGTGTAGAGATGAGCAACAGACTGCTCGGAAACAGGAATTTCACTGACCTTGGAAGGGGAAGCTGGGGACAGCCAAGCCCACCCAACGTCAGGTCATTTGGGGCTTCTCTTGGCAGTGGGATCCCTAGCTCAGTGGACTGCAGGCTGGCCCAGGACAGCTGTTTCTGGTGTCCTGGAAGGGGTGGGGACAGAGAAAGACGATTCTGGCAGGTGGTGAAAGAAGCCCTTCCTTCCCAACATCTTTGGCCTTTGGTGTTGAACATAAGGTTCTGCCTTTAGTTTTTCTTAAATTAGTCCTGTGGGGACAGATCACAGGAAGGAAATAAGAGGCTCTTCACTTCTGTTGATATTTTGTTTTTTATTTGGTGCACATGTCCGTTGGGTGAGCAGGGTGAGCTAATGTTTGGGCATCTTAAGAAACCAAATAAACAAAGCTGCTCGATTTTGCCTCTTGGCAGACCACAAGGTGGGAATGTGCTTGTATAAGAAACATTCCTTGGAGCCTTGCTCTGAGTGCAGCACTGAGGTGGACACCTAAGCAAGGTAGGGTGACAGGACAAGGATGAGATCAAAGGGTGCAACAGATTCAGTTCCTGCCCTCAAGACCCTCAGGGTCTAGTCAGGGGAGAAAGAAAAATGCTTCTCACTGAGAACACTGATCAAATTCGCAGCAGTAGGGTAAACTTCTAAACAAACACACCGTAACTTACAGAATCCAGACATTACAAGAAAGTCAAAAAGTCATGGTGATCTACTGGGGCACAGTCAAGTGAATGCTAATGAGGACCCTGGTGATCAGTGTTGGGGAGAGAGAGCTCATTAGGTGGGTTTACTTTAAGGTGTGTAAGGAGCTGAAGTTGGAAAGTGTGTACTTGACTGACCTTCAGAAAGATCAGGCCAGGGTCTGTTTGCCTTTTTGTTCTCACTGTGTGGTCAGAGGCACAGTACATAGTAGGTGCTCAACAAATGCTCAGATACACTTAAGTGTGCAGACTCTGGAGTTGGACTGACTGGATCCCATGCCAGATTGCTTGGCTTCCATATGCCTCAGCTTTTTTATCTATAAGATGGGTGTAACAGTGGGACCCTACCTTGAAGTTTTGTCATAAATGCCCAACTTCTCAGGACAGCGTCTGTCATGGAACTTACTAGATTCAACCCTTATCATTTGTTTTTTGAATGATTAGGTTGGGGCCAGGTTTGAGGAGGTCTTACAAGTTGGCCACCATTGGCAGTTTCTGTGTAAGGGGGTTGCTTTCATTCTGCAAATAGGTGTTAGGCTCTTAATTTTTTTTTTTTTTCACTGATAGGGAAGGTATTGCAGAGATACAAGGGACCAAGGGACAACTGGGACATCACTTTCCTAGCACTCTATAATTCTAGGGCCTAGTTTTCCCAGAACAGATAATCTGCAGGAATCACAGAAAACTAGAGTGGCACATAATTTAGTACTATCTGTGTTTCTGGTGGTGATCTCTGTTTTATACTTGTGTTTATTTAATCATTTACCAAGTATTTATTGAGCATCAGCAGTGCACTAGATGATCTTCTAGGCACTTGAGACTCAGCAGACAGTGATACAGGCCCCTCGTTGTATTGAGGGAGATAGAAAAAAAAACAATACATCAGGTAATGGCAAAAAAAACTGTGTAGTGGGGGCGCCTGGGTGGTTCAGTTGGTTAAACGTCCAACTTGATTTCCACTCAGGTCATGATCTCAATGTTGTGAGATTGAGCCCCTTGTCGGGCTCTGTGCTGGGTGTGGAGCCTGCTTAAGATTCTTTCTCCCTGGGGCACCTGGGTGGTTTAGTGGGTGAGTGTCTGTCTTTGACTCAGGCTGTGATCCCGGGGTCCTGGGATCAAGTCCCACATTGGGTTCCCCATAGGGAGCCTGCTTCTGCCTCTGCCTGTGTTTCTGCTTCTCTCTCTCTGTGTATCTCATGAATAAATAAATAAAATCTTTAAAAAAGAAAAAACAAAAAAAGATTCTTTCTCCTTTCCCTCCTCTCTCACTCTCCATCTTAAAAAAAAAAAAAAAAGGCTGTGAAATGAATAAAACAGAGCATGGATCTAAAAGGGTGTGCTCTATAAAGAAGTCAGGGATGACCATTTGAGGTAACATTTGAGCTGAGACTCAAGGAAGCCAGTACACACCTCTCACCACCTTCCCAGGGAGATAGTTGGCTGAGCCAGGTCGTCTTGTATAGTTTGATGCTAGGCCAACTCAGGTAAAAAGCCTTTGAATGGCATGATCACCTAAGATCTTGGACAAGGTGCCATCCCATCTCTCTCTCCAGGCTAGAGTCAGAACAGGGGTTTCTACCCTTGGAATAAGCTTGCTCATTTCAAGCAGTGGCCCTGTCAGGTTTGGTTGTCAGCCATGGCAGTGCGTGCCCCCTGTATTTCCCATCCCTTTTTCTTTCTCTCTAAACCAGGAGGAGGAGTCCGTCCTCCAAAGGCCCCAAAGAACCCAAGGCTAGGAGACTCTGGCGGGCCCCCGCAGAGTTCTGAGCAGAGCTCTTTGTGTCTCCCTGAAGAGTCAGAAGGCAGATCAGGACCCATTCCCTCTGCAGAGCAGAGAACAGAGGAACCAGTACAGGCACTCTCCAGGTAGGTGGCTTGGAACATTCCAGCAAGCCTCCCCACCAACAGTGGACATAGCACAGCAGCCCAGTAAACAGGATAAGGGGTGGTGGCCAACATGACCCATCTAACTCCATACCTCCCCTTTGGGGGTTCAGGGGCCCTCAGATTGCTTCTCAAAGTCTTCTTCCCCAGACTCTCCTCTTTAGCAAGAAAAAGTTTATATTTTAACCATAAGCAAGGAAAACCTTGGATTTTTCAAGGTCACTTAATAATAGAATGCATCTTGTCCTGTCTACTGGTCAAATCCATGTTTATCCTGTATTCCCTCTTAACCAAGAAAAGATTGATGGAGTTGTGGGTCTGCAAAATAATAACCCATTGGGAGATAGCAATTATTATGTGCCAGATAGTGTACTAATAATAAACACTTTACACCTATCCGTTTGTTTAACCCTCATGGCACTGTGAGATTTTTATCTCCATGTCACAGGTGAGGACTCTGAGACTTCAAGAGATCAAATGACTTACTTGCCCAAGGCCATTGAGCTGGCACAGGGCAGGCTGGGGATCTGGCTGTGTCTGGCTCCTGTGTTCCTAACCACCATGGTTTCCTAGCTCCCGTCTTCGATTTTTTTTTTTTTTCAGAAATATGTAATTAAGCACAGTGAGCTAAAAAGGAAGATCTGGAGAATAGTTTGTTCATGGGGTTAAACCACATGTAACTAGAGCAAAGTAGAAAGGGTTAGCAGGAGTTAGGAGAAGGAGGGCTCCTGCTACTAGAGTCTTCAGAGAAAGCCTCATGGATTGGTCAGCCAAATTTTCTGAATAAACAATTGGAGCACACGGTCTGACCAAAAGAACTTTTGGGGGATGAAAGGTATGTGATCTCAGATTATTTTAGTCTTAGAACTAAAGGCAGCACTGCTGTATGTGTGATAGGAAGAGGGGTCACATATCACACTTAAACCATTCTCCTGGGCGCACAGTATCACTGTGCTCCTCACTCCTGGAGAGGCCAACAGGGCTTAGGGGGTCCCAGGAACTTCCCCTTTTGCTGTTTGAGTCCATAAGAGTAGTCAGAACCCACATAAGTGGGTTCCCACCCTCTTTTTTGTTTTTGTTTTTAAAATCTTTTTTTAAGGAACTCCTGGGTGGCTAAGCGGTTGAGCGTCTGCCTTCGGCTCAGGGCGTGATCTGGGTCCTGGGATAGAGTCTCACATCAGGCTCCCTGTGAGGAGTCTGCTTCTCCCTCTGCGCCTCTCTCTGTCTCTCTCATAAATAAATAAATAAAATCTTTTTTTAAAATACCATGTTCATAAAAAAAATACCATGTTCATAGAAGTATAACAGAAAAAAACAACAACATAAAGCAAACTTAACACATCTACGTTAAGAAATGAAATCTTAGGGATCCCTGGGTGGCGCAGCGGTTTGGCGCCTGCCTTTGGCCCAGGGTGCGATCCTGGAGACCTGGGATTGAATCCCACATCGGGCTCCCGGTGCATGCAGCCTGCTTCTCCCTCTGCCTATGTCTCTGCCTCTCTCTCTCTCTTTCTGTGTGACTATAATAAATAAATAAAAATAAAACAAGAAATGAAATCTTAGCCAATACTTTAGAGGCCACCCAAACAACCCATTCCAGTTAAAAATTTTCAAACAAACAAATAAATAAATAAAAATAAATAAAATTTTTCAAACACTCTTGCTATCACTATCTAGATGTATTCTGTCTCTATAAGCTCCCCAATACAACTTAAACCTGTTACTGTATCTTCAGGCTTTTTCCTCTTTCACTTCCAAAGTTGAAATCTTGAAGTTTTAGTTCCAGATTTTAATCTTTTTTTTTAGCAACATACACATCTGCATTTATTTAGATATAACCATAAGTCTCACATGCTTTATAAAAAGACCTAATTTTTTTAGAGTAGTTTTAGGTTTACAATAAATTTTTTTAAAGATTTTATTTATTTGAAAAAAAAAAAGATTTTATTTATTTGAAAGAGACACATATATAGAGCATGAGACGGAGAAGGCAAGCACGAGCAGGGGAAAGGGCAGAGGGAGGAGAAGCAATCTCCCCATTGGGCAGGGAGCCTGATACAGGGCTCAATCCCAGACACTTTGGTTTACAGTAATATTGGAGAGAAGGTATGGAGATTTCTCATACACTACTCCCCATTATTGCCATCCCACCAGAGCAGTACATTTGTTACCAAGGATGAACTTGCAGTGACACATGCTAATCACCCAAAATCCACAGTTCACTTTAGAGTTCATTCTGTGCTATATGTTCTCTCTTTTTTTTTTAAAGAGATCTTATTTATTTATTCATGATAGACATAGAGAGAGAGAGAGGCAGAGACACAGGCAGAGGGAGAAGCAGGCTCCATACTGGGAGCCGGACGTGGGACTTGATCCCGGGACTCCAGGATCACGCCCTGGGCCAAAGGCAGGCGCTAAACTGCTGAGCCACCCAGGGATCCCTGTGCTGTATGTTCTGCGGGCTTGGGCAAATGCAGAATGACACGTATCCACCATTATAATCTCATACAGAGTATTTTTGCTGCCTAAAGTTCCTGTATCCTGTCCATCCCTCCCTTCCCCACCCTGGCACCATCTTTTTATTGTCTTCATAGTTTTGCCTTTTCCAGAATGTTACAGAGTAGTAATCATACAGTGCTTTCAGACTGGCTTCTTTCACTTAGAAATACGCATTTAAGTTTCCTCTTGGTCTTCTCATGGCTTGGTAATTCATTTCTTTAGTACTGAATAATATTCCATTGTCTGGGTGCACACAGTTTACGTATCAATTTACCCACTAAAGGCTGCCTCCATTGCTTCTGCATTTTGGCAATTACGAACACACTTGCTTTTTTAGATACTGTGTTTTTTGTGTCTATAACTTCCTTTTCTCTGGAATTTGCAGAGTTGGGGGTTAGAGTGTCATTGCAAATGAGAATTCCTATTCTTATCTCAGGAGCCAATTCCTGAGATTATAAGGGTAAACTGCTGCCAGAGCAGACAGCTTGGATTTTAGGTGTGGGTCTTCACACCCTTCTTGGCAGCCAAGTGTCACCCTAGGCACACTGTTCCCCTTCTCCATCCCACCCTCTCTAAGCAGGTGCTCCAGGGCCTCCCTTACAGGAGACTGAGTACTACTTTGCCTTTGGATTCATCCTGTTTGTCTCACCACATGCACTGACAGCCTCCCAGGACTTCAGAACCTCCTGTTTTGTCTTTCTCCACCCAGCTCCCATGATGAGGAAGCAGGAGCTCCCTCCAGGCTCTTTGGGCAACCAGAAAAGGGGCCGGTTCCCTTTGCTCTTTCTCAGGTGAGCCTGTTTTATGGCCTCATGTATGAACCAATGACACTGCCTCCCTTAAGCTGGAGTTCTTGTCTCTATCACCAGCATGCTGACAGACTGGTAGGACTGTGGGCTGGGGACAGAGGGCAAGGGCTGCATTGAGGCTGCCAGAAAGGAACTGGTTTGGCATTTGCTTTCTGAAACCTCATTCCTCCCCTTATCTTTATTGTTGTTTTGTTCTTATTGTATCTGGTTCACAGAACTCAGCCAGGAGGTATGTCCCCCAGTTTGCAAAACTCAGGAAGACAGCAACAAGACAAGCAGAGCTGAAGGAAGAGGACCTTGGGAGTGGAGCCCCTAAAATCAGCCAGGTGAGCCCAGTAGACACAAGCGTCTTGGACCAGCCTTGGCAGCTGAGTTCAGCCTTGGTTTTCTTTGGCACTGGCTAGACCTGCACTCATCTAGATGCCCCTTTTCTTTTTTTTTTTTTTTTTTTTTTTTATAATTTTTTTTTAGTTTTTATTTATTTGTGATAGTCACAGAGAGAGAGAGAGGCAGAGACATAGGCAGAGGGAGAAGCAGGCTCCATGCACCGGGAGCCTGATGTGGGATTCGATCCCGGGTCTCCAGGATCGCGCCCTGGGCCAAAGGCAGGCGCCAATAGATGCCCCTTTTCAGTACACCATGCTACAGATGTCTGTGGAGCTCATGCTCATACAGGCCTGTATGAGGTGTTCAGGATAGCTGTGCTTGCAGCAAAATGGTCAAGGCTGCGGCCTTCTTCCCCAGGTTGTGTGAGAGTAGTAAAAACACAGAAAACAGCCCACATTCTATCCCTGAACCTCTTTACTTCTTGGAAGCTTTTGTGTGGTTTGGGGCAAGGGGTGGGTCTTACAATGTATTCTCATCCTTTCCACTCTGAGCTCTGGGGGTGATGACATCTCTGGCAACAGAAGCCCCTACCAAAGTGAGTGGTGGATATTCCCAGAAGCCATGTTTATAATCATCCCAAATTGGGAACACCCAGATATCCTTCAATGGGTGATTGGCTGGACACACCATGGAACACAACCTAGCAATAAAAGAGGATACAAACTAGTGATACACGCAACAATCTGGATGGATTTCCAGGGCATTATGTGGAGTGGAAAAAGCCAGTCCCAGAATGTTATACGCTGTAGGGCTCTATTTGCATAACATTATTGAAATGAGAAAATTATAGAAATGGTGGGTAGGTTAGTGGTTGCAGGGAGTTGGAGCAGGTGGGTAGGGTGGGAGGGAGGCAAGTGTGGCTACACTTGGCAGCACAAGGGATCCTGTGTTGGAGATTTTCTATATCTTATCTGTGTGGTGGATGCACAACGTCTACTGCAAGAGGACTGTATAGAACATCATACACACATGTAAACAGGTATAAGTCAAGCTAGAAAGCCAGATAAGTTCAGTGGACTTTATCAGTGTCAATATCTGGATTGTGATATTATACTCGAGTTAGGCAAGATGTTACCAATGGAGAAAACTGAGTAAAGGGCATGAGGAGTCTTCCCCATCGTTTCTCATATCTATATATAAATCTATGATGATCTCACTAAAAGGAGTCGGGACACCTGGCCAGCTCAGTTGGTGGAGCATGCAACTGACTCTTGATCTTAGGTTTGTGAGTTCGAGCCCCATGTTGGGCATAGAGCTTACTTATAATAAAATTAACTAATAAGAGGGGTCGTAGCTTCACTTTTGACGGAAAATGTGCGGGAAATGCTATGTGTAACTCAGTGAGTGGTTGCCAGTGGCTTCACTGAAGCCAGATTGACAGGCTCTGACCTTCAGTGATCTGATATTTGCAGGGCAGACCCTCCTAGAATGGTTGGGCCTCTTTGGTATAGGGAGGTACTGGCAGAGGTATGTCCCTCAGCAGTGATCCCTGTATGAAAGAGGCATGGGAAAGGGGACAGCTGCTGTCTCTAGAGTGCCCTTGGGTACAGACCTCAGTCCCTACCTATCAAATGTAATTATTTGTAGTCCAGTTTGAAGGGAGAGTTGATGGCATGGATGTGAGGTGAAGGGAGGTGATGGGTTGACTCCAGGATTTGGGGCCTGAATAGCCTGAAGAATGGAGTTGCTGTAGTTGAGACAGGGAGCCTCTGAGGGCATACTCAGGAGCTGGTGTTGGTTGTGTAACATTGGAGGTGACCAGGAGATTTCCAGGTGGAAATGTCAGCTACTAGCATCGTGAGTTGGGGGAGATCCAGGGGGTGCAGTGGCTCTGCAGGTTTAGGCCTCAGGGTCTGGATTGGACTGCCATCTACCTAAAGGACAGTATCATTCTACATAAATCCCAGCCAGAAACCTCCTCTTTCCCACCCTATTATGGTCATCTCTATCTCCGTTAGTGACATTTCACTTCTTCCTCTTGCTCTTCTTTTTACCTTGAAATAAGTATAGATTCATAGAAATTTGCAAAAACGGCATGGACCCAAGTGTCCTTCAATAGATGAACAGATAAACAATGTGGCATATCCATACGATGGACTATTATTTCAGTCTTAAAAAACAAAGACATTGGGCAGCCCTGGTGGCGCGGCGGTTTAGCACCGCCTGCAGCCCAGTGTGCGATCCTGGAGACCTGGGGTTGAGTCCCACGTCCGGCTCCCTACATGGAGCCTGCTTCTCCCTCCACCTGTGTCTCTGCCTTTCTCTCTCTGTGTGTCTCTCATGAATAAATAAATAAATAAAACCTTAAAAAAAAAAGACATTCTGACACATGCTACAATATAAATGAACCTGGAGGATATTATGCTCAATGAAATTAGTCAGCCGGAGAAGGGTAGATGCTATAAAATTCCACTTATAGGAGGTCCCTAGAGGAGTCAGATCCATAGAGGCAAGGGGTCCTGGGTGTCTCAGTTGGTTAAGCATCTGACTCTTAATTATTTTGGTCATGATCTCAGGGCTGTGATATCAAACCCTGAGTTGGGTTCTATGCTGGAGCCTGCTTAAGATTCTCTCCCTCAAAAAAAAAAAAAAAAAAAAAAAAAAGATTCTCTCCCTCTGGGACACCTGGGTGACTCAGTGGTTGAGTATCTGTCTGCCTTTGGCTCAGGTAGTGATCCCAGGGTCCTAGGATGAGTTCCACATCAGGCTCCCTGCAAGAAGCCTGCTTCTCCCTCTACCTATGTCTCTGCACCTCTCTCTGTGTCTATCATGAATAAATAAATAAAATCTTAAAAAAGAAAGATTTCAACTGCCTCTCCCCACCTCCACCCTCAATATATGCTCTCTCGTGCGCTCTCTCTCTCTAAAAAAAATTTTTATTTATTTATTTTTTTGTAGAGGCAGAAAGTTGGTGGATGCCAGGGGCTGGGAGAGAGGGATAGGGAGTTGTTTAACAGGGACAGAATTTCAGTTTGGGAAGGTAAAAAGAGTTCTGGAGATGGATGGTGGCAATGTTTGCACAACAGTGTAAATGTACTTTATACCACTGAACTGTACACTTCAAGATGGTTAAGATGCTGAGTTTTACGTAATGTGTATTTTACCACAACTAAAAACAAAACAGTACAGAGAGGTCCGTGTGTGCTTTCCTCTAGTTTCCACCAGTGGTCACGTGTTCTAAAACTAGCATCGATTGCCAACACCAGGCAACTGACATGGGCACAATCCACAGGCCCCCTTGATTTTTGTATCCTTGTTCTAAGAGTCCCTGTGTGCCTGTTGGTGGTGGAAAGGAGCTGATGGAAGGAGAAATTCCTGTGCTTCTGGTTACCCCTCCAGCCCCTGGCTCTGACTATGCCCAGCACTGGTACTGAACCCTACTTGGGTACATCCTGTGCAGCATCTGAGATTTTGTACAGGGACAATTACAACTAGAAAAATCTTGGGGCACCTGAGTGGCTCTGTTGGTTAGGTGTTCGATTCTTGATCTCAATTTAGGTCTTGATCTCAGGGTCGTGAGTTCTAGCCCCATATTGGGCTCCACACTGGGCATGGTGCTTACTTTATTTTTTTTTATTTTTTTTTTATTTATGATA
Organism: Canis lupus baileyi; assembly: GCF_048164855.1. Classification (NCBI taxonomy): domain Eukaryota; kingdom Metazoa; phylum Chordata; class Mammalia; order Carnivora; family Canidae; genus Canis; species Canis lupus. The sequence continues at coordinate 50,236,755 of NC_132856.1, forward strand.
GTCACAGAGAGAGAGAGAGAGAGAGGCAGAGACATAGGCAGAGGGAGAAGCAGGCTCCATGCACCAGGAGCCCAATGTGGGATTCGATCCTGGGTCTCCAGGATCGTGCCCTGGGCCAAAGGCAGGCGCTAAACCGCTGCGCCACCCAGGGATCCCTGGTGCTTACTTTAAAAAAAAAAAAAAAAAAATCTCTAGAATGATTCCTTATTGAAAACTCAAAGCTGAGTCTTTTTCTCTCCACAGGAAACACCACTAGAGCCGAGTGCCCAGCAGGCCAGAAGGAATTCCTTCCTATGGGAGGAATCCCTAGGGCTTATTCCCTGGGAGGCCAGGGAGCTGGATGCCCAGACTCAGGTAGACAGCACCCACCCTGAGCACAGAGACCAAAACTCCATGACACCTGTGCCTGGCAGTGGGGATCCTCAGCCCTCAACCTCCACTGATGCCTCTCCAGAATGGGACACAGTGCCCTTGGCCTCCGTAAGGGCCCAGGACCACCTATTGGAGCAAGGAACCAGCACACCAGATGGTGAAAGCAGGGAAGGTTGTTGGGTTCTAGGCTATCATGGCCAGAAAGGGCTCCTGCTGAGCGGAGATGCTGAAGAGAAAGAGTCAGACCAAGGAGCACTTCAGGAAGCAAGTGCCCAAGGGGGAGCAGAAGCTGACCTGCCTGAGAGGTGTCAAGAAGAAGGAGACAGTGTCCTAAGTTCCATTACTCAGGACACAGAGCCCAGATCTGCAGCCCAGGGCCTCTCTGACCCCATACAGATGCCCAGCAAGACTGGCAGGGAAGCAGAACAGAGTTGTAGCAGTCCAAGATATTCCTCCCTTGGGACTGTTGTCATCACGGATGTGAGCACAGACCCCACTGAGCCAGAACAGAGGGCTCCAGAGGTGGCCAGGCCAGATGAACAGGCCAACACCAAGGCACCTACCTGTCCCAGTGGGAAGGCCCCTGATGGAGGGTGCAGTGGGGCCCTACTCAGTTGCATATCTCTCACTGGGGATACAGGATGTAGAGGGGAGGCAGGGTGGGAAGGCAAGCCCCCTGGCAACATCCTGGGGGGCCCTGCAGCCTCCCAGGCTCTGGATCACAGCATAAGAGAGCCCACAATAGGTGCTAGAGATTCCAGTCTTCTAGCCTCGGAAATGGGTCCAGATGTTGATCCGACAAAGGTGCCTGGCCTGGATCAAGATGGGCTGGGAAGTGTGTGTATGCTGCCTTTGCTCTTGCAGCCTGCAGGTAAAAAAACAGCTGAGTTAAGTCACGAGAGCCCTGAACAAGACCTTGAGGGGTTCAGTCTGTCTCTTGGAGCCTTTGTTCCACCGCCAAACAGAGAAACAGTGGGTGGCCTTTCCCAGGAGGCCAGAGCCTGCCAGGACAGCATAGATGCCCCTGCGGCCCCCACAGGCTGGTCTGCATGCCCTCCTGGCTCTGTAGACCAGGCTGTTTTGGGGGAGTCCCTAGCTTTGGAACCTGACTTTGTGCCAGACAGCCAGATGCAGAAGGCCCTGGAAGCCCCTGACTTTGAAACCTCACATGAGCAGGTAAGAGTTTCCCCATGTTATAGCAGACCATCCCAGGATAGGTGTCACATGGCCACAAACCTATCCCAAACTACCCATTAGGGTGTGTATGGGATTTGGGTACATGGCCATCTGTCTATATGGCATTCAGGTCTAGGGGAATGAGTTGCAGCTTTGGTGCGTATGGAGTCAGTGGTTTTCCAGAAAGAATAGATCTGCCTTTCTGTAAGGGGTCTGTCTATATGGGAGCTAAAGAGCCCCAGGCAGTGAAACGCATGCATTCTGTCAGCCTGGGCAGAGTTGATGGAAGTCCTCCTTTCCTTGACCGGAGCCCTCAGGTTTACCCACCCTCTCCACACTTCAGGGCCTGGCCCTGGCTGGAGGTTTCTGAGAGATATAAAGAGGATGCCTGAGACCTTGAGGGGTAACTTGGAAAAAAGCCAGCCATGTCAGAACTGGGCTTGGGGGCCAGGACTTCAATCCCCAGTTGGGAGAGAGGTTTTGCCCATTTTGAGGGTCATTTCAAGGTTCTGATATGATTTTTTTTTCAAACATATACACAGAATTTTGCTTTCCTGCTAGAATTTGTAGGGACTTTGCTTCCTTCAGGGATCTGCCTGCCCAACATCACGTTCCCCAGCTACTGAGCCTATGCAGGCCATTGGTGTTCACCTGTCTGGGAAGGTGGCAGCTTTGCTTTGGCCCCACCCCCAAGGGAGCACCACATCCCTGACCACTGGCACACCTGAGTCTGGGTTAAGTGCTTTGCAGTCACACCTTGGGAGGTAGGTGGTTCTCTTTCCACATACTGGGTGTAGTTAAGAAGCTCCAGGAGTTCAAGCACCTGCCCAAGGTGACGCAGCTGGGAGGGAAGCAGGCTGGGTCTGCTCCCACATTGGCCTGATTCTGCAGCTGTGCCTCAGTTGTCCTGTCTTGGAGCACAGAGCCTGACTTGCTTTACAAACAGTGGCCTCTGTTTCTTCGGCTGTCCTGTTGAGATGTTTAAAAAATTAATTCAGTTACATGCTTATCAAGAGTCTGCTCTGCCAGGAGTTAACAGATTAGGCGTGGTCCCTACTCCTATTCCCGTGAGGTTTGTGGTAGTACCATTCCCACCTGTCTTCCAGAGTGAACATTTTGTAGCCTATCATTTTGGCACTTAAAGAGTCTTTTCATAGGACACGGCCTTGAAACACAAGCATAGTGTTTCATCTGGTACCCCAGCTGAAGAAAGCCAGCTGTTCCAGCCTTAGAGGGGAATGCCGCTGGGTTGGGCAAATATGGATCTCCAAGGTACCGCCTTCCCAAGGGAGGGTGAAGGGCCATTTTTTTACCCTTGACAATGTTTATCTGCAAGGTGACTTCAGACCAAGCCCTCCCTGCCACATGTTGGCCCCCGGCTCCTGTGTCCCCCCTTCTCAATCACCAGATGAGCAACATGGAAAGCAAGTCACAGTGCAGTCCAGTCTTAGAGTTTGAACACAGTCACTGGGATAGGTAGGCATTCAGGTACTGACACAGTTGAAATATTGTAACTGAAGCCTCATCCCTTGAAAAATATAAACTCCTCCTTTGGAAAGAAGAGCAGTCTGAGTTACCCCCAGCCTCTGGCTGTTGGGTATTGGCTAAAGGAGAAGCAGTTGGGATATTTAGTGGCATCCAGCAGGCAGAGGAACAAGCCCCTCTTGATAGGCTGCCAGTGACTTTGGGCTTTGAAAACACTAAGGAATCTGCAGTGCAGGGAACCAGCAAACAGCCGAGGTGGTCAGACCTGACAGGCTCTCCAGGGGTGGAGGTGCAGTCCTGACAAGGTTGCTGACGTCTGGGCACATTTTGTTTTGATATTGGGTGTTCCCGAACAAGTCAGGGCAACCTTAGCACAAGCAGGTTCCCACAGAAAGGTACCAGTTGGAGCCCAGCAGGAAGGCCAATGGACAGGGCCAATAGGCTACAGAGTGCAGGTGGATGGAGACAGTGGCAGCAGCGGCTAATACAAGTTATACAGCAGTGACCAGTTCCAAACCCAGGTCTCCTCACAGGAAAGTACGGTGTTTTCTTCTTATAGTAGCTCCCTTAGGATGTGACACTCACCACAGGGCTGGTGGAGCCTCTGTACACCGCTTAAGTAATGTCATTTAAAAGGGGCACCTGACTGGCTCAGTTGGTTAAGCATCTGTCTTTGGCTTAGGTCATGATCTCAGGGTCCTGGGATGGAGCCCTGCATTGGGCTCCTGCTCAGTGGGGAGCCTACTTCTCCCTTTCCCTCTGCCACTCCCCATGCTTGTGCTCTCTCACGCACTCACTCCCTCTCAAATAAATAAAATCTTTAAAAAAAATTGGGTCCTACAGCAGTGGCCTCCAGCACATTCAGTACGAGGACTGCCCTTGTGTCAAACATTTACACAAACATTACACAATGCTGGTGGGAGCAGTGGTTGGAGTATTGGGAGGGAGAATGTGCCTCAGGGCCAAGAATAGCCCAGTGAGTAGGGTGATTATGTGATACTGAGTTATATTTTAAGCCACAGAATCACTTCTATGAAACAGTAGGCCAGATGCCTAGGAGATACTGTATTGTCTCTAGGAGTCTTCCGATTCAGCACTGCTGGCATTTGGGGCCAGATAGTTCTCTGTGGTGAGGCTGTCCTTGTGCTCTAGGGCATGAGCAGCACGCTCGCCCTCTTCCCACTGGATGCCAGTAGCACTCTGCCTACCCAAAGTGTGCTGACCAATGTAAAGTGCCTAGGGGTGATCATCCCCCAGCGAGAACCCTTGGGCTACAGGCAGTTCTTTATGTCTGTTCTTTGGATTCAGGGACAATTTGCAGCTGGAAGCTGTAGCTCAAGCCCTTTATCCCATTCCTGACCCCTGACAGGGAAGAGGGGCCCGCTTTTGAAAGGACATCTTTGGAACAGATCCCTTCTTCCTCTAGGACTTTGGTCTCCCCAGAAGAAGCCCTGGACTGGCCAGTCTACCCCAGCTTGTCTCTTTTCAGAGTGACACATGTCACCTCCATGATTGAGCCTGACATTTTCCATGAAAATTAAACTGCTGTTACCATTTAGAAACTGGGTTACCTGGCCCTCTCCTCTATTAATTATAAAATTTTCCCTTACAATTTATTTGTAAAATCTGTCTCTGACACAAAACAGGTGGCTTACCTGGCTGACCTCTTCTCAACACCAGATGCCCCACCTCACCCCAGTCACGGTCACTGAGAGTCTTCTCTGTACCTTTCTAGGTACTGCAAGATGAGCAGGAGACAGTGCCACGCCTCCGTCATCAGGAACAGAGCCATCGGCCAGCACAGATCAGCCCTTCAAAAAGAACAAGCTCGGCAGGGGACACCAGGGTCAGACCTAACATTGCCCTGTCTGTTCCTTCTGAAGGGGGAGGGTGAGAGCAGCCCAGGCTAGTGGCCCCCAGGTTCAGTTGTCACAGCATCCTATCCCTTCCCTGCCCCACTTTTCTTCTGCAGGAGTCTACCTCTGTGTTCCTGGCATGGCCCAGGAGAATTAAAAGGTTCTCTGCATGACTCTTCCTACCCCGTGCAGGGCTCAGCCAGCTAGGCCATTCACATGTGTTCTCTCTTTATAGTTGTTTCCTACAGGGAGCAGGCTGGACTCTTGCTGGCCTGGCACAAGCCCACAAGCTGATGGAGGCCTTCTCACGGAGTTCCAGCTGAGGTAGGCAAGGGCTGGGAGGCTAACCCAGGGCTCTTGCCCCAGCAGCAGTCAGCCCTAAGTACCTGGGAGGGAAAAATGTCGCTGTTTTCCTGGCACTGGTGCCCCCACACTCCCCCTCACACCAGCTCTGCCTTTCCCTCAGTAGGGGAGCTGAGCCCATCTTTCACACTGTGCATGCCTCTGCTCCCTGCAAGTGGATAACTGAGGATCCTCAATCTATAGCTGAACGAGTCTCTCCCCAGGACTTCTGGGGTAGTACCCCCAGTTCCATAGGTTGTTTTAACATACTATGTGTGTTTTTCTGGAGAGAGGATCTAGAGCTTACCCCAAAAATCTGTGGAGGGGAAGGGGACCCAGACTGGGATAAAAACCACTGGCCCACGTGACCTTGGGGCCTATCCCTACTCTGGCATCCAGAGGGCCCTTTGGAGTTCCTTACTTGGCTCTGCCCTGGGGCAGGCTGCTTTCTCTCCTTCCTGTAGGCCATGGGGAGAGAGAGAGAGTGTTGGGGGATTCTCTGTCTCCACCCCAGAGCCTCTCACAGTCTGTTACCTCCCTTTGTGTCCTTTCTCCCAGCCCTACCAGCCATTAGCACTGGGCCACAATCCTCTCCTCTTACCTTATACTTGAACTGGCCCCTCTGCAGAGGCTGCGGCTTATCGATTATTCATGGCCAAGTTTCTGTTTCTGTCTGGCAAGTGTGGAGGAGGGGTGAGGGACACAACCCTTGGCAGTCTCCTTTCTCTTTCTCCTCCTCCTCCTCCTCAGGGTAGAGGGTGGCCATGTTTCCTCCTCCTGCTCATGCATACATTTGTATGTAATACCTGTTGTACCACTTGTTGCCCCACACATGCTCATGTACCCTGCATGGGGATCAGAAGCGGTTTAGTCAAAGTGGCCCTACTATTTGAGCAGAGAAGGGAGATTGATGTCTGAATCTCCAGTGGCCTCCAATGTGACCCACATGAATGTCTGGAAGCTTCTAGGCAGGTTATGGATCCAGTTCAGTGGCCTGTGGCTGAGTGAGACATGCAGAGGCTAAGGCCAGGCTGGAATGCCATCTCAGGGTCACTGAAGTGGGTGGAGTAGAACTGGAGTTCCTGTAGTGACAGCCCAGAAGACACTGACAAGCTGGGGTGTCTGAAGATTTAGGAACAGCTGTTGCCCTGAGTCCAGGAGGGCAGCCCTTTGCCCACATCCGCAGGCCACATGCATTAGATACAGTGGGTATGTGGTGCATCTACCTCTTCCATAGATACTAATACCATCCAGTGCCAGCTCTTCCAGGAACTGCTGTGGGCATGGGGGAGACAGTGTAGGACAAAACACAGGGCTTCCATCTGGTGGGGGTGGGAGGGTGAGAGACAAGCAAATTAGTCAGATGGTGGAGTGTTAAGAAAAAGACAGTGAGGAAGGGGTTAAAATTTTAACGTGGTGATCAGGGGAGGCCCCCCCTCCCCCAACAGGAGGAGACTTTTGGGAAAGAACATTCCAGGGCCCTCAGAAGTGCTCAGGGAACAGACAGGAATTCAGTGGCTGGAGCAGGGGGGGAAGGGGAGTGAGAGGGAGGGGATGGGGGTCTGGAGGTGCTGGCAGATGGTGCAGGGCTTTAAGGAGGGATGCTGGGCTGGGTTTCTATTTTCACAGCTGACCCCACCCCAGTGCTGAATGGTGGACAGGCTGTAGAGGCAGGCACTGGCGGCCAAGAAGGCTGTGGCAACTGTCCAGATGAGGACCAAGGTGGTGGGGAGAAGAGGCTGAATTCTGGGTGTGCATTTGATGGTACAGCCAGCTGGGTTGGCCATTAGGGCTCTGCCTCTGGTGGCTTCATAGCTGGAAAAGGTATTAATATTTGGAGAAGACAGCTCCAGGCCCAGCAGAAGCCCCCAGAAGAGTTTGGCAGAGCTGTCCAGTGAGGTCAGACCTCCTGTCTTCCCTCTTTCCCTGCCAGGACCTGTGTAGGGATCAAGGCCTGTGAAGCCGCCAGGATGGAGGATGCAACAGACACGGTGCAAGGTCTTATTGTTGAGCTCTCCAACCTGAAGTAAGCACTGGGCTGAGATCCACAGATGGATGGGGTGGGAGGCGTGGCAGAGGGGATGGTGGGGAGGGCCCAGTGCCTGCATTTGCCTCTGTGTGTCCACAGCCTGTGAGTATGCATGTGTGGGAGCTTATGTGAAAGCGTGAGCAGGCACTCATGCCTGAATGTGAGGTGTGGTCCCCACTCTGGGCATCTGGTGGAGCACACACAGCAAATGTTGACACTTCCACACAGCCGGCTGATCATGAGCGCCCACCGGGACCTGGAGGCCTTCAAGCGCCTCAGCTACCGGAAGGCAAGGCTGGCAGGGAAAGGCCCAGCACCCTACACATCAAAGGGAGCTGGGAATCTCCCTCCGGAGGAGCGATCCTGGAGGGATTTGTAGATTACTTCCAGACCACCTCAGGAGCGCCTTGTGTGTGCACATGTGCACAAGCTTGCAGCGCCTGTGCGTGTTTCCTCTGCTCTGGCCCCCGGAAGTTCTGCTGCTAAACAGCTGGAAACAATCCCTTGGCAGACCCCGGAAAGCCTGCAGGGCCCTGTCTGCCCCCTGGTTTACCCTATAAGATGCTCCAGCAGGTCCTAGTGGGTCCCAGAAACCTCCCCTCAGATGACCCGGAAGTCATCTTGCCATGGGAAACATCAGAGGCCAGGCCCATATCTACAGCCTCCCTTGAGAGTCAGTAAGGGACGGAACTTGCTCTTCCCTGCGGCTGCAGCAGAGGTCAGAGGCAGAAGGCTGGAGGCAGGCAGCAGGAGGCCGGCTGTGCCCCCCACCCTCCGGAAGCCAGCTGCTTCTGAGCAGAGCCCAGAGCCACCCAGATGTTTATCTAGATTTGCAAATTTCATTCTTTAGCTCAGGTTATAGGAGGTTCAGAATTTGTTTCTTTACTGGAGGAGAGAAGGGCTCCCTTTGTTGGTGGTACCTTTGTTTTTCTCCGGATTTCCATTTTATTTCTTTTGGTTAGATCATTAATAAATGATTCCCTAGTGTGGATCTGTGACCTGCTACTTGGGTTTGAGGTATTTTCAGTTCCTTAATGTTGTACCCACAAACCTCCCTAACCACTTCTTTCTCCTTTTACTTCTCATCCTCCCCAGGAAAGCAGGTTGGGCTACCGCAGGGCCCTGTGAATCAAGGGGTCCCCACAAGTTACTGAATGTGTCAGTCTCCAGGAGTGGGTCGCTGTGTGTGTGCACACATGTACGCATCCAAGCACAGACACCCCCGTATCTGTGGAGCAGCAAGCCCACTGAGGCATCATAGCCAATCACCCAGCTGGAGAGTTGACAGGTTTGCGCTCAGTGCTCAGATGGGCTCAGGTGACCTTACCCATCCTCCAAGGCACAAGCTGCTTCTAGGCCTTAGACCGGAAAAAGGCACTGGTGGTGCGGGGGGGGGGGGGGGGGGGGGGGGGGGGGGGGGGGGCGGATTGTTACTGATAAACAGCTGTGCCTGCAGGGTGCTGAGGGCCAGGCTTACACAACCCTGATGATGTTGTCATAAGCAGGTGCTGCTGTCAAACCCATTTTACAGAACATCATGCTTCAATTACATTGGTCACCAAAAGGTTGGCCAGACCTGAGACTTTCTTGGTCCTTTGGCCTATGACTCCTACACCCCAATTCCTAGGATCAAGGCAGAGGCCCCCTCCCACTGTCTTCTTAAACCCCGGGAAATCCCATGTTGGAGGGGGCAAGGCAGGATCAAGGTTCCCCACCACTTCTGGCTGCATGTGTAGCTCCTTCCTTGAACCTGCCAGGACATGCCCATTCTCCTGGTTCCCTGGATCTCAAGCCCCAGTGGCTCTGGCCTATATAATCAGCTGGAGGATGGCTGGATATTGTATCCCTTAACTCCATCCGGGACTCTTTGGGGCTGCTAAGGAGCCCTCCTCTATGTTGTCTTTCTACTCCTCCCTTCCCCCCTCCAAGCCTGGATAGCAGGCTGTCTTTAAGGGTCATCTCCCATCTCCAGCTCACCCCAGCCCACCTCCTTGGGTGGCCTCAGGTCCCAGTTCAAGTCCGAAGCGCCAAGGGCAGAGGGGACCTGCAAAGTCCAAATCCTGCTTCCACCCAACTTTGGAAGACAGTGTGGGCTACTAGGGATGGAACTCAGGGTCCCCAGGCCAGACCTTTGCTTGGCAGAGAGAATTTGGACAGACACTTGCCACCTGCTGCCCTCTGGGAACAGGGATTCCCACAACCACAGCCCTGGCCCAGGAGAACTGGATCACACTACCTGGGTGGTGATGGAGCTCCATCTCCCTCCCATTTCTGCCCAAGCAGAGCCAAGGTCTTGGCTGGCCCAACCCCCCAGGACATATTCCCACTTTGCCTAGCCCTGCTCCCCTCCTATGCCCAACCCCCTAGGCCTTCCCTTGCTCTGAATGGTTGGACATGTGACTCCATGGCCCTGGTTGTTTGGGCATTTGTGAGGACTTTAATTCACTGAGGGCCTGCTTGGTCAGGATGATTTGAGGGAGGGGGAGGGAGGGCTTAGTCTAATTGTCTCTCAGTTCCCCTCTCCCATCAGGCCCCCACCTCCAGTGTGGAGGCTTCTACCCATTTGGTATATACTGTGTGAGAGATGGTGGAAGGGAGTCTGAAAATACCAACATCACAGAAATGGCTTCATGGTGCTAACCTGGCAGTGGGTGCCCTGCCCAGAAGTGCTAGGGCTGGGGTAACCCCTCAAAACCCTATAGTTCACCCTGTGGTACCCACCTCTATTTCTTGGCATAAAGCAGCTCAACTAGTGCTCCAGTATAAACCAAAATCCAAGTAACAGGTGGGGAGGGTGCGGGTCAGAGTAATATGTGGAGGCTGATGGACGCAGCCAGGATAGAAAAGAGGTTTCCCCCCCCAAAAAAAAGAAAAAGAAAAAAGAGGTTCCCCAGCTCCTCTGGAGCTGTTCCCACTACATCATCCCAAGACCCGGCCTTTCACGCTGATCCATTTGTAAGCATTTATTGAGTGCTGACTGGGTGCCCAGTGCTGGATAGGGAGGGCCAGGGTGCCTGAGGGCCACCTCCATCCTCATGGGGTCTCTTTCAGCTGTACTCTCAGGCCCTGCTCTCTTACCAGGCCTCCAGGCTGGGGCAAGGGTCCAGAGGCAGGTCCTTGGCAAGGTGGATCTTCCCCCAAAATATATCCTCCATAGAGCTTGGGTCCCCACACCCAGGGGAAGGCAGCATCTCCATCCTTCCTGCACCAGTCTCCTCTCTTAGGCCGAAGTGGAAGGACAGAAGGAAGAGGGTGAAGGTCCAGAAGACTTCCCAGCACCTTTGGAACCTGGATTTTTAAAGCAAGGGGGAAAGGAGGAAAATAATAGGGTATGATTCAGTGCTCCCAAAGTAGTTTCAAACTTCAGGACTGTTGGGGCTCTGGCGCCACCTGGGGGCTGCTCCTGGAATAGCACCCTTGTGATACTCCAGGCCAGCCCAGCCCAGCCCAGCCCAGGGTGGGACCCTGACCCGGACACAAAGCGCAATCTCTAACTCTGGCTGGCTGTGCTGCCCCCTTGCGGCCACAGGGCACCGGGGACCCCAGATCTGTTATACCCAAAATGTTACAGGAGGCTGGCCTTTCTGCCAGGACTGTGGTGAAGGCTGCTCCACCCCATCCTCCACGCCTAGGGAAGGGAGCGCTCCTGTTCCCTCCAACTTAGAAAAAAAGAAGATTCTGAGACCATCATCTCTATGTCCCCTCAGCTTCCCCCATCTGCCAGGTAGAATCTTTTGGGGGAATCGGATCTACTCGTGGAGGGACACAATTCTTCTAACAAATATTCACTGCACAGCTGCCAGGGGTGAGGATGGGGTCGTCCTGCCCAGTCACCTCCCACAAGGAGTTTACACTCTGATGGAGGAGGCTGTATCCACAAAAGGCACCCAAATGGGCAGCAATATGGCCTGGTCAGACCCACTTCCTCTGGGCTGACTTCTGCAAAGACAAAGTTGCTAAAATGATTTAAAACCCCACAGGGAGAAAAAAAAAAAAACCCACAGGGGGTATCTCTTGGTGGCTCAGCGGTTTAGCACCTGCCTTCAGCCCAGGGTGTGATCCTAGAGTCTCAGGATCGAGTCCCGAGATGGAGTCCCACGTCGGGCTCCCTGCATGGGGTCTGCTTCTCCCTCTGCCCGTGTCTCTGCCTCTGTGTCTCTCATAAATAAATTAAAGCTTTAAAAAATAAATAAAACTCCACAGGAGCTGAGGCCTTTCACATCTATAGTAACAACTGCTGCCATGTGAGCTCGAGCTACTCAAAGCCTGTATGCAGCCTGCCTGGTCCTTAGCCTTCTCACAGGGCTGGGAGCTAGTTAGAAATGCAGGCAGAATTAGAATCCACATTTGATGAGACAGGAGTGACCCCATGTGGTGGGCCAAGCAGTGTTGGGAGAGCCATTTTGTTTTGTTTTATTTAAGATTTATGTATTCATGAGAGACACAGAGAGAGAGACAGACACAGGCAGAGGGAGAAGCAGGCTCCATGCAGGGAGCCCGACGTGGGACTCGATTCCGGGTCTCCAGGATCAGGCTCTGGGTTGAAGGCAGGGGCCAAACCTCTGAGCCACCTAGGCTGCCCAGGGAGAGCCATTTTAGACCTCAGGGAGGCTTCGGCTAAAGATCTCCTAAGTTTTCGCCCCAGCTGCCCTCCTGAGCTGATCCACACACAGCAAACTCCCCATGTTCCTCCTCCATCCTGTTCCTCTCCATCCTGAGTGCCAGGACTCTCTCCCTCCTTGCTGCCAAGGCCACTTCTGGCTGGAGGACTAGTGCACTGCCTTCCAACACTCCTATCTGTCCCCACAGTCAGTCAGCCTTGATCTAACATGCTTTAACACACAGACTTGGTCTTGCCTCTTCTGTGGCTCTCTAGTATACCCAAGTCCAAGACCTATAGGCCCTTCCACTGTCCCACAAATATCTGACACCTCCCTCTCTACCACATATATACACACACATATTATCCCAGATACACTGCACTTCACTATGTTCCTGAATGAGCCCCAGTGCCTGGGCCATACTTCTAGCACTCCATCAAACTGAATTAGATTCCCAGAAGTCCTTCCTCCAGGAAGCCCTCCTGGACCCCTTCATCTGGATCAGGTGCTTGCCACAGACTCCCTCATTCAGCACTCATCACACTGTTTTAATTGCGTTCTCCCTTCTACCTTTTTCCATTGCTGGTACAGCCCAGTGCTTGGCACAAAACAGTCACACATGCTACTTGGCATATGAGGGAACAAATGAGGAGCGTGAGGAACCTGGGGTTCAGAGATACTGAGAACTTTTCTCAGGCTACACAGCTCCTAAGTGCCAAACAGGACTGGAGCCCCTGCCGTACCTAACCGCAGATCCCGTCACGAGTCCCCGCGCTTTTTCTGTGGGCCCAGAGAGGTCCCCTGCCCAAGGCCACAAATTAATCCCAGCCCCACCTTACTCACCCTGGGCAACCCTTGTAGAATATCCTTCTAAATTTTCCACCCTATCTCCCCCCCAACCCTCTAAAGTGGGCACTGGGGTTAATCCCACTTCACAAGGGCCCTGAGGGCTGAGCCACAAGCCTAGGGTAGCCCCCCTCCACACCAGGTCCCCCCAGCCACCTGCGCAGGCTGCTGCTCCTCCTGCTGCTGCTGCTGGTCCCGCTGCTCCTGTTCCTGCTCCTGCTCCTCCACGGCGATGCCCTGAGTCCTGCATCCTTGCCTTGTCAGGCCGGGACACCCTCTTGCCAGCGGAGTTGCGGGTGGTGTAGCTGTAGACAGAGGTGTAGCCCTGGCCAGTGAGTGGGCAGAAACGGCGAGTGTGGGCACGCTCGCGCGTGGCACCGCACTGGGGGCACACGTAGTCACGAAGGATGGGACACAGCACCCGGCCCGCCTCATCCTTGAGCACGTGGGACTGGTAGATGGCCCGAGACTCGCCGTTGTGTTTGCAGAAAGAGCACAGGCGTTCAGGAGCTGGTGAAGATTCCGGGCTGGGCCTCTGACCCCCTGGTCCTGGAGCTGGCTGTGGCTGGGGGTCCAGCCTGGTTTTGGACTCCTCTTCCCCACGCAGTGCCCCCACCAGGCGTGCCAAACCCAGGTAATCTGTCCACAGGTCGAAGGTTCCCATAGCTGGGCAGTGTATGCCAGGCAGAGAGGCAGAGAGAATAACCCTGCCTGCCCAAAGCTCGTCTTTCTACCCCTTCCTCTGCCCCTCCCTCCCTTCCCCTCTCTGGAGCCTAGGAGTCTAGGCTGTCAGTTCTCTCCTTATACCTCCAAGGGGGTGTGAAGGGGGAGGAGCAGGCTGGGGGAGGTTTCTTATTGTCACAGGGGGGCTTGCTGCCTCTCCTCCATAAATGCACCTGCGGGGGGGGGGGGGGGGTTTGCATGGTCTGTGGGTGGGCTAGGGCCAATGGGGGGGGTGAAAGGGCACAGGCTGCAGGGGGCACCCACAACTGGGAGGCATCCCCCCAGAGGGCATTGGGAGGGCTACCCCTGCCTACCCCTCCTTGGAAGAGTTCTGGGAGGCTTGCCACTCCTGCCCCACAGGGTGATGGGTGGGGGTGTGGAAGCCCCACCCCAAACACTAGTATTGATGTACTCAGTAACTTAGTAACTTCTTTCTTCCTTCCCTTGGCCTGGGGGAGGAGTCAGGTGCCCCTGGGCTCTTTGGGGAATGGGTGAGCTGCTGATGCTCCAGTTGTCTCTGGAAAGGGGGATGGTGCCTGGCTCATGGGGGGGAAGGGACATGGATTAAGGCTCCTAGCTCAGGTCTCCCTCAGGTAGCTTTCACACCCATTATCTCAGTGGAACCCCCATTTAATGGATGAACTCACTGAGGTAGAAGGCCTCCTACCCATACTTACCCACAAACACAAAAGCCTGTCTCCCCCACCCAGTTACTGTAGCTCCCAAGGCTAGGTGCTGACCTGACTGTGTGTAGGGGGGGAACGACAGGAGGTGAGACAAAGCATTATGGGGGTAGCAGAGGTCTGCAGGTTAGGCTAATGGGGGGGGACCCCCAGCACTCAGCAGTGCCTCAATCCCATCCCCTCAAATGAAACCTCCAGGAGTTACCCAGGTGGGGCAGAGACTGGCAGATGGAGGATCAGCCCGCACCAAGGCGCTGAGTGGGCAGTCGAGGGTAAAGCAGGGGTCTGCGGGTGCTGGGCAAGGAGAGGGAGAAAAGCTGGGCCCAGGACTTGGACATGGAGAAGAGGAGCTATGCTGACTGCCCACCCCATTCATTCATTCATTCATTCATTCATTCATTCATTCAAGAAACCTTTACTAAGCCCTCTGGGAACAGGGATCACCATTTCCTCGGAAAGGTTTTTCAGGTGCCCAGCCCTGAGCCAGTGATCTGTACCCCCAAGTCATCCCTGCCACCCAAGGATTTATTCCCCAAATAAGGCGCATGTGCATCAGGATCCCAGATGCCAGCTCTCCCCAAGGGGTGAGAGGCTGAAGTCAGGCATTGTGTGAGTGGGTCTTGTCCCCTAGCCGATTCCCCTCAGGCTATGTCTGGCCCAGCCACAGTGACATTCATCCCTCGGTGGGTCTGGCCTCCGTCCTCACAACCCACCGACAACAATGAATGTTGATTGTGACCTTCGCTGTGGCCTAATGGAGAGGAAGCTCAGGTCGGATCTGGGAGATACCCTGGCCTCCCAGATCTGGAACGTAGGGGTCCTGATGGGTGGATGGCAGTTCCAGGCCTCGGGGTCCACTCAACGGTCGATGGTTTGCCTGAGCTGCCCAAACTCACCGACAGGTTGAATGTTCCCCCAAACCCTTGGCAACTTCTCCAGGGGCCAGGACTGGGGGTGGGGTGGGGATAGGGGGCAGAAAACACGGATATCCTGGGGGAGGAGAGAGAGAAGGGAGGGAGGGAGGGCCCTATTGACTCAGTAAGTCAGCAAACAGGACCTGTCTGCTCCAGGACCTGGAAAAAGCACAAGATAAATATAAATAATAATAATAACTGCAGATATTTATGTAGCTTTTGCTACACAGATGTAGACCAGTACTGGGCGCTGGGCTTGCTTCTTGACACATTTGCTCAAGTCCTCTTCAAAAGGGCCCTAGGGGATCCCTGGGTGGCGCAGCGGTTTGGCGCCTGGCTTTGGCCCAGGGCGCGATCCTGGAGACTCGGGATCGAATCCCACGTCGGGCTCCCTGCATGGAGCCTGCTTCTCCCTCTGCCTGTGTCTCTGCCTCTCTCTCTCTCTCTGTGACTATCATGAGTAAATAAATAAAATCTTTAAAAAAAAAAAAAAAAACAAAAAAAAAAAAAAAAAAAAAAAAAAACAAAAGGGCCCTAGAAGGTGCAGATTACTCCTATTTGTCAGTTTGGGAGTCCAGGCCAAAGGGCACGCTAGAGAGAGGCAGAGGAGGGATTCCTCGTGGCCCCAAGACGTCTGGCTGCCAGGCGGTTATTGCCCCCAGGGACACTGATGCAACAAAGAGATAAACAAGTCATTTTAATACAATGTAATACCTTCCGTGAGCTTCACCGTGTTCCGGCAGGATTGTTTATGAATCACAACAACCCCGGGGGTTGTTCTCCTTTGCAAATGCGGGGCCAGCTGTGGGGCCATGGCCAGGCCCACCCCAGGTCCACTCGCCCATGGAGGGGATGAGTCCAAAGGACTAGAGGGGGCACGCCCTGGCCGCCAGGAGCGCCTCGACTTCTGAATTCTGGCCCTTCTGAGGTGAGTGCCCCCGCACACGCGGGGCTGCCCCCTTGATGTGGGGGTGCAGGGTCGCTCACCTTGGGGCTTCAAAACAGGCAGCGGTCAAAACCCTGCTCCAACTCCGACTATGCCAAGGTGCTGCCCCTCCCCATTCCCTTACCTGTAAAACGGGGGAGGGGGGCCAGTCCGTCCTCCAAGGGCCCGCCGATTTGGACGCCCATCCCCCTGGACTCCACTCCCCCGCCCCGACGCAGTCTCAGGATAAGGCCGCCCCCAACTTGGGCCTGGGGACCTCCGGGGACTGCCTGGGGAGGGGCTTTCGCATTGCCAGTTCCTTTCCACTTCACTGAGGAATATCGAGCCCTAGAAGAACCCCCTGGAGTAACCCTGAAGCGGATCAGGCATCCCAAGCGTGCTGAGCTTAAGTGAACCCCAGAACGCCGCCTGGCGGCGGCGGACTAAACCAGCCCAACTCTCCAGGCCTGGACCACGAGACCCGCCCTTGGAGAGCCACTGACCCAGGCCCCTCCTTAAAACCTGCCCCTGAACCCGCACCCACAGGTGGCCCGTTCTGAGGACCCTCCTCTGAAGCCCGCCCCGAAACTCAACCTTATAAAACCGCCCTCTGAGCCCATCTTCCAAAAGCCCAGCTCCCCTAAAGCCTGCCCCCAGGCCTCCTAGCCTTAGGAGTCCCGGAGGACACTAGGCCCCGCCCCTCAGGACCCAGCTCTAAAGCTGGCCTGCCCAGACCCCCCACCAGACCCACGTCCCTACAGAGGCCCCAGGGCCACTCCCATGAAGCCCAAGCCCCCTAAGGTCTGCTACGACAGGACCTGTCCCCAAGTCGGAACCCCTGGAGCCAGACCCCCGAAAACACTTGCCCCCCGTGGAATTCCCCTAGCTCAAGCCCCTTCCCTAGAGCCCATTCTCTTCCCCTGGGTAGGGGTCCAGCCAGGTTCCCACACTTCCCCAGAGTTCAGGGTTGGCAGCGCTCCCCCATCGACCATCAACCCTGCCAAAGGGCCCCATTCAGGGATGGGGTGAGGGTTCCCCTTTGCCAGGCTTAGGAGATGTAGGTCCTTCTAAGGGAGCATGTGGGGTCTCCTGCCTTGAAGATCAAAGTCCTAAAGAGCAGAATGCCTAGAACTCTTGGGGAGAAGGGAGATTTGGGAGGGCAGGGTTATAATAATAATGCTTTACATACATCCCTCTATTATCAGGACACCCATGTAATCGAGGATAGTGAGGCTCTGAGAGTTTGGAACAGAACTCACCCAGGTTCCTCAAAAGCTTTGCTTGTGATGACTGTGGCGCTAGAATGAGGGGTCATCAGGCATGAGGTACTGGCCACATTGGTGGGGGACTCCTCCAGATACACTTTTCCTCCTGCGCCTCCTCTCTGTCTTGCTTCCTTGAGGGCTCTGACCTTGACCTCAAGACAAGGGAAGGACCATCAGAAGGTGCCTGGTCTGGAGGGTCAGGGCTGGGACAGGAAGGGGAGTTTTCCAGCTGAAGGACGGGGTGGGAGAAACCTATGGTGTAGGGTCTGCCGGTCTCCCGTTGTCTGTGGTGGTCGGTGCAGGCTCCTGCCCTTGCCCTTGGTGTCTGTCTGGGTCTGACTGTCCCTCATGGCAGTATTTGTCTGGGTCTCCGGCTCTGAGTGTGCTCCTGTTTCTGGCTGTCTGGGTCTGCCTTCGTGTGTCTGCCTCTTTACACCTGATATGTGTCTGTAGCCTGTCCCCTCCATGTCTAGGGCTGGCCCTTGGCGAGGGGTGGCCTCTGCTCTGTCTGCATCTCACTGTCCGGACTTGGGGCCCTTGGGGAGGTGGGAGGGGGATGCTGACCGTTCTTCCCATCAAGCATCCTACTCGCCTTCTGGAGCGCCAACTGGGCTTCCATCTGACTTTGAAGCCCAGCACAGTGGAGATGAGCCGTCTCCTCCTACCCCCAACCCCAGGCCTTGGTGCAAGGAAGGGGCACTCTTCAGAGCCTTTTAGGCCTAGTCTGCCTCTTCCTGGTCCTTAGTCCTGGCACAGCCCCCCTTCCCCCCGCCCCCCACATACACACTCTGTCACATCCCAGCTGGGAGGATTTGTCTAGGCAGGGGGTTGGGAGTGATGGGGTAAGGGGAGCCATCCAGAAGCCACACTGACCCACCCCACCCCCACCCCCACCCTCATCCTGAGCTCCAGGAAGGCAAGGCAGCTGGCATGGGTCTGGGGGTCAGAGCTGGAGGCGAGAGGTCCCAGTGGAGCCAGATGGGGAGACGATGGATGGAGGCAGCTCTGCTGTCAAGTTGAAGAACAGGGGGCAGGGGCATGAGGTGAGAGACACAGAGCTTCCAGAGGGTGTCTGGCAGCCTTGGTGTCCCTGTATATATGTCCATGCATGTGTTCCTGCTGGCATGCCCCTGTATATGTGTCTCCGTATGTGTGTGTCCCCTTGTGTGTGCCCTTGTGTGTGTGGACAGACAGTGGGGGGGCATGCAGGAGGAGCTGGTCAGGGCCTGGCAGATAAAGAGACCATTATGGAGTGAGCAGCAGAAGTACACTTGGGGGTCCCCAAGTGGGGTCCCCAAGTGGGGTCCCATTGATGGTCCAGGCTGTGTAGGAGAGGGGATTCCTCATTCCCCTGATACTTCCATGGCCTCTCAGGTTCCTACCTGCCCTCCCCTTGTGATCTTCCTGGCTTCCTCTCCAGCTGCCTGGCCTTTCAGGTGGGGTCTTCAGCCAAAGGATTCATCTGTCCCACCAAGACCTGGGGGCCCCCGGTGGGTGGGAGCCTGAGCTTCTGTCCCAGGGCCGCCAGCCATGGGGCCAGGGGTGGGGGAGGCAAGAAGTCTCTGGCTTCTCTAGGGCTTGGGTTGGGGCTTGTGGAGAGGCCTAGGGCAGGTTGATGGGAAATTCAGACATTTCTGCTGAGGTTCATGGTGCAAGGTGACCCTGGGTCTAGGTCAGGGTGGCCTCCATCTGCCAGCAGCTACCGATGGACCTATTACCAGAGGGGCTGCAGTGGATGTGGGTTCCAAGCTACTCTGGTGGGCTATTTTGGGGGGTTCTGTGGGTGTGTGCTATAGCGGGTGCCTGTCTCTATGCCAGTGGTGTCTTGGTGTTGGCACATGTGTCGGCACTCCCGTGGGCTTCTGTTTGTGTGTGGATGTCAGTGTGACTGTGGGTGTGTGTCAGGCTAATTGTGGGTAATTGCAGGTCGACGTGTGAGCCAAGGTGTGTGGGTGTCTGGCGTCTGTCAGTGTCACTGTGGGTGAGTGTAGTCTGTGTTATCTGATTACGGTGCCCCCCATTCCTCTCACTAAAATGTCAGCTCCAGGAGAGCAGGGATTTTGATCTCTTGCATCCCCAGTGCTAAGAACAGTGCCCCAGCACATAACAGATGCTCAATAAACAAGTGGTAGATTCATAGCCATCCAGGTGACTATGGATTTCTGCCCCTGTGTCATTTTCTTGTGGGTCTGTGTGCTATTGTGCATATGTTATTCCACCTGTCTGTGTGTAGGTAGGATTGGAGGTGTCCAAGTGTATAATCAAGTGTCAGGGTGACAACAGGTATACGTACTGTTGGAGTGTTCATATCTGTTTGTGGGTGACTGTGTCATAATGGGTGTCTAAGAGGTCAGTTTTACCACGGACCAAAAATGTGTCAGCAATTGCAGCTGTGTTATGGGCGGTCTGTATGCCACGATTACGATGACCTGAGGTCAGTATCTATATAGGTCTTGTACCTACCATCTCTGTGTACGTGTGTCCAGTTGCCTGGGTGGCTGTGGTGACTGTAGGGCCTTGCTTGGGCAGGCGCGTGGATGCCAGTTCTTGTGGATAATGGTATCTATTTGTACCCATGGCTGGGCCTTTAATATATTTGTGGTAGTTGTGGTTACTTTGGGTGCCTGTGCAACAGTGAGTGTTCTGTTTGTGCAGTAGAGAGCTATGTGTGTGTCAGTGTTACATGCAAAGCTGTGTCCACGCTGTGGCCACCATCAGTGGTGGCTGGCTTTTTCAGTGTAGCAATGTTTTCCAGCTGTCAGCCCTGGATGTCCTCATCATTATGGGTGATGCGTGTGCCCACGTGGCAGTATTATTGTGAGTGACTGTGTGAGTGTATGAGCATTCCTGCAGGTGATGTAATCATGGGGATGATATCTGTCCACGTATAAAGTGTGGACTGGGAGACTGTCCGGGATTTGGAAATATCTAACTATGGCTCTGCAAATGTCTCTGTGAGTAGTCCAGGGCAGTGGGAAACGGGTGGGAAAGGAGATGGGGGGAACTGAAATGCACGGGGGTGCGGCGGAGGGGGCATTTCCCAGCTCCTATCAGCCAATGAAAGATCTTCATCCCCCCCCCCCTCAGCATGCCCTCCAGGGTAAGTCCCTGTGAAAGGGGTCCTGTCGCTTTAAAAGGGCTCCCCAGCAATGGGGATTCTGGGCCATTTTTCCCTTCTATGGCCAGTTTTGGAGGGCGTGTTCCTGTTAGCAAACCTTGGCCCCCCGTAAATACCCTGCAGCCGCCGCCGGTAATGACAGGCCGGCGGGGAGCCCGCGGAGCGCGCCGGGGCTCCTGCAGGCGGCGCCGCCGCGGCCCCGGGGCCACGGCCACAGCCAGGCCCGAGCCGGGCCCCGCCGGGATCGACCTCCGCAGGGCTCGCGCAGGCCCGCGCGCCCGTGAACTTGGCCGGGGGCGCCTTCCCGAACGCGCGCGCCGGGCCGGAGCCTCTCCCAGCCCTGGATGCCCGAGCCCCCACCCGCTCGGGCCCCCAAGAACAAAGCTCGCCGCCGCCGGGCCTTGGGGCCTCCCGGTGGTCAGGTGTCGGGCGGCCTGTGCTCCGCTGCCCCTGCGCCCCCCATCGTGCGTCCCCGCCCCGCGGGGGCACCGCGGCCCGCCGTCCCCCACCCCCACCCCCCCGAGGCGCAGGCTCGGGGACTTGAGGGCCTGTCCTGTCTGGGGGGGTCTGGCCTTCCCGGCGCCCCTTCTCCGGGAGGACGAGACGCAGAGATGCCGCTGGGCCCTCCCCGCCCCCCTTCTCCAGCCTCCGCAACAATGGAGGGCCGGGCCGCAGAGGCCGGGGCGCCGACCCCCGGCCGCGAGCAGGTGCGCGAGGGGGCCGCAGCCGGGTCCCGCCGCCGCCCCGCCCCGCCGCGCCCCCTCCCCGCGGGCGGCGCCCCCGCCTGCCCGGCGCCCGCGCTCACCTCGTTTCGGGCCGCCGCCGCGTTGCCCCTCTTCTTTCCAAACCAGCCCGGAAAAGCCCCCTGAGTCGAGGCGCCTGCACGGGAAATTGCATTTCGGCGGCTTCGGGGCTGGGCGGGGGCCCCCCAGGCCGCGGGCCGGGGGAGGGGGCCGCGGGGCTCCGGCGCCGGCTCGAACCCGCGGCCGCCGCCTCCCGCCCGCCCGCCCGCCTGTCTGTCTCGGTGACGTGCCCGCGCTCCCCGCCGCCGCCGCCCCCTCCCTCCTCCCCGCGCCGTGCCGGGCGGTGGGTCCGGCGGCGCCCGCGTGTGCCCCGGGGCCTCCCGCCAGGCGCCCCGGGACGCACGCGGGGATGCCCACGGGGCGTGAGGACGCAGCTCCCGGGGCCCGCGCGGGGGACACGGGGGCGCGAGCGGGCACACGCAGGGACCCAGACGCACGTAGACCTCAAAGGCGCACGGGGAGCACAGGCGCACAAAGGCACGCGGACCACAAACACAGGGAAGGGTGTGCAAAGGGTTTCCAGGCACATACCCACGGGAGGGGATGTCGGGACACGTTGGGACACTGGGGTACCGGCCACGCGAGGGTGTCCATAAAACCGAGCTACACACATACACCCAGGGAGCACACAGACGCATGCAGAATACAGACACATCACTTCCACAGGACAGGAGGATCGGGATCGTCCTCAGAACTGAAATATGCCTAGAGGGGAGTCCGGGGCACACACACAAGATACTGACAGGCACGTACACAGACTTCACCTCGCAGGCACGGCCACAGAACACACCCCCACACAAGAACACACACAAGATACGCAGATGGACGGAAATACACAGAGAACCGACAAACCTCCCCACCCACCGGGTGCACGGTCAAGGGAACACCCGGACACATGGAGCTATACATAGAATAGAAAAACGCCGGGCACACACTCTCAGGGCCACACAGACACACAAAGTTCACAGACACACAAATATGTGTACAATTATTCCTGTACAAAGGGCAGAGGCACGCTAGAATTCATAGAACAGACACTCAAACCCACAGATCCCCCCCCACCCAGGGCGCCAGGCAGGGCCACAGGGTTCTATAAGGACACAGGAAATACAGGGACACTTGGGGACACGTGTACCTGTGACCATCTGTCATAGGCACACACACAAGCCAGACACACAGGCCACATACAGGAGGTAGACTGAGAAGTTGTACACAGGTCGGGCTCCCCTGATCTCCTGGATATGCTTACACGGAGCCCCCCCCCCCCATTCCCTTACACACACACACACACACACACACACACCACAGGCATGCCCAGCAGGAAACGGACATTTGCAAGATCCCCCAGGGATCTCTCTGGGGACCCCACCAATTCCCCAACACGTACATAGTCCCTGTCCCTGTCTGCTGTGGCCGAGGTGGCTGGTGGCTGGTGGAAGGAGGTCACCTCAGGGCAGACTGTGGAGCCAGGTGGCCTCCCATTGGCCAGGGCTGAGCTGACAGATTTCTCATTCTGTTTATTTATCCATCCCCCATCCCAGACTGACAGGGGGCCGAGAAACCTTCCTACACCCCACTCAGACCCAGGCTTTAACCCTTGTCGAGCCATGGCCCGGCTCCACCTGGCCCTGCCCCTCCCCATCCGCTCTCTCACCACAGCCCTGCCTGGGTTGCCCCTGGACAGGTCCACTTGCCCATACCTGGCCCCCTTCCTCAGAGAAAGCCAAGCTCTAGCTGGCCCAGGCAGGCGGATGTCCCTAGGACACCCCCACCCCCACCCCGCCCCCGCAAAAAGAAGCTGCTAGGATTCAGCCCTGCTCTATCCCCAACTCCCCCTAAATGGCTGGTAATTCCTGGAGAGAGAGGGCAAGCAAGGAAGAGGACGGGAGGAAACAGTAATTGGGCCGTTGTGGGTGGAGTCATCTCCCTTGCCCACGCCTCCCCTAACTGAAAACCGGGAGAGGGTCGCTCTGGAATAAACAACATTCATTTCATTCATTCATTCATTCATTCATTCGTGCATTGACAATCATCTCAGACTCTCCCCCGCAAGCCCACGAAGTGACTATTGTCCTTTTTACAGACGGGCAAGTGAGGCCCAGAGAGGGTCTGCCCCTTGCGCCAGATGGCATAGCCTGGAGCCTGCAGAGCTGGAATTCTGTGCGAGGCCTTTCCCCTCCTCCTTCCTGCCGGGATTGGCCTGAAGAAGCGCTCCAACGACCTCCGGCCCGCCGAGCTTTCCCCAGGCCACCAGCAGGGGGCAGCAGACTCCAGAGCCCTCCTCTGCGAGGGCGGGCTGGGAGCTCCGCTCGGGAGGCCTCCCACACCCCCTGCTTCTCCGCAGCTGGGGGCTCCGCCTGCACCCCCCAGGCTGGAACCTCCACTGCCAAAATGCAGAGGCCCCAGAAGCAAGGAGCTCTTCTTAAATAGAAGCCCCCAAATCGAGGTCCCCACTAATGCCTCACTTACACGTGGTCCCTCTTAATGGCTAACTCTTCGCCTTCTTGCTGCAACACGTTTGTTGGGCCCGCAGCCTCTGCATTCCTGAACTGGGTCAGACTCAGAGAGGGTTCCTGGAGCCAAGTCCAGTGGTCAGTACCCCCCCTTCCCCACTTCCTCCCCCCTCCCCTCCCCAGAGTCCTCTGAATATCCCCTAGAGCCCAGCACAGGATGGGAGAGGCAGTGGGGGAAGCCCCAGTGCCCCAACCGCCTGGTTCCTCTGGGCGTGGGAACTGCCCTCCCCACCCCATCCCCCAGCCCCCAGTTCCTGGGGCCCCTGCCAGTGCTGACTCATAGGGGACCCATGGCTGTGACTCAGCAGCGGCTTTTCTTGAACCTCTCCCTGAGAGACTTCCCACCCCATGTCACCTTCTGTCCCCTCAAGGGTCTCCTTAGAGACCCAGATGTTGGCCAGGTGGGTGTGTGAGCCAGAAGGCCCTTCTCAGCAACGAGGGCTCAGAGCCCCAACCCCAAGAGGTCCCCAAGGTTGTGGCCACTAGTGCACCAGCCAGGAGTCTTGGGTGCTGGCCGCCTGTGCCCACTTGGGCGTGTAGCTTGCACGCTCAGGAGCCAGCCAAGAGAGAAGCTCCAGAAGGCAAGGCCCAGGCCGTGGGGACACCTTCCTTTGCACTCCAGCAGAGTCTGGACAGGGACAGTCTGGAGGAGGCCCCCAGGTGGGACCTTGCTCCCTCCAACTACAAACCAACTCCTCCAGCCATCTTCTCAGTCCCCGGAAATGGCAGCTCTATCCTTCCAGCTGCTCGGGCCACAACCTTCCCTAACAGTGCAGCCCATTAATAAATGCAGTTACCTTCCCTCCTAAATGCATCAGACTCCTACCCGTTCTGGGGTCCCCACCAGGTCTCCCCCTGGCCCAGTGCAGTCACTACCTCCCTGTTCTCCTGCTCCAGCTTCACACAGTCCGTTCCACCCCCAGCATCCCGAGGGCGCTGAGAACACGGGAATCAGGTCGTGCCCCTCCTCAGCTCAGAATTCTCCATGGCTCCCTTTGCACTCAGACCAAGCTCACATGCTCCCCACAGCCCTGCATACTCTATCCTGTCCCATCCGGGCCCTCACCTCCTCCACTTCCACTGCTCGCTCTGCTCAGTGGACATGGGTCTCCACTGTTCCTCAAACACCCCAGGCATAGTCCAGTCTCAGGGTTTTTGCACTGGTTGTTGCTCCCTCTGTTAGGGACTCTCTTCCCCCCAGAGAGCCACGAGGCTGCCTCCCTCAGGTCTCTGCAAGATAGCGCCTCCTCGGGCACCTGGGTGGCTCAGTGGTTGAGCGGCTGCCTTTGGCTCAGGTCAGGATCCCAGGGTCCTGGGATCAAGTCCTGCATCAGGGTCTCCGCAGCAAGCCTGCTTCTCCCTCTGCCTATGTCTCTGTAGTCTCTGTATCTCTCATGAATAAATAAAATCTTAAAAAAAAAAAAGCACCTCCTCAGTGACACCTTCCCTGACTGTTTAAAATCACACCCCCTGCTTCATCCTTCCCTGCCTGTTTAAAATCACACCCCTTGCTTCATCCTTCCCAGCCTGTTTAAAATCACACCCCCTTGCTTCATCCTGCCCTATTTTTTCTTTTTTGCATCACCCTATCACCTTTGACCACACTGTATGTTATACTGCATATCTCATTTCTTGTCTGTCGCCTGTACTCACGTGTCCGTTCCTTCAGGGCAGGAAGCTTTGTCTCGATCGTTGTGGCACCCGAGCAGAGCCTCAGACGATATCTGTGGCATCGATGTATTGATAATCACCACGCTCCTGGCGTGCTGGGGAACAATACAGACATGGCACCTCCCTGCCCCTGTCTGGTGGGAGGACAGTCACATAGCTAGCTGACCTAACGAGGAGTCTTCAGTGCTGAGATCTGGAGGCACCAGTGAGTACAGAAGAGGCATGGGGGCCAGCCTGCAGGCCAGGATGCAATCAGGAAAGGCTTCTGGAGGAGGCGGGGCCATGCAGGGCCTTGATGGCCAGTGAGGAGTTTGGATCTAAGTAAGACAGGAAGATTTGGAGGGTTTTTATTTTTAGTTTGGTTTATTGAGGTAGAATTTACAGAGAGTAAAATTCAGCCTTTATACAAACGATGAGCTTTGATAAATAAATATAGCTGTGCAGCCACTGTCTGAATCACGAAAAAGCAGAGTCTTTGGGAGGTTTTAAGAAAGAATATGAGGTCACATGCACCAGGCCATGCACCCTGCCCAGGGTACAAGGTTGGAAGCAGAGGGCCTGTGGGGAGACCAGAGTGGCTGTCCCAGAGAAAGGTCTAGGGAGCGGGGTTGGGAATGGGCAGTGTCAGGAACTGAGGCAGACAGGGCAGAGGGATGGACCAGGTGTGGGGGTGAGGAACCAAGGAGGACAGGTGGGGGCCCACTGGGGCAGGGTGAGTCGGAGGCACCTGTGGGGCACTCCGGAGGAGGTGTTCAGAGAAGGAGTCCTCAATTACAGTGACCAAAGCTGTGCCTTGGGAGCATAGCCCTTGGGAGGCATTTGACAAAAGCAATTGAAGAGGAGGAGGGACACTAGGAGAAAGCAGGGTCCTGAGGCCAAAGGCAGAAAAGAGCAAAAATGACAAGAGATGGAGGACAGTGATGACTGGGGAAGTTGGTTTGACTGGCCAACCTGGTGTCAGTGGTGTGACCAGGCAGCTGCTGGAGAAGTCCACGAGAGGGAAGGAAACAGGCAGCCAGTCCAGTGGAGCTCTCTCCAGCAGCAGGCTACGGCAAACCACAAATGCAAGCTGCCACATGTGTAACTTTAAAAACTTTTAGTGGCCCCATTAAAAAAAAAAAAAAAGTAAGAGGGAGGGGCACCTGGGCGGCTCAGTTGGTTAAGCATCTTCCTTCAGCTCAGATCATGATCTCAGGGTCCTGGGATCAAGCCCGGCATCCATCCACCAAGCTACCTACTGAGGTGGGGGGCGGAATCTGCTTCTTCTCCCTCTGCCTCCCCCCCCACTGCTCATGCTCTTGCTCTCTCTCTCAAATAAATCTAAAAAAAAAAAAAAAAAAAAAAAAAGGAACGAGTGAAATGAATGTTAATAATATCTACCCCAATACATCCAAAATAGTATAATTTCAACATGTAATCAAATTAAAAACAATGAGATTGCTTACATTCTTTTTTAAGTCATCTCTACGCCCAACATGGGGGTCGAACTCACAACCTTGAGATCAAGAGTCCTGTGCTCTATCAACTGAGCCAGCCCAGGCACCCCTGTTTACATTCTTTAAGAAAAAGCAAAAATCCACACTTAAGACATATCTCAATAGCCCTGTGTGACCAGTGGTAACCTCCCTGGAAGGCTCAGGTCTAGGCAAGACCTGATTTTGCCCACTTATGACTCACCTCTCTCACATTTCCCTAATCCCAGCCCTATCAGATCTTTATTTAAAATGTTGATATTAAAAAATAATAATAAAAAAATAAAATGTTGATATTTGGGGGGCACCCGGGTGGCTCAGCCAGTGGAGTGGGTGACTTATGATCTGAAGGTCATGAGTTCAAGCCCCATGTTGGGTGTAGAGATTACTTAGAAATAAAATCTTTTTTAAAATTAAATAAAATATTGATATTTTGTTCGTTTTGGATTTTTTGCATTGATTTTAATTTTGATTTTCAAAAATATTGCACTCAGGGGCTGCCTGGCTGGCTCAGTTGATAGAGCATGCAACTCCTGATCTTGGGGTGGCGAGTTCAAGCCCCAAGTTGGTGGTAGAGTTTACTTAAAAAATAGGGACACCTGGGTGGCTCAGTGGTTGAGTGTCTGCTTTTGGCTCAGGTCATGATTCCAGGGTCCTAGGATCAAGTCCCACATTGGGTTCCCCACACGGAGCCTGCTTCTGCCTCTGCCTGTGTCTCTGCTCTCTCTGTGTCTCTCACGAGTAAATAAATAAAATCTTAAAAAAAATAAAAATAAAAATAAATAATAATGCTCTAGGGGCACCTGAGTGGCTCAGTCAGTTAAGCATCTACCTTTGGCTCAGGGCATGATCCCAGGGTCTTGGGATTGGCCTGTACAGCAAAGAGCCTGCTTCTCCTCCTCCAGGCTTGTCACTCTGTTTCTCTCTCTCTCTCTCAAGTAAAATCTTAAAAATATATATATTGGGATGCCTGGGTGGCTCAGTGGTTGAGCGTCTGCCTTTGGCTTGGGGCGTGATCCCGGATCCCTGTATTGAGTCCCACATTGGGCTCCCTGAGGGTAGCCTGCTTCCCCGTCTGCCTGTGTCTCTGATGAATAAATAAATAAATCTTAAAAAAAACATATTGCTCTCAAATCTTATTCAATCTCTGCCACAAAACTTGTACAGAATGTTCACAGCAGCATAATTCATAACAGCTCCAAAGTGCAAACAACCCAAATGTCCATCCACTGATCGATGGACAAAGAATGTGATGTATCCACACCACATACTATTCGGCAATAAAAAGTCATGAAGTAGTGATACGTGCTCTGACAAGAAAAAGCCATGAAGGCAGTCCCAAGTCACAGTGTATGAGTCCATTCATACAGAAAGTTGATTAGGGGTGCCGGGGGGCTAGGGAGGGTGAAGGGGAAATGGGAAGTGACTGCTGATGGGTACCGGGGTTTCATTTTAGGGGTATGAAAATGTTTTGAAATTGATTGTAGTGGTGGTTGCACAACTCTGTGAATATGCTAAAAACACTGAATTGTATGTATACTTTATTATTTAGTATTATTATTTTTATATTTTTGGTAAAGATTTTATTTATTTATTCACGAGAGAGGCAGACACAGGCAGAGGGAGAACCAGGCACCCTGAGGGGAGCCCGATGCAGGACTTATCCCAGGACCCCAGGATCATGACCTGAGCCGAAGGCAGATGCTCAACCACAGAGCCCCCCAGGGGTTTCCCGAAATGTATACTTTAAACAGGTTAGTTGTATGAATGTGAATTTTATCTGAATAAAGCTGTTATAAAAAATGTTTCAGGGGTGCCTGGCTGGCTCAGCCAGTAGAGCATGTGACTCTTCATCTTGGGGTTTTACCTTCAAGCCCCATGTTGGGTGTAGAGATTAGTTAAAAATAAAATCTTAGGGGCCCCTGGGTGGCTCAGCCAGTTAGGCATCTGCCTTGGGCACAGGTCATGATCCTGGGGTCCTGGAACAGAGCCCCCCATCAGGCTCCCTGCTTAGTGGGGAGGCTGCTTCTCCCTCTCCCTCTGTCTGCTGCTCCTTTGCTTGTGTTCTCTCTCTCTCTCTCTCTCTCTCTCTCTCTCTCCCTTTGCTTGTATTCCCTCTCTCTCTCTCCCCTTTTGTGCTCCTTCTCTCTCTGTTAGATGAACAAATAAAATATTTAAAAGAAAAAGAAAGTCTTAAAAAGTTTCCTCTTGATTCCTGAGTGTTTGGGTGGCCCTGTGGATTCTGGGACACAGCCCTGCAGTGTGCCCCACTCCAGCGCGGGAGCAGCAGGGCCGCCCCTCCCACAGCAAGCTCAAGGACAGCTAAGGTGGGGAGAAGGCCCGCCGCTGGGCAAGAAGGGAGGCCTGGGCAGAGGTGGTAAAGCCAGGGGAGACGTGACCAGATGTGCCCACCGCACCCCGTTTCCTGCCAGAAGCCATGGGCTTCTGAGCGGCAGGTTCCCAAGCACAAAGCCTGAGTCCAAGGGCCCCCTGCCTGCCCTCCTTACCAGACAGCCTGACTCAGTTTGTCCAGTGTGTGCATGTGACCCACTGCAGTCCCCGGAGTGACTCAGGCGGCCTGGAAGCCCCTTCCCGGGGGGACACCAGGCTGCCCACGGTGACTTCTCACAGACATGGCGGAAACAGGCTGTGGCCTCCAGGCCCAGGCACGGTTCCCGGTTCCCGGGGGGAGCCCATCAGGGTCTTGGCCCCACGTCCCACCCTCCGGAGGGCCTAAGGACTGTAGGAGGGGGTGGGGAACTCTTCTCAAAGGGCCTTTGTGGGAGCGGCTGGGGGGGCTGCCGGGGGACCCCGCCCTGGGTGACTCACGCCTCATTGCTGGGCGGTGACTCACGCCCAGGCCCCCCTCTGGCCCGCCTGCAGCAGGTGCTGCCAGCTTGGGCTTCGGGATGGGGGCCTCTGCAGCCGCCTCATGCCATCCTCCCCGGGGCCTGTGACCCGCACCCATTTCCACGGGCACCTGCCCCGCGCCCACCTCCCTGCCCTACAGCGAGAGAGCTCAGACCACTGAGAAAACTCCCCCCCCTTGGTTGGCAGAGCCCCCTGGTACTGAGATGTGCCAGCCGTCGTCTCACTATTGATTCACTGATCCTCAAACCACCCAAGAGGTAGGGAATTCCTGCCGCCTCCTTTAACCAGATGGGGAAACTGAGGCTCCGTGAGATTATGGAGTTTGCCCAAAGACACGGGAGATCGAACCGAGTCGGGGCATACGCAGACCGCTGCCCGGGAGTGTACGTGGGTGACAATCCCCGCTGCCCTGTGCACCAGGGAGGGTCACCGCATCCTGCAAGGTCGCCTCCATTTTACGGATGAGCAAACCGAGGCAAGGGGCACGAAAGCCACAGACCAAGAGAGACAGGCTGGGCCAGGGTTCGAAGCGACCCGCGAGCTGGGGCCCGGCTCGGCCGCTTCCCCACGGGCCTCGGGCACCCACCGGGGGGAGCTGGGACGCCCCCGCCGCCGGGCCCCTCCGGCCGCGGGGGCCGCCAGAAGCCGGGCCGCCCGCCAGGCTGCTGGGCCCGCTGCCCGGCCGCATCACGCCGCTGTGAGTCACCGCGCGCGCCGGCCCCGCCCCCCGCGCTAACAAACAGCGCGTTGCCGGGCAACCGGCGCCGGGCCCCGCCCCGTCCGCACGCGAGATCCGGGTTCGAGCCTCCCGCCGGCTGGACGCCGCGCCGGGCTCTGGCCCCCGCGGCCCCGCCGCGATTAAGGACTCGGATCAGGCGTGCAGTCCTGGTGGGCGCAGACCTGAGGGCGCAGCGACAGCTGTGGTTCCCCGGGGGTCAGGGGACAGAGGGTGCGTCCCCGCAAGCCAGGCGCTTGCCCTGCTCCTCTGGAGGCCGGTGCCAGGGTCAGGGGGTGGCACGGTGTACTCGCTGTGGGGTGAGAAGAGCCCTGTGGAGCCGGGCCAGAGCTGTGGCCCAAGGGGTCGAAACCATTTCTGTAGAGGGTCTTAGGGTGCCTGCTGGGGTGGGGAATCAGGAGCTCCCAAAGGAGCCAACGCTCAGTGGTTACGTTCTGTGTGCCAAGGTGGTCTACACACGTGTGTACCTACCTATATTAACTAACTTAGTGTCCATCATGGCCCTCTGACAGTTCCCAGGTATTATTCCCATTTTGCAGATGAGGAAACAGAGGCGCGGGGAAGGCAAAACTCTTTGCCAGAAGATGCAGAGCTCCGAGTTTGAATCCCAAGCAGGGTGACGTGGGCTCCCCTGCTTCCCTCAGCCAGGTGCATGCCCCACCGTGGCAGTGGTCCTTGCTGGGGGAGTCTGGAGCATAGGTATGGGTGCCAAGTCCACCTTGGAGTTTGGGTGGGACATGCCAGGGTGTGGTGGGGGCTGTGGACAAGACGGCTGAAGCCCTTGCCCTCCCAGGCTCCCTCCCAGACTGCCAGGCTATGTGAGGGAAGGGAGGTTTCCAGAAGCCAGTATCACTCCACTCTGGCTCCCCAGGACCTCATAACAGGTACCAGCAAGCTGCCCACAGGACCCCTAAAGGGTGGGAAAAAGAACAGGTACCAGCCCAGAGCAGGGTGGGCTGGCACACGGGCCTCTCCCTCACCTCCACTGGGAAGTGACCATCTGTCTGGAAAATGATCATCTCTGCCTCATTTAAGAAATATATATATTTTTGTACTCAAACAATTGAATAAATTGCTCAAATAGTTAAGTGGGGAAACAGAAGACTACAGGGTTCCCGGAGAGTCTAAAATCAGAGGGTCATGGTGGGAGGTGAGGAGGACTTCCCGGAAGAGGTAATGCCCTAGGATCTGCAGACTGCTCACGAGTGGGCAGGTGCGCGTGAACGGCTGGGGAGAAGTGGGCATCTGACAAGCAGGGCCTGTGGTCAGCAGAGGTGGGGACCCTGGAGGAACTTTTTGCGGTGTATGGTAGCAGGAAGATGCGATTCGATTGTCTCTGGCGAAGGGATGGAAGGGGTAAGGCCAGAAGCGAGGAGACCAGGGAGGTGTCTGTTGGAGTAGTTTCAGGCCAGAGACTATGGTTGCCAGATTTAGCAAATAAAAATACAAGAGACCCAGTTCAATTTGATTTTCGGATGTAGAACAATTTCTTTTTTTCTTTTCTTTTTTTAAAGTATAAAGATGTCCCAAGTATTGCGCAGGACATAACTTATACTAAAAAATGATTCCTTGTTTATCTGAAAATCAAATTTAACTGGGCGTCTTGGGTTTTATCTGGCGAGAGTACTTGAAGGTCCCAAGCTTCCCCAGGGGATAGCTAGCGACATGGAGCCAACGCACTTTGAGGCGAACACTATCGTCCCATTTTACGGATTGGTAAACTGAGGCCCAGAGAGGTTTTTTTTTTTGTTGTTGTTGTTTGTTTGCTTGCTTGCTTGTTTGCTTGTTGGCCAGCCGTCTCCGTAGTTAGCGAGTGGGCCCCGCCTGGCACCCAGACGCGTGGGCTGCAGTCCCCGCAGCGGGTCGGGGCTGGCACGCCTCCTCCTCCACGCGGCGGGGGGCCGGGCCGGGCCCCTCGGGTTTCTGGCGGCCCCGTCCCGCCGCCGGGATCTGCGCCACCCCCACCCCCGCCTCGCGCCCCTCCTCCCAGGACACCGAGGCAGTGGGAGGGACGGCGGGCGGCCTCAGGGGGGCTCCTCTCCCCGCTGCGGCTCGGCCTCGCCCTCCTCCGGGCCGGGAGGATCCGCCGTCTGCGCCGCCGGCAGGGGGAGGGGGAGGGTTATTTTTACCTCCCTCCAGGCGGCCGGGGCGACAGGAAGTGAGCGCGCGGCCCGCCAGATGTGGGGAGCCAGGCAGCTGGGAGCAGCCACAGCTGGACTGGCGGCCGGCCGGGGTCGGGGGAGGGGAGGCGGGGGGCGCGGAGGGCGGCTCCCAGGCCTCAGGTCCCCCCTTTGTTCCCCGCCGCCCTAGCCTCGCGGCCGAGGCCCCCGAGGCCCCCAATCCCCCCCCATCCTCCGGGTCGTGGCCTCGCGGGGCCCCCATCCGGGCGCCGGTGCCCTCGGGGCTCGCGGGTCCCGGGCGGGGGACCCCGGGTCCCCGCGGAGTGCGGGGCGGGAGGGGGAGACGGCCCCCCGTGGGCCCCGCCCGCCACCGCCATTGTTTACCGGTCGGCTGCCTCCTAGGAAACTTAACCCGCCCGCGGTGATTTTATTTGGGAACTTCGGGCCAGTTGCCATAGCAACCCCCAGTGACGTCAGAGGGGCTGGGGCCCGAAATCCCCGGGAAAGGGGGGGATGGGATGACGGGGGGGGTGGGGAGACCCCCGGAGGGCCCCTCCTTAACCCTGAGCCTGCCAGGCCCCGGTCGGAGGGGAGAAGGCAGCCAGATGTGACACCTCCTGGGCGCCCCCATTCTGGCACGGTGCCAAGTGAGGGTGGCCGGCCAGGCCCTGATGTCATCCGGTGCTGGGTGGGTGGTGAGTCAGTCCCCGGGTGGGGGCTGGGCCAGGCCTGGGGGCTATTCCTGTCTGACTCACCCCTCCAGTGCCCCTGAGCAACGCCCAGACCCTGCCCTAGGGATTTCGGGTGCCAGGCTGGGGGGTCCCCGCAGGTCCCCGGAGCCTCTGCTTGTCCGGAACCTAGGTGGGTAGGCAAGGGCTTTCCTGGTGCTCCCACTGGGGTCCAGGGTGGCTGCATGGAAGTGTTAGCCGCCAGGGACTGGGGCCACCTCATAATGTCCTTCCCCGGATGTGGGGATCGGCCGGAGCCCCAGGGAGGGGGCAGGTGGTGGGATCCCTGCTCACTCCATAACACTGTCTGTCACCAGGGCGATGGGAGGCAGGGGCCCTGACTGGCAAGGAGGAGCACACGCGCCAGGGGGGCTGGGCTGGGAGGAGCCACCCTAACCACAGTGACGTGGGACTTCCTCGGCAGGGCCTGTTTGATGTCTCTGTGTGCAGCGTTGCCATGGGGCCCGGCAGGCAGCCCTGCGTGTGAGCTGGGGTGACCTACGGGGCGGCTGGGTCTGACAGGGTCCCTTGACCCAGCACCCCCATCCCAGGCCTACACGACTGCCTAGACCTGGTACACCTCTGCGCACACGCTTATCCAACTTTTACCCCACCCCAGGCCTTAGGCCAGGACATTTCTCATCTCATCTCAGAGCCTTGTGACAACTGCAAACTGCGGGTTTTTGAGATAAACTGAGGTTCAGGGAGGTGTGATCACTTGGCCAAAGATATTCAGCTAGAAAGTCGGGGAGCAAGGATTTGAAACTCAGTTCTTTTTTTTTTTTTTTTTTTAATATTTTATGTATTTATTCATGAGAGACACAGAGACAGAGAGAGGCACAGACAAGGCAGAGGGAGAAGCAGGCTCCCTGCAGGGAGTCCGATGTGGGACTCGATCCCAGGTCTCCAGGATCACGCCCTGGGCTGAAGGCAGGTGCTAAACCACTGAGCCACCCGGGCTGCCCCTGAAACTCAGTTCTTCTACTCTGCTCCTCTCCTCCCTCCATCACGCTGGTGTCCTCATTTTTTCTCAGATACCCCGGCAGGTCCCTGCTCCCTGCCTCGGGACCTTTGCACTGGCTGTTCCCTCTACCTGGACTTTTCCTCCAGAAGTCTGCATGCCTTCTCCTTCACTTCCTACAAGTCTTTGTTCAAATGTCACCTCCTTGTCATGTAGCCTTTCCTGACCTGGCCCCCACCCGCTCCATCCTCATCTCCTTTGCCCCCTTCTGTTCTCCGTTAGCACCTATCACCCAACAACACAGTCTATGTTTATACTTACTATCTGTTTCTGTGTGTTTGTTTCCTCTCCAGATGTTAGTCCCAAGAGGCAAATTTTTTTTTTTTTTCTAGCTTGCTCTGTGCTGTATCCCCAGCGCCCAGAACAGTGCCTGGCACACAGCAGGCACTCAATGAATGTTGGAAGAATAAACAAATGGGCGTGTGTTTGATCCCTGTGCCACTTGACCACTTAACCTGGCCTCACCCTGGCGCTGTCCCCCTACCCCTCCCTGTCATGACAAAGGATCGGTTGGCCAGTTTGGAGAGCTCCTATCCCTGTTGGCTGCTATCCCTGGGTAAATTGGCCAGCCCCAGGTCCAGGGCATGTGGGGCAAATGTCAGAGGGACCCAGGGGGAGGGCTGGTGGCACTGGGAGGTCCCGTCAAGCTTGTGCTGAGGGATGCTTGGTGAGCTGGGGGTGGTCTGAGCCATGTACAGGTAATGGCTCATACAGGGCTTTGGCACAGGTATCCCTGGAGAACAGCGTGGAGGAGGCATTTCTCCTAAATTTGTGCCCAACTGGACTACTGACAGGAGAGGGATGGTTCTGGATGGGAGGCGTTGTTCTGGGGTCTGAAGGAAGCGTTCTGGAGGCGCAGTCTGGACGGGGTGCGCTGTTGTCATTTGGTCACTTTCTATTTCTACAAAGACGGGCCTGTGCGTGTGTCTCCACAGGGAGACCCTGGACCCCCGAGAACTCCATTCCCCTGTTTGTAGCTGCTCAGGAGGCCATGTGGCAAGTGCCCCACCCCTCTCTGGGCCCCGCCCTGAGTTGGGGAATTCTGTGCCACCCCAAATCTTCCCCCAGGGCCCCACAGGCTGCTCTGCCCCCTCCTGCCCCAACCTGCCAGATCCTGCAACTTGGGCCAGCCTGCCCCTTGGGCCCCACAGAGAAGAAAGACCCAGAAACCCCCCAGGCTGGGTCCCATGGGATGGGAGCTAGGTGTGGCTTCCACCTGCCTCTCCCCATTCCCACTAAGATCCAAGGTGGGAGTCTGCTGAGCTGAACTGAGGAAATGGAGGACTCTGGAGGAATTCTAGGGTGCGAGGTGACCCAGAGGCATCCAACCAGCCCCCTCTGGTCCTCTGCCTGGGCCTGCTGCTGGGTTCCCCACGCCCCAGCATTACTCTTACTTCCCAGGATGGTGAAGAATGTGGCCCCCAATCCCAAATATATGATGTCAGAAATGTTAGGAGTGGGCAGAGAAAAATGTTCCCCCAAAGCAATGCTCACATGGGTCTGAGAAGGGTCCTTTGGCCCCAGAACCCCACCCGCAGAGGTAGTGGTGGTGCTGGTGCTGGTGCTGGTGGTGGCGGCGGCTGCGGCGGTGGTCTGGCAGCCATCAGCTCCTGTCCCATCTTGTAGAGGGCAAAGTGGCAGTCAGGCATGCCCAAGGAGGCTGTCTTGGCGGCAGAGGGCACCCCGCCCCTCCTTTGCTTAGTTTTGTTCCTGGCCCCCCACCTGGGCACAAGGCCAGGCCCCAAGGCAGGGCCCCGTCCTGGGGAACAATGCAGCCGTGTTTCTCCGGGTGGAGGGGAGGTCTGTGGAGGATGTGGTGGGAAAGACGCAGGCAGGGAAGTAGGGAGGGATCCAGGGAGGGACTCTATCCCAGGGATACTCCAGGAGCTGGGGAGTTTCCCAGAGCCTCTGGGTAGGTGGGGGGTGGGGATGCTGGGAAGCCAGAGTGGGGGGGGGAACCTTGCTCCAGGGACCACCTGGACTGGGGTCAGAGTCTTCAATGGCAGCAGGAGAGGGTTGGGTGGGATAAAAGGAGGGACTTCCTGGGGTTGAGGAAGGCATGGGGGGAAGAATTGCAGGAAGTGGGGATGGGTGTCGGGCAGGAACCCAGAACACCCAGGCCCCTGCCCTCCCAGGGAAGGGTACAGTCCCCGTAGGGCCTGGTCAGGTGCCGGGCCTCCCACCCCTCATCTCCCTCGCCCGGGACGAGGGCCCCTGGGTTCCTCTTCTTGCCCTTGCGCAGGGCTTTGCCAAGAGGGGTTTGGGGGTGCGAGGGGGGGATTAAGCCCCCTGCTTCTGTCCTTCCCCGCGCAGGGAGAGCCTTCGCTTAAAATCTGGGGCTGCTTCCAGGGCCCAGGACCGGCAGGGGGAGGCCAG
Source organism: Canis lupus baileyi (assembly GCF_048164855.1). NCBI lineage: Eukaryota > Metazoa > Chordata > Mammalia > Carnivora > Canidae > Canis > Canis lupus. The sequence continues at coordinate 50,273,401 of NC_132856.1, forward strand.
GCTGGGTTCGGGGGCCCCAGGTAGAGTCGGGACAAGGAGGGAGAAAGTTGGGGCTGAGTTGGGGGACGGAGAGAGAAAGTGGGGGCGGACCGGCTCCGGGGGCACATGACGGCGGCGCCCGCCCCGCCCCGCGCCCGCCCCCTGTCCGGCCGAGGGGAGGAGACGGGAAGGTTTTAAAAGCGATTCGGCCCCGCGGCGGGCCGGCCAGTGAGTGGGATGGAGCGCGGCCGGCGACCGACCCCGGCCCGTCCCGGGCCCGCCGCCCGCCCGCGTCTCTGCCATCGGGCCCGGGGCGGCGGCCGGAGCCCCGAGCGCCGCTCCCCTCCCCCGCGGGTGAGTCGGGAGGGAACCGGGAGGGAGGCGGCGGCGCCGCGGCGGCGGCGGCAACTTTTCCGCGCCGGACTCGTGGGCGGAGTGGGGGTGCGCCCGGCGGGTCCGCGGCCCTCTGCGAGGGGGTGGGCGCCGCCCCGCCGCCGGCGGCTGGGGGGGCAGCGGGGATCGTGCATCTGGCGGCGGCGGCAGAGCCCCGGGGCGCCCCCTACGGAGCGGGGGAAGGGCGGCCCAACCTTCACCCCCTCCCCGGGGGCCCACTGGGGACCCCTAGCCACTCCCCCCACCGGAGACCCCGAGACCCATGAGAGCTGGCGGGGAGGGCGGGTCCCCCAGAGACTGGGGCGGGTCAAGGTGGGCAGGGTGGGAAGGGGGAGGGCATATGCCCGGCTTGGGGTTAGGAGGGATGGATACACGGTGTCTGGGCTCCTGGGGTGCCTGTCTCGCCTTTGGTGGGGATGGGGCAGGAGGAGTGGGTGCAGGGGTCTCCCCGAGTTCCATGGATGGCGGGTGACCCAGTGGTTCAACTTCTCGACATGTCAGCCAATGAGTGGAGGGGAGGCCTTCCAGTGAGGAGATCGAGTGGGGGCCCAGCAGCTAGCCCCAGCTTGGTGGAGACTGGGGGACCCCTCTCCTCCCTCATGGTTCCTTCTGGCCCAGGACAGAAGAGCTCATTCCGGGTTGCTTAGAAAGGGGGCCGGGTTTGGGAGATTCCTGGGAGTAGCTGAGATTCCTGGGAGTAGCTGCGGTCCTCGTGCCCTTGGGCTGCAGGAGGGTGGAAGGGCCCAGACTAAAAACCTGAACTTTGCATTCTCGCTGGCACTGACCTCTGACCCCAGCACTGGACTTGACTGCCACCAAAGCCCCCAGCCCTACACTGACTTGCCTATCCCGCCCAGCCAGGCCCAGCCAGGCCCCATGGCCTCCTGAATGCCTTGAAAGTGTAGCTGGCTCTGTGTCACCGCCCCCTCCCTGCCCCAGCCCTAACCAGCTGCCCACTCCTGACTCCTGACTCCTGACGCCTGGTGTATGCGGCTGGTGTATGCGTGTAGGGCTGGGGGGGGCGGTGCGGGACTCCTGGCATGAAGGGTGTCCTCTGGCAGCCCTGCCCATGCCAGCCGGAGCTGGAGGGCAGTACCCAACAGGTGCCCCGGCTTAGAGAGGCGAGGTGATGTGGGACACACCCTGTCCGCTCGCCCACGCACCCTGCCCGGGCCAGCCCGTGCGCATGTGTTCACACGCCACCGCCGTCCTGGGAAGGCACGGGCCCCAGGGCCTGGTGCCAGCTCTGTCCTGGCTCCCAGAAGGGCACCCATCGCCCTCTGCCCTTGCGGGATGTCCTCTGGAAGCTCCTTCAAGACCCCAACTGGCAGGCCTCGTCTGTGGGCCTAAGAGGGGGCCCTAAAATAGCTGCCGGCCTGGCCCAGGGCTGGCACGCGGAGCACAGGCGTGACAGGGCGTGTCCGGGGGGGTCGGGCCTGTCGGTGCTGGCCCGGCCTCCAAGTCTCCGCAGACCCTTGCTCACTGGAGAGAGCCGAGGCGGATGCTCCGGGGGTCCTCGCGGGGACCCCCGTACCCACCCCTGCCTGTTGTAAGTGGAGGCCAGATGTTCTGCGCGTGCTAGGCAGATCCCTGTCCCGGCTGCCGTCCCGGGGTATCTGGCCCTAGGCTCAGGGTGGGTACAGTTGGGGCGACCCGCTTGCTAGGGGCCCAGGTGGCGCTTTGATAGATCTTAAGGCGTTTTTCAGAGTGTGCCCTTCACCTGGGGGAGCTGGCGGAGGGTGTGCGCGCGGTGAGGGGTGCCCCCCGGAGCCCTGGTGGTCTTGAGCGGCCCCCCTCTGGCCGCCCTCACTGGGCTGCTGGCCGGCCGGCCCCTCCTTACGGTGGATACACTTTCTGCCAGGAGCAGACCTGGCTTCTCCTTAGATTTGCTGCATGACCTTGGGCCTGGCTCCGAATTCCTCTGGGCCTCGGTTTCTCCATCTGTAAATGGGGAGCGTCGGGAAGCAGCGGAGAGCCGGCGTACCTCGCCTCCCCGGGGCGGGCCCTTGCCTTCTGGGGCACTGTGGGCACCGTGTCTCCTGCCTTCGGGTGTCCTGGGTGCACGAGGAGGTGTGTCTGCGGAGGGCTGCTCACCTGGGAAGGACGGCGTGGAGGGCAGTGGGCGTGGGCGGGTGGGAACCCTTGCGCAGAGGAGGGCGCCGCCATGCTGGGCACGGCTGAGTCATGCTCGAGCGGCGCCTTGCCCCAGGGTGCTGGTGCTGGCGCCACCCTGGGTGTGGTCACTGAGCTGTGGCCCTGGGCAGAGCGGGCGGGTGGTCTGGGATGGGGGCCCCGGGGGGCGAGCGGCCGCGAAGCTGACTTCGGAGACTCTAAGACCCTTGGCCTTCCCCTGGCCTGGGTCTGGCATCACCAGCCAGGACTGTGGTCACCCACACCCTTAGAATGCCTTGGCGATCCTGGGGGCCCTGAGCCTTGGGCTTGGGAATGTGGGGGGGCGCTAAAGGAAGGGGGACGGGACCCAGAAGCCAGCGCCAGGCCTTGAGGCCAGCAGCCCCCCAACGCGCAGGCCAGGGCCAGGACGTGGAGCTGGGAGGACGCGGCGAGAGGTGGCCGTGGTAGAAGGGGGTGCCCGTCGGTGGAGGGCTCTCCGTGTGGCTGTTAGGGGGCCCCTGGGAATTCTATGGCTGACCCTATGGGGATTAAAGTCGAAAGCAGGGGCTGGAGTTTGGTGTGGTGTGGCTGGGCGCAATGGGGGCTGGGATGTGACTTGCCTGGTTCCCCTATTTATAACAAGTGATTCAGTGCTCACTTACTCACCCCTTCCTGGGCCTGTCTCCCCCTCCCCCCCAGCCCCGGGTGGGCAGCGGGGGGCCCACCCACTTGCCACCGTCCAGCTCTTGCCTCCACCCAGGTGCCAGTCTCTGAGGGCCGCCCATGGGGACGGTCGTTACGGTCGCTGTGTTGGGGCTGGGGTAGCGGACTGGGGGGGCTGGTGGTCAGGCGGCACTTGGCTGGGCGGCCCAGGTTGGCGGCTGGCGCTGGGCCCGGCCCGGGGAGCCTCTGCGGAGAGTCTGGGCCCATTAGGCAAAGCGTTAGTGACAGGCTGGGAGGGCGGGCGGTGGCGGGCAGGGCGGGGCCTGCAGCCCTTGGTATTTTCCGATCCCAGCTGCTCCGAGAGGGTGGAAAGTATTTGGGGACCAGGCTTGGGGGCGGTGGTGGTGGCGCCCCCGGCGGAAGCTGCCCCTGATTCATTCTCGGAGCACGGGGTGGGGGGGCAGTACTCCCGCCGGCGTCTCCTGCCCCCACGCCCTGTCTGCAGAGCGCACTCCGGCACACACGCGTGCATCCATCCATCCGTCCGTGTGCCTTGGGGCCTGCTTTGCTCCCCGGCCCAGGGGCCCATCTTCTCCCCACGCCTCCAGCTGCCAAGAACTTGGCCTTCCCTGGACACCATCTCCTGTGGGCCCGAGGGGCGCACCATTGGTAACGGGGGTCCTGGCTCCGGGGCACCTGCGTGGCGGTGCCCCATCCATGAGAGACCCGGGCCTTTTGTGCCTTTGGGGATGGGGAGTGGCCTTGGCCCCGGCCCGGGGCTCTGTGCAGGGGAAACCCCACAGGAAACGGGCCTGGCCAAATGGCCGCCCTTCCCGTTCTCGTCCCTGGGACACGAATGTGCTGTCTCACTTCCGGAGGCGGCCCAGGGAGGCCGGCCGCCCTGCAGGGCCTTGTCTGCTCCCGGTTGGTGCCCCCAGACCCCGAGGGGACAGGGTTGGGCTGGAGCCTGATGGGAAAGCGGGTGGCCAGTGTCTGTGTGTGTGTGTATACGGGAGGGATCGGGGGATGGAGCGGGACCCCTCGCTCCACCTGTCTCCCAGTGGTGGGCGCCACCAGCTCTGGGCACTGGGGTCCCACCCGTGTTCGGAGTCTTCGTTTCCACCATCTTTTCTGTTTCTGTGTGATGACAGCGTAGCCCCGTCCTGAGTACACGTATCACTTCTGAGATCCTTGCCACGACATTATCCCCGCTTTGCGGACGAGGAAAGGGAGACCCAGAGAGGCTGAGTGACTTTGTAGGAGTCGCCCAGCTACAGAGCTACAGAGCCAGGGTTCAGATCTGCCCAAACTGGCTTCAGAGTTGGGGTGTCCTAGCCACAGGGCTCTTACCATTACGGAGATCTCCATTTACTGAACACGGAGCAGCTTCATGGCCTTGTAATGTGCAGCTCACAGGGTCTCTCCTGCTCAGAAGGACCTGAAGCTTGGATTAATGCTCTGCTTCAGCCTCTTGACGTTCTTAGCTTGGGAAGGGGCCCCACAGTTGCATTTTGCACTGAGTCCTGGAAGTTCTGGAAGGTGGTCCTGGCGCTGGGCACTTGCTAAATGACACATACACTCTTGGCAAAACCTCCCCGTGATAAGCAGTTGAGGCCCTTGGCTCTGTCTTACAGAGGGGGAAACTGAGGCTTGGAAGGCATTTGGGAGATGGCCGAGTGGGGATTTGCACCTTAAGCCCAGTCTGATACTCTGCAGTTGCGTGTACCCAAGGGAAGAGCGGGGCACCCACTGCTGGCGTCCGCGCTGGTGGGGTGCAGGCTGAGGCCTGGCCACTGAGGAGACCAGGCCATGGGGGGAGGCCCTGGTGGTTTCCTCCTGCCCTTCAGGCTTCTAGGAAGTGGCGCCAGCTGGGGTGAGATCACTTCCTCACCCGCCTGCCCGCCACCCCCTCGACTTCCTCTCCTCATGGCCCCATTTAGCCCGCCCAGGGCTCGCTAGTGGCGGGGAAGGGGGGGACCTGGCTCTGGGAGTCCCTGCAGCCTCCTTAGCCCAAAGGGATCCTTTGGGCATCTCTACGTCTTTGGGCCTGGGACTGAGCGCGTGGCCGTGTCGGGGACGTCCAGTCTGGTGGTACAGCGTTCCCTGCTTGTGGTTCTGGAGAAGAGCTTCCCTCAGTGGGCAGTGGCAGGCAGGGGACCTGGAGGACAGATGTCTTCAAATCTCATTACCTCCTTTGCTCTCTCTCTCTCCCCCAGGTGCCAGCTGCTGGCCCCACCCGGTGCCCCCCCACCCCTGTGCCATGGCCGGCTGGGGTTCCTGGGGATGGGATTTGCTGCCTGTCACAAATCACATTGCCAGGGATTTCCAACCGACCCTGAGCCCTGCCTCTGGGGCTGCCACCACCACCACCACCACCACCACCACCACCACCACTGCTGCCGCCACTGCTGAGGACACTGCCTGGGGATGGGGTTGAGGCTGGGGTGGGGGTGGATGGCAGAGAGGCCCCTGCTGTCTTCGTCTGGCCTGGGGAGCAGGGCTTAGCTGCTTGTGAGCAGAGTCCACACCAAGTCGTGTTCACAGTGGCTAAGTTCCGCCCCCCGGGACCCCGCCTCCTCTGGCTCTGCCGCTGCGCCTGTCTGGGCCTCCCTGGGCTCTGCCTCCCGTGCCTACTGAGCTGAAACACAGTTGATTTGTGCAGACTGGCTCAGTTCAGCAGGAACAGGAGTCGAGCCCCCTCGGAGCCTGTGGCGCCGGCCTTCCTTGGGTGGGCTGCTGCCTGGGGGAACGATGAGGACCCTGACCCAGATCTGTGTCTGGAGGTGGGACTTGCGGGGAGGGACGTAGCTTGGGATGGGGTAGGAGGGCCCGGCTGTCTGCTGCAGCCTTCCACCCCTGTGCAGTCCTACCTATCCCTGGATCTACCCTGGGCAGAATATACAGGTGGGTGGTTGGCCCTTCCATGGGAAAGGAAAATCAGCTGTATCTGCCCCCACCCAACCCCCCATCCCCCAGATAGACCTCCCAGCCTGGAGCCTTGGCACTCTCTCCCCCAGGCCTGGTGGGGCATGGGCCAGGCCTATAGCTTCCTGGCAGCCAGTTACCCAAGAGGAAGCTGCCTTGGCCCCCAGACCGTTAAATGCCAACTCCAGCTTCCGGAACCAGGCTGGCCTGACCTGAGTGTGCCTGGCCCCTTCTCCCCGAGCCCAGCAGCTTCCTAACTTGGGGGTTGGAGCTGTGACGTGCTCCTGGCACGTAGGGCAGGGAGCAAGGTCCCTGTGGGCCCAGAAAAGACACAAATCACATCCTGGGGTGTCTAAGAGTTGAGGCTCTGTCCCATGTCAGATGGGATGGGCTCTTTTTAGAGGGAGACTGGGGAAGCAGAAAGAAGCCTCCTAGGCTGTCAGGGGTGGCCCACCCAGGGTGGGGACAGACACAAGCTTGGGGCAGGGTCTGTATTGTGTGTGGCTCCTGTTGTCCAGTTAAATAAAAGCTGCTCCCTGCCTCATTCCTGAAGGTCTGGTAGTTTATGGTTTACTCCTTCCTCCCATCCCCGTTTTGGGTGGGGAGGGTGGGTGGTCCTCATTTTACTGTTCTGCAGCCTGACCTTCTGACCTCACAGATCCTCATCCCTGTCTGGTGTTCTGAGGAAGGCCACCGTTTAGTCATGTGGGCAGAGAAGGCTGGAAAGGTGACCCTGAGGGAAATCCTTACTTTCAGGGCAGATGCAATGACAGGTAGCACTGTTCTGGGAAGGACCCCAGACAGAGGCCATATGAGGAATGTCCCAAGCCCAGGGCTGAGGGGGATTGAACCCAACCCAACCTGGCAGTGGTGGCAGTCGAGGGTGACCCTGAGGGAAACGCTGGGCATTCAGAGATGGCTGGGACCTGAGGATGTTGAGCTAGGGATAGCTGGGGGTGGCTGAGACTCAAGGGACAGCTCGGGGTGCTGGTATCTGAGAATTCTGGCAGGGAACTTGGGTTCGAGCTGTGCCTGTGTCCCGAGAGAATCCCTAGGCCCAAGGGGGACGTTTTTTGGAGGACTTTGAGAGCAGAGGGGCACAGCTAATGGGGGGACCCCCTGAAGCCCAAGGACCGCGTCTGCAGGCAGCTCAGACAAGGGTGAAGGAAATGCCAAGCGCTCCGCGCCCGCCGCCTCTACCCGGTCAGGCCTCTAGGCGGCGCTACGGAGCTCGCCGGCCAGCTGGAGTCCGCCGGCACATACCTGCGGGAACAGGCGAGGCGGGGCAGATGGGCCCGCCTCCAATTGGCCCTCTAGGGCGGAGGGCGGCGCCACCAGCCAATCGCTGTGGCCAGCGCTGCCGACGCCCCGCCCACGAGTGCGCGCGCCGCCTCGGCTCCCGCTGGCGGCCGGCCCCGCCCCTCCGGGAAGCCTGTCCTCGCCTGCCCCGGCCCGGAGAGTGACCCAGACACGCTTTGTTCGCCCGGCCGTCAGTCTCCAGAGGCAGGCAGGTCCCCGGGGAGGCCCTGCGTCTCAGGGAGCCGGGGAAGGCAGGCAGCCGAGGGCCTCCTCCGCAGCCCCCAGGGCCTCGCCGCGCCCCGTTTGGGGGCTGGAAGGCCTCCGGTGCAGCGGAGCCCCGCCGCGCCCCGGCCGCGCCCTCCCGGGCCACGCCCGCCCGCCTTCTCGCCGGAGCCCGCCCACCAAGGCCCAGCCCCAGCCCCAGCCCCGCGTCCTGTGTGCGTGTGGTGGTGGCGGAGGAGGGGGCGTCTTCCCCGCCAGGTGCACCCAGCACCTGACACGGCCTCGGGTGCTCAGCAGCTCGGACGCAAGCACCCCCAAGAGCGGTGTCTGGAGCCAGGGCGCCCCCTAGTGGCCATTCCCAGCAGTGCGGGGGCCGTGCAGCCCGACGTGGGCGGGGGCCGTGGCTCCCGCACAGCTCTGCCTCTTCCTAAAATGGGTAGCTTTTCCTTAAACTTTGGCACCTGTCTTCTCGTCTGTAAAATGGAAAGGATGGTCTCCCGTCTTGTAGGGCCGTTGGGACAGGTGTTGTAACAGGTGGCAGGTATAAAGCGCTTCTCTTGGGGTTTGCCCTACGTGCTAATGTCTACGCTACCGCCACTGGGGGAAACCAGCTGCTCCCATTCCACCCCTCGCCTGGAGTTATGCCCTGAGCAGCGAGCTGAGGCTAGAGGTTTTCTATGGAGGGACCAGAGGGCCTTGGTCTGGGGTCGGGACACACCTGATTCTCAAAAGCCATGTTCAGTATTAAAAAAAAAAAAAAAAAAAAGGAAAAAGGAAATACAATATACGGTTCAATAAATAGAAAAAAAAAGTTACAAAATGACAATGATTTTGTCCTTAATTACAAGAGAAGAAAAGACAGGGGGGTGATGGGGGTGGGACACTCCCTCCTCCCCGGGCCAACACAGGGCAAGGGAGACCCGAGAGACAGCAGCTGATATTCAGAGCCACAAATAGAAAGGAAAAGTAGAGGGAAATCCGGGAAGAGAGAGTAAGATGAAGGGGTGGATCAGGGACACAAAGGAGGAGAAAGACAGAGCCAGAGCCAGAGCCAGAGCCAGCCAAGATGCCGACCTCTCTTCTTTCCAGATCTGGGCTGGGGGTCCCTGGCTCTCCTGGGCTTGTCTCCCCCAACACCAGGTTTGAGGACAGCATGAGCCCGGCTCAGTTCCTGAGCTGTATGTCCAGTGACTAGCAGGTAGGGGGTGGGACAGCAGTGACCCCTCGAGGCTGCCCTGGGACCCTGGCATCCTCAGGATTGGGAGTCCTGGCCGGACGGGGTGGGGGTAGGGGGGTGAGGTATGTGGCTGAGGCCTGAGGCCTCTTTAGATCCTTCAGTGGGGATGAGCCATCGGTACCAACTGGGCAGCCTGGCTCGGGCACAGGGCTGCGGAATGGGGCCCCTGAGGCAGTGAGGGGAGGGTATAAAGGGAGATGTAGACGCCCTAACCAAGTCCCTAACCAAGTCCGCGGGCCACTCAGAGTGGGGTGTGGGGAGGGTCTGCTAAACTGACTTTTAAGAGCCAGTTTTTGGAGAGTCCTGCCTCGCAGCCCCCACCCCTAGCCCCAGTCCAAGCCAGGCCTGTGAATTTGGGGAGGGAGAGCTTGCCTATTGCTTTTGGGGTGCCCAAGGCGGGGTCATACCGGCTGCCCAAGCACACACTCCCTTCCAGGCCTCTGGGTGGTGGTATGGCTTCTGATCCTTGCGTCTCGCACACTCGCTCGCACACTCCTAGGCACGCATGTGGCAGGACGCGTCACCCCCCCCACCCCATGTCCCCTCCTCCAGCAGGGCTTGGGGGGACAGCAGGCAAGACCACCTAGCTCCGACCGGGCCCCTTCCCTGACATAATACTGAAATGCCACACAGGCCTCCAGCGGTGAGGCCCCTGATGGAGAGAGCTGGTGCCACAGGAGCAGGGGCGAAGGGGGTCCCCGCCGCTGCCGCCCGCGGCCCCTCAGCCGAAACGCTCCCGTACCAGGAGCATGAGCTTCTTCTTGCCCTTGTAGGTCTGTTTCAGGTTCTCCAAGAACTGGGCGAACTGCAGGTGCCCATCAGGCGCCAGCAGGAAGGTCTCACGGGCCTGGCCCAGGAACTCGATGAAGTCGCCATAGTGCCGCGGGCTGATGTGCGTGAGGCGGGAGTGGCTGGTGGCGATGTAGGCCGCCACCGCGGCGTCCAGGAGCTGACAGAGCGGCGCCCGGTCGGCGCCCAGCGGCTTGGCGGCCCGGCGCGCCCCCAGGGGCCCCAGGCCAGGTGCTGAGAGGGTCCAGCGGCGCAGGATGTCGGAGAGCATGGGGGCGCAGTGGATGCTGCGGATGATGAGGGGGACGATGGCCGAGAGCTCGTGGCGGCCCAGCGAGTGGCTGAGCGAGCAGGCCCAGAGCACGTCATTGACGGCGGGGTGGCTGTCCTGGTTGAAGGCGATGCTGAGCTGCGCCAGGGCCAGCGTGGCCAGCTTGTAGGCCCGCAGCGGTAAGCCGCGGTGCTCCATGTAGCGGGCCACGGTGAAGAGGTGGGCATGGCCCAGGCCGCCGGCCGCGGCGTCCAGCACGATCTGGTAGGCTGCCTCGAAGGCCGCGTGGTTCTTCTCGCAGAGGGTGAGGGCGGGCAGGGCGCAGTTCTGCGGGTCTTTCATGGCGCACTGCAAGGCCAGGGTGCGCGCACAGGCCCAGAGCTCCTCCCGCCGAGGAGCATCCAGCTGCAGCCGCGACAGCGTGGCATGAGTGGTGCCCGTCACCGCCACGATGGTGGCAGCCTCCACTGGTGTGAATAAGGAGTACCAGTTCTGCATGATATTCATCAGGGCTTGTGGGCCTGGGGGAGGCAGGAGGACAAAGCTGGCCTGGGGACCGCATGGGTGTGCACGGGTTTGTCCCTCCCACCGCCATCCCCACCAGCCAGGGCTGAAGACATCACCCCGCCGCTTCCACCCCAGGCCTGACAAAAACTGCACTTCACCTTGCCAAATGAGCAGGGGGCAGCTGGGAGGGGTGGGAAGAGCATGCATGGGACTACACTTCAGGGTGACGGTCCCTTCTCCAAGCCACTTCAGCCTGGTCAGCCTCCAGGCCTCTGTCCAGCTGACCCCCCAACCTGCAGCCCTGCCAGCCTAGCCCTGAGCACGGGCCTGAGCCAGGGCAAAGGCCCTGCTTCTCTCTCGTGCCTGCCTGCTTCCAGGGTCACTCGGGAACTCTCACCGATCTCTGTGGCGCAGCTGACCAGCCAACGCACCATCTCCCTCCGCCGCCAGGTCATGGTGTTCAGGGTCATCCTCATTACCTGCAGGACAGAAGGGAAGAGAGAAGGGCGTTACCCCAGAACCTCGCGCTGGCCATCGGAGGGGGATCGAGGGGGATCGCCATCGGAGGGAGATTGGGATCCCAAGGGGCCCAGGAGACTAGGAAGTTAAAGCCATGTGATCTGGATAAGTGGTCCCACCTCCTGGGACTGCAATTTCCTCCTCTGTAAAATGGGGATTAAGAGTCTCTACCTCCAGGCTCTTCTAGGAAATGAGTGCAGTTTTTCAGGTAAAGAGTCTGCACAGTACCTGCTGTTCCATGCTTCGTGTCAGCAGATTCCCTCGTGGCCCCAAACAAGGCACCTGCCCTGTCCCCACCTTCTTCGGGTCCCACCCCCAACAAGCCCCTACCCTACTTGCTCCCCCAGACCCCCTCTCCAGGTCCTGTCTGGTGGACTCTGCCTTCTGGAAGCTCCTAAGGAGGGAGGAATGGGTCACCTCTCTAAAGGACCCCTCCCTTGTCTCGCCTCCCACATACGCCTGAGGATGGTTCCACGCCCCCACAGGAGGTTCTTTGGGAGGAACTCCCTAATTCTACCTTCTGCAGGTCCCCTGCCTGCCGGTTCTCCCTGGGCAGGTCCCACCCTATCCTGCAAGCCTGCCCCAAATTGTTCTCCCTTCTCTTCCTTCACTTTGGCCTCACTTGGAGGTCCCGCCCCCTCCGGGTCCCACACCCCGCCGCCGACGCCCCACCTACAGGCAGCACCCGTGCTGGTCTCTGACTTGCCCCAGCAGGAGAGCCCTTGCCCGGCCCCTGAGGATGGCCCCAGCTCGCAGGCCCTGCCTCAAGGACTTGCAACCACAGACCTGGTCCGCAGAGGTGCTTCAGAGCACCCCCCGCCTCCGCCCCCCCACCCCTTCCAGCAGCACCCTTTCCTAAGACCTTTCCCTTCTAGGCCAGTTCCTGGGCAGCATCCCCCCTCCCGTCCTCCCTCTGTCCCTCACCTGCAGGCCCAGCTCCAGCGCAATGCCCAGCAGCGTGGTGTCGGGAGGCGCGCTGGCCGGGGTGGCCGTTTTGCAGGCGTCCTGCGCCAGCTTGAAGAGCAGGGCAGGCGAGTGGATGTTCTGCTGGATGGAGCCCAATACCGCATGCAGCCACTTGGGGTCTCCTGGGGTGCAGGGAGGGAGGAGGGCTCAGTCAGCACCCCTGGCGCCAGCCCCTGCTGCTGCCTGACCTGTTCACACAGGTTCCTCCACCCAGGTGTGCGCGTGTGAGGCGGAGGCACCCGGCAGTGGTTCTGGGAAGATCCAGACCACTCTTGGCACTCCCTCTCTTCTCTCCTCTCCCCACCACCCAGTGGAGAAGGCCACCTCGGGACCCCTCATGTTAAGGGCAGTGATTCTGGACCCAGAACACCGGGGTTCAATCACTAGCTATGTGATGGCTAGCTGCCCCGTCTGTAAAATGGGTTATACTGATGCAATGGTGCCTGCCTCACAGGGCCTCGGTGAGCCCATACTTGAAAGGCTTTAATGTGCCAAGAGCTATAGAAATGTGAACTTTTCTTGCTATTATCACTGGCTCAGATCCTACAATTATCACTTCAGCCACACAGGCTTTCCTCTGTTCCTCAAACTTACAAGGCACAATCCAGCCTCAGGGTCTTTGCACTGGCTCTTCCCTCTGCCTGGAAGGCTCTCCTAGCCTGGACTGAACCCTCCCCAAAGTCATGGGAAGCCCTAATCCCCAGCAGGGTGGTATTCAGAGGTGGGGACTCTAGGAGGCTTTTGGGTTTGGGCGGTGTCATGAGGGTAGGGCACCACGATGGCATTAGTGTCCTCCTGAGACGAGGAAGAAATTGGGAGCTCTCTCTTCCTCTGCATTGTGAAGACATGACAGGAGGGTGGCTGTCTGCAAGCCAGGAAGAGAGTCCTCCCTGGGAACCCACCATGCTGGCACCCTGACCTTGGGCTTCCAGACTTCAGAGCTGTGAGAAAATAAATGTCTGTTGCTTAAGCCACGTGGTCCGCAGTGCTTTTATGGTGGCTCAGGGTGACTGGATGCCAGACCTTGGCAACAGCTCTGCTCTCTTGGCTTAAGCCAAGCTTGCTTCTCCCCCTCCGTGGCCCTTGTTTCCTCCTTGCCTACTGCGTGACATCACTAAGTGTTTGACCTCGTTTAGGGTCTGTCTGCCTCCCCCTAGAATGAAATGCCACAGGGCACGGAACCTGGAACAGTGTTGTTCAGTCCTCAACACCTGGGACAGTGCCTGGCCCATCTAGAAAGTGCTCAAGGAAAACTGAAACTTGCTGAAAGGATGAAAAGAAGAGGAAGGGATGAGGGAGAGAAGGAAGGAGAAGGTAGAGGAGGATGGTGGGGGAGAGAAGGGGCAGCCGCCGTCCTCACCCTTGGCAGCTGTCAGCATGGCAGAGGCCAGCTCGCACTGGCGTGTCTCCAGGTGGCCAAGGATGAACCAGCGGGGGAAGCGGTTGCTCATGATGGAGTCCAGTGGGTTGGGGTGAGGTTCTCCAGCTGGAAATGCTGTCTCCAGTACAGGCAGCCTGGTGGGGGCAGAGGAGGGAGAAGCAAGCCCATGGTGACAGGAGGTTGGGGTCTCCTGCCTCAACTGGAGGAGCCTCTCTGCTTGGGCAAGCCAACCCGCAGGCATCCAGGAAGGCGGAAGATGTGTGTGCAAGATGTTCACTGGAGTACTGTTTGTGCTTATCACTTGGAGGTTGATTAAATAAACAATGCTCTATCCATGCATCAAGGACTGATAAAAATGTGAGGAGACTGCTTGGGTCCTGATGCAGCCCCCTAGTGGTCCTTCTGTCACCCCCACTTTCCTTTCTTACTCTGCTCCAGCCACTGTTCCCCTCAATATCCCTCAAATACAACCCGGCAGTCCTACGACAGGGCCTTTGCATATGCCTGGAACCCCCTTCCTCAGACATCCTTGCAGCTTTTCCCTCACCTCCCTCAGGTCTTTACTCAAATATTTTTCAGTGGGTTCTTCCTGGCACTCCCACCTGTGAAATTCCCACCTCCCAACTCTTCCCATACCTTTTTTGTTGTAGGTCACCATCTGACACACAATAGTTTACCTGTTAGTGAATTTATTTAATAATTATTTAAAATAATTTATTATTTTATCTCCCTTACTAAAATATCAGCTCCACGAGGGCAGGCATTTGTGACAAGTTTGTTCACTGCTTCATCTCCAGCAGCCAGAACAATGCCCAGTACACAACGGGTGGTAGGACAACAAATGTTTTTGGAATGACTTTACATGCCCGCTAGGGTATGTTGCTAAACGGCTCAACTCTACATACGTATTTTGTATTTAGTAAGTTCCTCAAATTCGTTAGATATGATCAACAGCATTCAATTAGCAGCAAGACTATGCTGGTTTCAAATATTATCGAAATCTCTTCGACATGTGACTTTGGACACACCTTAAGCGCATCTATGTGTAAAATGAGGGCAAACATGTTTATTTCTCTAGGTTGGTAAGGTTACACAAGGTAATGTGAGTCATAGATTTGGACCAGGGGTCAGCACCATCTTAAAAATTTTTTGCACCGGTTCAGACAGTTAATATTTTTGGCTTTTCGGGCCCATTTGGTCTCTGTCACAATCACTCAACTTTGCCATTACCACGCAAAAATAGACAATACATAAATGAATGTGCGTGGCTGTGTGTCGATAAAACTTTATTGCTGGACACTGAAAGTTGAATTTCACATACTTTCCATGTGTCACAAAATAGTCTTTTATTTTCAAACGCTTTATATAAAAAGCCACTCTTATCTAAAGGGGTAACAAGTGCCAAATCTGGCCCATGCACTGTTATGGGCTGGTGCCTACCTGCTTTAGAAATTGGAGCTCTTCACAGATTACTCTTTCTAAATATTCTGGAATGATGCACTCTAAGTGGTTAATAGAAATCTCTGGGTGATGAGATCAGAGACTGGGGACAGAATTCATCTTATTTGTTGGGCATGGTGTACTACCCAGAGGGCCTTTTAAAATTTTGCTTCTGTGATCCGTTGGTATAAATGAGAAATTATAAGTTTATTCACTGCAATATTTTTTGGGAAATAGCATCAATTGTCTATCAACTCTAAATTGGTTCTTTATGGTACATCCTAACAACAGTTCACATGCTGTGCAATACAACCAAGCCTTTAAGATGCACATTCAGTGAAAATAAGGTGCAAGACAGACACAGAATGTATCATGGGTGTAAAAGGGAGACCAGCCTTCAATTTCCAGATTACGGGTTTGCAGAAATCTTGATTCTTATGGGATAGAGAAGACGACAGTGGTGACACTGCTTGTTTTTAGAGAGATTTGGCTAGGTTGGACAAAAGTGTTTGGAGAACAACTCTGAATCCTGTGCCATGTGGCGCTCTCTCAAATTCAAAATAATAATACTCGTGTATATTTAATAATCAAAAGCACGGGGCAACTTGGAATGCCAGCCTGAGGGCGACTGAAGTAACCAAGTTGTGGGTTCAGGTGGGAGGATGGGGCTCCAAGGGCGACTCTCTCCCTCCAGTGCTGCCCATTCCCAGGGCCGGGTTCCCAGCTGCACATTCTCACCTCATGGCTCGCAGGGCCAGGCGGTAGGCCAGGTCGGGGTCGTGGGGCAGCAGCGCGGTGAACAGGTAGCGGGCACAGGTGTGCATAGGGACGCTCTCTCGGAACAGCACCTCACCGAAGCCGCTGAAGGGACCCCCTGCAGGGGCATGCTGAGCTCAGCCCCCAGGTGAGAGCTCATCTCCACCCCTCCCAGAGTCTCCTGACGCCCCAGGCCGAGTAGAGGATGGGCTGGCCCCGGGATAGAGCGGCTAGGGCTAGGGGCTAGGGAGCTCCCGGAGGGTGAGGGGCTGGGACAGAAAAGCGCTGGAAAATCCTTAGGAGACCCTGGGCACCCCTTGGTGGCGGACAGGACACAGAAACAAGGCGGACCGGAAGGCGGAGGAGGGGCTACACTTGCTCCAGAGGTGGGGCCTCACAAGGACTAGGCTCCTGGACTCCAAGGGGGGCAAGAGGCGGGGCCTCTTCCCAGCCAACAGTATTGGCTGCCAGCACTTTCTAGGGAGCGGAGCCAAGGGCTGATCTCATCTGTCAGGCACTGCCAAAGTAGCAGCGAATTGTAAGGACCAGGAGACGAAGCCTCCGGAATCCAGCAGCCACCGGCCACCAGAGGAAGGGGCAGACCCCGCCCCCCGGGGAGAGCCAGCCCCGCCCCCGGGGAGAGCCAGCCCCGCCCCCGGGGAGAGCCAGGCCCGGGGGCGGGCCCTCACCTTCCAGCAGCAGCCCCGCCTGCTTGCGCAGCACCTGCACCAGCCGCTCGTCCAGCTCCACCTCCTCCAGCAGGGCCAGCAGCTGCTCCTCGCTGCGCACCACCTTGTCTTGGGCGTACAGCCCCTCCGGCAGGGCCCGCTGCTGCCCCAGGCCCAGCAGAGCCACCTCGAGGGCCAGCGCCAAGTAGGACTCCCCAGGGCTCCCGGGCACCGGCACGTGCTGGTAGGCCGCCTTCCGCTTCTCGGGGCCTGAGTCTGTGGGAAATGGGTACCAGGGCTGCTGGAGGGGGATGCTGCCTCCTTCTGGCAAGCGAAGTCTGTCGGCTCCTGGCACTGGTCAGGGTGCTCTAGGCACTGGTCAGGCCTCTGCGAGGCCAAATGTAGGGACGTGACCAAGGGTAAGAGTGTGGCCCCACTTTCTTTTCTTGGGGCACTGGGCTGGGGTGGGGGAGGGGAGGGGGAGATGTCCCATGTCCACCCAGGGGCCCCAATGTGGGTACCTGGGTAAAGGGCGAGGGTCTCTTCCTCTAGGCGGCAGGCTTCCAGCAGCGCCCTGCAGAGGCAGCCGATGGGGTCCAGGGGGTGGCCCACCCATCCTTCCGTGTTGGTGATGCAGGTGTTACCTTTCTGCAGCAGCTCTGCACCCAGTATGAAGGGCTCAGTGCCTGCCCACCCCCAAGTCTGGGGCGGGGGGGCTTCTCTCCTTGAACCTAGCCCAGCCTCCCAGCACCCGCCCAATGCCCATCACCCAAACACCCACCCAGCAGCCGTCCTGCCTGCCTGCCCCGGTAAACTGTAGCAGCCCTCACCTCCACAGCCTTGGCCTCCTGTCCCACAGCCAGACCTCGGGTGGGCAGTAAAACTGGGTGCTTTTTACAACATCCCCCCAGTGCCATTCTCCTTAATCCCTTCCATCTCTCCCCAGTGCTAGCAGCTTTCAGGGCACCATGTGTCCACTTGTCCCTCTCTGAAAGCCCCATTCTCCAATCTCCTCCCATGAGCCATGCTCTCTCCTGCCTCTGGGCTCCTGCTTCTGCTGTTCCTTCTACCTGGAACACTGTTCCACCCTCCCCTTCTTCTGTGAGAAACTCCTATACATCTGTAAGATCTCAGCATAGCTCTCACCTGCTCTGGGGACAGGGGGACTTTCCCTGTACCTGTAGGCCGGGACAGGACTCTGCTGGGGTCCCAGGTCCCCCAGGGTTAATTTCCTGACTACTGACCTATCAGCCCAACCCATCACCCTGACCATGAAACTGGTGGCCTCCTTCCTTTGGTCCACAAAGATTTTTTTTTCCTAATACAAATCTGAATTTGTTGCTCATGTTTAAAAATGAGTAAATTGCATATCACCTAATCCAGATTTCTGACCTGTCTTGAAAACTTGGAAGATCTGGCCAGACTGGGTTCCTGAAAGACTTGTGATTGGCACCCGCGCTATACCTCAGGTCTGGAAGCCTAGAAACTGCGAGTCCCAGGCCCCTTTGTGGGAGGCTGGGAGGCTGGGATAGGATGAGGCCCTGATTCTCCTGCAGCCTCCGTGAGCAGGTGTGTGGCTGTCTGCAGGGCACAGACATGAGGTTTTGCTAGCAGGTTCTGAGTGCCCTCTTGGGAGTGGCCCCCCAGTGGGGGCTGCAGCCTGCTGAGCTCACTGGCACCCCAATCCCTGTGCTTCTGAGGTTCAGGCTCTTGAACCTGAACAGTGGCTTCCCTAACTTTCAATCCCGCAGCCCTTCTGGTACTTTTGTGAGCCCTCAATCTCCTGTATTAAACATTATTTTTAGGCACACCTGGGTGGCTCAGGGGTTGAGCGTCTGCCTTTGGCTCAGGTCATGATCCTAGGGTCCTGGGATTGAGCCCCACATTGGGCTCCGTGTTCAGTGGGGAGCCTGCTTCTCCCTCTCCCTCTGCCCCTGCTTGTATTCTCTCTCTCGCTTGCTCTCTCAAATAAATAAATAAATAAATAAATAAATAAATAAAATCTTAAAAAAAAAATCTTTTTGGCTCAAGACTCCTTCAGGTGGTCTGGTTTTCCTGGTGGGACCCCAAGAGGAACCCACAGATGCCAGGGTTGCCACAGTGCCCCACAATCAGCATTGGTGTCTACAGCCCCGGGGGGAATAGGACAGTCGTGGCACCCACCTTTTTTTTGCTGCTTGTAGCTCTCAAGCTGATGCCGCCGCTGGAGCCGGAGAGTGTTGACGATGGCACCTGCCAGCCGCAGGGCCTGGCGGGGGTATCCGTGGGCACGCAGGGTGTCCACTCGGGCGCAGGCAGTGGGGAAGGGCTCGCCCAGCCACAGTGGACGGCCCTGGGGATCAAAGGTTGGCTTTTCACCACTGATGGTGCCCGTGAGACTGGGGCCGTAGGAGTCGCTGGCCAGGATCCTCTGCAGGTGGGCGTCACTCCAGTGCAATGATCCCGCCTGCAGGGCGCGGCCGAAGACGGTGTGGCGGGAACCTGTGGCCACCGCCTCCTCCTCTTCCTCCTCTTCCTCTGGGCCTGCAGGAGAGGCGCCCACATGGCCTGGTGAAGGGGCCCTGGCTGAGGCAGGCTCCCCTTGACCGAGCGCCAGCTTGGGACTGGACTCTGGGTACAGCAATGGGGGCGGGTATCATCTCCCTAAATCCTTTAAACAGCCCTCCAAAGATGTGTGTTCACATATGCGAATGTGTTGGGGTAGCTATTGTAGCCCTTTGTGCCAATGGACCATGGAGGGTGAATAACTGTCCGTGTCTCTCTGTCCATCTTGCCCCCTCCCCAGACTCTATTCCTCTCCTCCTCCCTCGGTCTCTGTCCCCATCTCCCATCCCTCTTTCTCCTGTCTGTGTCTTTCCCTTTCCCCAGCTCTGCCTCTCTCTTCTTGATATCTTTTTCTTTTTCTCTCAGTCCCTCCCCCCCAACTCCAACCCCATCCCCACCTCCATGGCCAGGAGGAGGCTGAGTCAGGAGACCAGCCCAGAATTACAAGGCGTAAATCTTAAGCATTTCACTTCATGCGCTTCACACTGCCCATGGCCCCTGCCTGGGCACTCCCTCCCTCCCGGTGGGGAGGCTAGGCAAGGCTGGGGGCCGTCTGCTCTCCCCTAGAGCACCATGATGGTAGGTGAGGCCGTAGGCCAGTATTCTGGGGGGATGGCAGGGACCCTCTCCTACCTGGGCTGACTGCCACGGTGGGCTGCAGGCTGGGTCCGTCGAAAGAGTAGTTCCCCTCTTCCAGCGGGCACACATCCAGCTTGTCCCACTTGCCAAGCAGCTGGAGCCAGCTCGCCCGCTCCTCTGGTTTGCAGTGGGGGCTCAGGACGACACACACCCACAGGGCCCCTGGACAGGGAGGAGGCTCAACAGTCATTCCAACAGTAGCCGCACACACTCGTGGAGTGCCTACCATGCGCTGGCAACTGGTCTCTGCTTAGCCCTCATCTCTAGTCTCTGAGGTTGGAACTGATAGTCTCTTCACTTTACGGCACAGAGAAGTAAAAGTAGTTGCTCAAGGTCACACAGCTGGAAAGTGGGAAGCCAGGATTCGAACCCAGGCTTCCAGACTCCTCTTGCTATTTTTTCCCCCTATAGCACTCACCACCCTGTCATTACAGGGGTCAGTAGACCTCTACCTGTGGATAAAATTGAACCTGCCACCTGGTTTTGAATTGCCTGAAAGCTAAGACTTACTTTTGCATTTTTATTTTTATTTATGTATTTATTTATGTATTTATTTATGTATTTATTTATTTATTCATTCATTCATTCATTCATTCATTCATCCATCCATCCATTCATGAGAGACAGAGAGGCAGAGACACAGGCAGAGGGAGAAGTAGGTTCCATGCAGGGAGCCCGATGTGGGACTCGATCCCAGGACTCCAGGATCACGCCCTGGACTGAAGGCAACGCTAAACCGCTGAGCCACCCGGGCTGCCCATTACTTCTGCATATTTAAATGGTGGGGGAAAAATACATCAGAGGAATAGTTTGTGACCTGTGAAAATTATATGAACTTTCCATAAATAATGTCTGTAAATATAATTTTATTGGAATGCTGCCCTGCCCAGCTGGTGGCATGTCTGTGGCTGCTTTTCTGCGGCAAGGGACAAGATTGAGAGGCCCTGACGGAGACCAGTGGCCCACAAAGCCAGAGTGACTAGAGGCCATTACAGAGAAGGCAATAGGACCTCTGGACTAATGCGTCTGTACTTTTTTTTTTTTTTTTTGTCTGTGTCCCCTACTGGAGTGTCAGCTCCACAAGGGCAGGGTTTTAATCTCCCATTTCCCAAAGCCCGGCACTCAGGACAGCACCTCCTGCATCCGAGGCGCTAATGACCACAGGAAGGATCCAGGGGCCCGACGCTAATGTCGCGGTGAGCACGACCCGGTAGCCAGAGCCCCCAGGTCCACTGTGCGCCCGGGCCAGGCCTTACCCAGCTCGTCCCACAGCTGCCGGCACTTGTCGGTCATGCCCGCGCCCTGCTGCCGCCACAGGGCCAGGCGCGGGTCCTGCAGGAACTGCTCCGTCATGAGGATCAGCATGCGCGCCCCGTTGGAGTCCCGCATCCGCAGCATCTCCCGCACCTGTGCCGGGAGGGGACGGGGACAGGGGTGGTGAGGAGGCGGCGGGGCGCCGCGCCAGGGCCTTAGGTCCCCGGCCCGCGTGCCCGCTGTGCCCGCTGAGCCTCGCAGCACCTTGCAGAACATGGAGCGCAGCTGCTGGCTGGCGCCGTAGTAGCCGCCGTTGGACAACAGCTGCTTCACCTGCTCCTGGATCTGCTCCTCGTCCAGGTGCCAGCAGTTGGCGTCCTCGATGCCCGCGCCCGCCGTGGGGTCTGGGGCGCCTGCGCGGAGGGAGGAAGCGGGAGGCTGGGGTTTCCCCTCCCCCAGCAGCCCCATCTGCCCCCAGCCTGGGTCCACCTCGGGTCCACCTCGGTTCCACCTCGGTCCCAGTCAAAGCCCCTCTCACTCGACCCTGCGGTCAATTACCGTCAAGGTCAATTACCGCCAACTCCACATTCACCCCCCGCCCTACTTAGCCATCCATCGGCTCACCCCATCCACCTTCCCACACCAGCAGTTCACCCCAACACCCCATCATCCACCCATCGCCATCCTCAACTATCCATCCGTGCCACCCACCGCTCCCCCACGCCCCCACTTCCATCCTGCCCCATCCTCCCACAGCCTCTTAGAGCTCCAAACCCTCCCAAGAGCTCACACCACCTCCCGGATTATCACCCACCTGTACCCCACCCCTGACACCCACCAACATCCACACATACCCTTCATGCCCTCCCCACCTACACTCCTGTGCTCTTGGGGAACCCCCACCCAGTGGATGATTTCCGAACATTCATCTGCCAGGGGCCAGGTCAGGTCCAGGATTTGCCACTTAGTAGGACCTTGATTCAGGCAATGGCTTCCCCCCCACTCCCCACTCAAGGATCAAGGGGCCCTGAGGATTCCAAGACGGATGCCCCGTGCTCAGGCCCCCGGGTGCCCTTACCGTGCACCAGGTTGATCTCAGAGCCCAGCAGGAGGATCTCGTCTGCCAGGCGCTGGGCAGTGGGCAGCACCTCGGTGTGGTGGGCGCTGATGAGGTACTGCACGAACTTCTGCAGCTGGTCTCTGTTCATCTGGGACAGCGTCTCGGAGATGGGCAGCCGGAGCTCCACCTGGCGGGCATGCCGAATTCGGTACAGCGACAGGGCCACCACATGGGCACAGTAGAAGAGGTCACGGTTGTCACAGCCACAGCTCACAGACGTGATCTTGCAGCGGTCAAAGCTGATGGAGACGTGGTAGAGGCGCTCCGGCTCTCCGGGGCCCCCCAGCTCCCGGATGTTTCCGCTCAGATGGAACCCTAAGACCAAAGCCAAACCAGTCGCCGCTGTGTCAGCCCAGAGATGGGTGCTCGTCCACAGTGCGCGGCAAGACCCAGGTGCAAATCCCATGGAGTAACCTGGCGCAAGCCGCTTAACCTCTGTCCAATGTGAACCAATAGTGACATCTTCCTCATGCATTTGTAAAGGATTAAATGAGCTAATATTTGGTAAGTGCTTAGAGCCCTGCAGGCATACAGTAAGTCTTAAATAAATGCTTATTCCTGCTCTAATTCTGAAGAATATCACAGTGAAAGGGGCGCCTGGGTGGCTCAGTTGGTTGAGCCTTTGGCTCAGATCGTGATCCCAGGGTCCTAGGATCGAGTCCCGCATCTGGCTCCCTGCAGGGAGCCTGCTTCTCCCTCTGCTTGTGTCTCTGCCTCTCTCTCTGTGTCTCTCATGAATAAATAAATAAAATCTTAAAAAAAAAAAAAAAAAAAGAAATCACAGCGATGTTGTTGAAGGTGGTTTTCTCAGCCCTTGGGTTACCATGGATAGGGCCTGGGCTCTAGGAGCCCGGTAACTTCCTGGGAAGATGCCCAAGGCCTATGACACTTGCGGGTGAGGGGCTGATGTGGCAGGCGAGGGGCCAGGCCACCCCATCACCCCCTGCCCCTCCCTGGCCCCTGGGGAGCCCAGATGCCAGGCTTATCCAACTGGTTGGGCAGCTCAGGCCCCAGCCGGCCCTGGCTGCGTCATGCCGAGAGACGGCGGCTTCCTCATACCGGTTGAAGATGGCCAAGCCTGTGGCGGGCTGGGCCATGTCCAGGCAAAGGGGGCCCCCAGGCTGACAAGGTTCAGGGAGGGTCATCTTGGCCAAGCCCCTGCCTCCAGCTAGGAGACGTGGCATTTCCACATGGGAGGTGGAGTGTTCCCTGTTTTCTGGCGCAATCTTGACATGTCCCCTCCTGAGACCCACTAGCTGAGGTCTAGAATCATCTTTCACCTCTAGCTCCACACCTCTGCCCCCTACCCTCATTTGGACACCACTGCTTGAGGTCTAAGACCACCCCTCACCCTGATCCAAACTTCTGCTCGAGGCTCCCACCTACACCTCGTTGCCTTAGGTATGAGACCATCCCTAAACGTCTGATCCCAACTTCTACTTGAAATTCTCTGCCTGAGGTCTAAGACTCCTTCTCATCTCTGGCTCTAAATCTTTGCCTCCAACCCTCCCCTAGGCCCCTGCTTCCAAAGGTCTGGGGTCATTTACCTCTGGCTCTCGACCTTGGTCCCATAGCATCCCTGGGTCCCTCTGCCTGAGGTCTGAAATCTCTTGCTTCTGGTTTGCAACCACTCCTCGGCGCTGCTTCAGAGCTGCCCTCCTCCGTGTCACCACCTCTTCTCCCACCCACCAGTCTAACTGTCCAAGGACTCTAGGACCACCTCTGCCTTTAGCTCAGAATCCTGTACCCAAACCCCATAGTGGCCCTCCACCTCGGATCTAGAAGTAACTTAAGTCCTCCACCCTTCCCTGGTCCCTGCCGCCTAAATTCTGGAACCTCCTCTCCCCTGCTTTCTGGTTCACCATCCTTCCCCCCTGCACCCCATCCCCAGCCCCATTTAAGTCCGCTGCCTGAGGTCTAGGCAGATCTCTGATCCTAGGCTCACAATATCTTGTAAAATCTGGGCATGGATGCCAGAGGTCTGGAACGTCCCCTGACCCTGGCCCAGGCCCTCCTTTACTCCTTCCTCCTCCAAGCCTGCTCTGGACCTCCTGACCTCCGTGGCCAGCAGGGGTGGGGGGCGAGTACTCACCCACTTGCAGCACGCGGTCCACAGCCCCGCTCTGAAGCAGGTGCAGCCCTCGGGTGAAGGGCACCCGGGCATCATGCTCGCCCTCCGGGGGTTGGTAGCCCAGCGACGAGTACATACAGATCTCCCGTTCGCTGCGCGGGAATGACCAGAACACAATGCGCTTCTGGACCGGCTCTGGCACCCGGGAGAACCGCTCCTCAACCTGCGGGGAGGGCGGTGGGTTAGAAACCGGCTTGAATCCTAGCTTTGCCAATTAGAGGCAGTATGACTTTGAGCAAGTCACTTTGCCTCTCTGAGCTTGTTTTTTTTCAAGTGTGAGGTGGGGATTGTTAACAGCACCCGCCTCCGGAGTATCATGAGGATTAAATATGCATTAATATACATAAAGCGCTTACAGTAACACCTGGCCTGTACTTAGTGTTCTAGAACTTTCTGTGACTTCCCTCCTGGATGTCAGGTCCCAGGGTCCTAGTATAATGTAGCCCCACTTCCTGGGCTTTGAGGGGGCAGGAGAAAAGGAGACAAAGTGGTAAGAATAGTGATCAGGCCTCTATACTCTCCGCCTACACAATGCTAAATGCTTTGAGCCTGTGATTTCCCATAATTTTCATAGCAACATTTCAGTAATACTAGTTATCACCCCATTTTGCAGCCCGGAGACTCTGAGGCTCAGAAGTGGGGTGAATCCACTTGCTTAGTCTCACAGCTGGTGAGCTCCAACACCCAAGACAGGCTTCGTTCTCAGCTTCCAAGGGCCTGCAGGAAGGGAGGGTGTCCTCACCAACCCTGTGGGCTTCCAGCAGTAAACCAAGCTGATTGAACCTATGTTCCAATCAGCTTGCTACTCACTGGCTGAGTGACCTTAGGCAAGTTGCTCAACCTCTCTGTGCTCTAGTTTCTTCAAAGTGGGAGGGATAACAACAACTCCAAAGGACCCCAGAGGATTCTGTGAGCTTCTGAGGAGCAAGAGCTGTCCTAGCACCAGGCCTGATCGGCGCAGGTACATGGGAACCATCAGAGATGGTTTTAGGATTATGCTGGGTGTCTCACACCACAATAAAGGGGCAGTGACCTCCCAGAACTCCCAGTCCTGGGTTTCTGGGGGAAGTGGGAGGACCAGTGACTACTGGCTCAGGCCTCAGGGACAGTTGGCAGATGACTAAGGAGGGATTTTCCAGGCCATGAATCAGAGCCTGCCCCATCCACACTTGGCCCAGACTCATCAGTCCCGGCAGACTTCCTAACTCTGGAGAAGCCAGGGAGCAAAGACACCCCCTCAAAGCTCGACAGAGGCAGAGCCTATGGGGACTGCAGAGGGCTTAGTCGAGGCCAAGCCCCATCTTTACTCCTCAGAAGTCCACTCTGAGGCTGGAAGAGGGGATTCTAATCACCCCAGCCCTGGGGCATTGGGACAGAACCCCCAGAAACTACAGAAGTAGGTTCCAGGTGCACCTGTCCAGGTACTATGACCCAGGCCGTGCCCTTGCTGAGGACCTATGGAAGGACTGGAATGGCTGGGGGGCAGAGAGAGGATGAACATCGGGGGAAATGGGGAATGTGAGAAGTACCCTGACACTGGAGGGGTTGGGCAGTCTCAGGTGGGAGGTGGTCCCAGAAGTACTGAGGGAGGGAAGCAGAACTCCAGGGAAGGATCTGGAGTGAGGGGGTTCCCCAGGGTATTCCCACCTATTGGTGGGTTCTGGAGGCACACATCAGGGACAGAAAGGAGTATTTTGAGGCTGGGATCTGTAGAAACGGGGGAGTTAGGTCTCTACTGGGGGTGTGGGGCAGAGATCTAGAGTCGCTAGGGGATGAGATCTGGGGTGTCCCCCAAGTGGGGGCGGCTTGTAGGAGTGAGGACTGAATGGGGTGCCTTAATTGGGAGCTGAGGATGAGGTGGTAAAAGAGGGTACCCAGGGTTGTGAGAGGAGGAAGTTCCTGAGCTGGGATCTAGGGAGCCGAGGGCATCCCTGTGTCTTGTGGGCTGGAGGGCAGAGATGGCAGGAGGAATGGGGGAGTGAAATGGGAGGATAAGGGGGTGTTTCAGGGCGGACTTAAGGACCCCGGAGACCTCTGGGAGTGTCTCGTATGGGGGCAGGTTCCGAGGCCCGGGGTTGGGCAGGGGAGGAGAAGGCAGGTCGGGAAGAGGCTGGGGGTGCGTCCCTCCCCCACCTCCCCTCACCCCTCGTCACCTGCTCGAAGGCCCAGCTCTCGGCTACTCGCTTGGCGCTGAGGTCCAGCAGCGCCTCGGGCCGGCCCCGGCCGCGCACGGCCCCGGCCCCGGCATCGCGCTCCTCCGGTCCCGCGGGGCAGCCCCGGCTCCGCTTGGCCGCGGGGGGGTCCATCGGCCGGGCCGGGGCCGGGGCGGGGCCTGATCGGGGGTCGGTCCGATGCCCGCTTGGCTTCGCCGGCTCCCGCGCCCCCTACCCGCCTTCCAGTTCGTCTTCTGCGCTCTGCCGCCCCGGGACCCCAGCCGCACCCACCCCCGCCCCGCGCCGGGCCGGCCGGGTGATGCGGCCCCTTTAAGACTCTTCACAACAATGAAGCTGCCTCAGTCGCCGCTTTATCCTCCGCCGTCGTCCCGCCCCCGTCGCCCGTCCCCATTGGCCCCCCCCTCGGCCTCCGAGGCTCTCCTCCACTATTGGCTGCACCTCCAGACTCGTCAGCAAGCTCTCGCTTTTCACTGGTCGGAGGTGCTGCCTGTCTTACGGCGGAAGCCCAATCAGAGTGCTCATCGGGCTGCGCTGTCCATCATGGGGCGCCGGTGGCCAATCAGGACGGGAGGACCCCCGCGGCGCAGGCCTTATGCGGAGTTTCGGGGCGGGCCCTGGGTTCATTCACAACATTCCTCTCCCGCCCCCCTCCGGCTGGACAGCGCGCCCCGGGCAGCTGGGGCTGCGCCCACACACGGCTTTGTTTACTGAGGGTCGCTTCCGGGCTCCGCGAGGGGACAATCAACACGGCTCGGCCGGGGAGCGAGACTGAGCGGCGGGATTCCAAGGCAGCAGCTCAGCCCCTCCTCCCTTGGGCTGTGTGCGGCGAGAAACCCTCTCAGCGTCTCTGGGCGCGGAGTCCAGTTTTGTTGTTTGGGGGGTGGGGTGGGGGATCACAGACCCCCTCGGTAGGGCTCTTGGGGGCTGCAGACCTCTTCTCTAGAAACGGAGCCTCACCCAAGCCCCAAGCTAAAAACCCTTCACCCATTCTTCCCTGGATACTACGTTGAATCACAGGAAATTGCTGATTTTCGACCTACTAAAATTTGAGGCAATTTCCTAAGATTCAACTAATAGTTGTCAAATCTGATCAGCTCCGATTGTTCTCCTGACCCATTTCGTCCAGGCCACCCTCTCTGGCCCGGAAGCCGCCCGTGGTCGCGATCGGCGGCCACGCCCCCCGCCCCCTCCCGCCCCGCTACCCACGCCATCCTTCCTCTCCACTGTCCTTAGAAAACCCCACATTTCCCCTTCGCCATACTTTTCTCCGTGATCACATTTCTTTATCGAGTTCAGCAGTTGCTTAATATCTGTCCCTTCCCCTCTCCACCGAGACCCCCAGTGGCAGTAGTTTGTGTAACTGGTAGCACAGGAGCAGCATCAGGCATACAGCAGTCACTCAGCCCTTAACTTACTGCCTGAACCAACTCGTCCGCGGCTCCCACTCCGCTGAAATGTCTACAAAGCAGGAACAACCCAAGCTGGTCCCTAAGTGGCCTGATTGCTGCTCCCAGTCTCCCCACGGCATCTGGGAACTCCGGCTTTTTCCTTCCAGGAATTTCCAGCTGCACTTTCTGGCTGGTCCCCAGCCCACCATTCAGTAAACTGCCTCCAACCTGTGCTGTCCAGTAGGGTCACCACTGACCACAAGTGGCCTTTGAGTCCTTGAAATGCGGCTGGGCGGAATTGGGTTATGTTGCCAATATAATTTTCAAGGACTTAGCAGGGGAAAAAAGGGAAAATAGCTCATTAAGAATTTTTAATATTAAGGGCTGCTTGGGTGGCTCAGTTGGTTGAGCCTCTGCCTTCGGCTCAGGTCATGAACTCCCAGTCCAGGGATCCAGCCCCACATGGAGCTCCCTGATGAGTGGAGAGCCTGCTTCTCCCTCTAAGTCTGCTGCTCTACCAGCTTGTGCTCTCTTGTTCTCTCTCTCTCTCTGTCAAATAAATAAATAAAATATTTAAGACAATTTTTTAATATTAAAAACAAATTTTTGTGTGGATTACATGTCAAGATGATAATATTTTAGGTAAGTTTGAGTTTACATTATCAAATTAATTCCACCTGTTTTTATTTTTATTTTTTATTTTTAAAGATTTTATTTTATTTATTCATGAGAGACAGAGAGAGAGAGAGAGGCAGAGACACAGACTGAGGGAGAAGCAGGCTCCATGCAGGGAAGCCCTATGTGGGATTCGATCCCAGGACTCCAGGATCACACGCCCTGGGCCCAAGGCAGGCGCTAAACCGCTGAGCCACCCAGGGATCCCCCTATGTTTTATATTTTATGTGGTATCAGAATATTTAAAGTTAGAGACGTGACTTGCACTGTAATTTCTATTGGACAGCAGAGGTGTTAGAAACCACAGCCTGCCACAGTGACAGCAGCAGAAAGGACACAGATAATAGCCCACTGACTACCTTCGAGGTGCTCTGGTGGTTCCTGCTCATTATCACGCATAAACCTTCCAAACCAGTGCGGCAAAGTGGGGATCGTGGTCCCCATTTCTCAGATGAGGAAACTGAGGCTTTGAGAAGGAAGTGCTTGCCTGAAGTCACCCAGACTGGGAAGCCCTAGACTTATTGCTGCGTGCCTTTAAAAGACAGACTGGGGACGCCTGGGTGGCTCAGGGGTTAAGTGTCTGCCCTTGGCTCAGGGCGTGATCCTGTGGACCCAGGATCGAGTCCCACATCGGGCTCCCTGTATGGAGCCTGCTTCTCCCTCTGTCTGTGTCTCTGCCTCTCTCTCTCTGTCACTCATGAATAAACAAATAATTAAAAAAAAAAAAAGATAGACTGATGGGGAAGGAGTAACTGGGGTGTGGGGAGAGGCCAGGAGGACTTCAGCAAAGCCTGTGTGTCAGGTGCTCCCCCTCGCAAACTGGACCCCGGGGGCGCCCTTACCAGCAGTCCTCCTCGGCATCTGGTGCATGGCTGTGCCAGCTAAGCCTGGGTCCCGGTCCCCAGAGCATGCTTCAGTGGGCGTCCTGAGATGTTGAAGTCGCTCTAGGCTGTTCTAGTTCAGTGACTACTTGTCGGAGGAACTGAGAATGGGTGATAACAAACACAGTGAGGATGTTTATTGTCCAAAAATAGATACTAACATCGTCATCATGCCCATCTCATGGGTGAAGACACAGGCACAGGAAGGTCAGGTGAGGGGCACCTGGGTGGCTCAGCATTGCGTGTCTGCCTTGGCTCAGGTCGTGATCCCAGGGTCCTGGCATTAGGCTCCCGGTGGGGAGCCTGCTTCTCCCTCTGCCTGTGTCTCTGCCTCTCTCATGAATAAATAAAATCTTAAAAAAAAAAAAAAAAAAAGTGACTTGCCCAAGGCCCCCAGCAGGGAAGGGTAGGGCCAGCATTCAAGCCCCGTGGGCAGGCTGGTTCTGCTGCCTTGGCTGGGGATCAAATCCACAGAGTTTGGGAAGCACCAACATTCTATTCCATTTTCCTGATTTTAAGGATGAGGGGAATGAGGCCCGGAGAAAGAAAGCTGCCCAAGGCCACCCAGTGATCTCAGGAGAATATGTGAGGTCAGAAAGGCCCTGGGAGTCTCTAAGCCCGTTCTTCGCCTTAGCAACACTTTGAGGAGAGGTTGGGAGCGGGGTTCCAGCCATACACACGTCTTCCCGTCCTCCCTCCTTGCAGCCAGGGAGCTTGGGCTTCAAGGAGATGGAAGCCACATTTATCCGCCAGGCCGCTGTGAGCTCACTGTCTAGGCATCCACAGCTCCTGACCCCAAACCCACATGTCCTCGAGACCCATGGGAAATAGGGTGGCCCTGGAGGCTCAGTTGGAAGGGGATAGGGCCCCTGGCTCTGTGGCCACCCCCCAACCTTCCAGGGTCCTCGGTGGCTGCCAGCCCCTTGCACAGCCCCTACCCTTGCTGACTCAGGCGGGAAACCAGCCGGGCAGTTTCACTTCCCGGTTCCAATGCAGCCCCTCTGGCCTGCCCAACTGGCAAGCTTTACTTCTTACATGTCTTTTCTTCCCTTTTGGAACACACTTCACGGGCTCAGTGTCAGGGCCCCCCCGGGACGAGTGGGCATTCAGGCCGAGGGGGATGGTGGAAGCAGGAGGGGAAGGCATAATTGTGTCTGAAAAGGCGCATTTAGTGACTGCTCCAGCCCTGCAGAGAGGGCCAGGGTGAGAGGCAAGAGAGGCCAGGCTGAGGGGCTAGTCTGGGGCTCCACTCTTTGAACAAAGGCAGCTCTCCCAGCCCTCATGTTCCAGAATTTTCCATGCTGAGTGAGGGGTGTCAGGATCCCCATTTAATAGATGGGCAAACAGAGGCTCAGAGAGGTGACAGGACTCGCTGAAGGTCCCATAGCCGGAAAGTGGCAGAAACTGGCACTGAACTCAAGGCGTAGGTATTTTCCAAAGTCTGGGGCTCTTGGCTTCAGCACCAGTGGTGGGCTTCTAAGTGGGCAGGGGGTGGGGGGACAGGCATAGAGGGAAAAGTCATGCGGGATGGTGAGGCTATTTGGGGAGGCCAAGAGGTGGGGGGGAGGGGGAACAAGTGGGTTGACATTCCAGACCTCATACCTGTTGCGCCTGAATGCCTTTCCTCGCCCCTGGGGTCCTCCTCAAAAGGGCTGGCGTCAGAGGGACAAAGACGGCTGGTTTACAGGAGTCCCTGGCCCGCCTGGGCGCCGCCGGCCTCAGTGGGGTTGGCCTGGGTTCCAGGTGCCTCCTGGTGGCCGAGGGAGGGACCAGGAGGCACTGGGAGCCCACCCATTCCCAGTCCTCGCCCTCCTTAAAATTCTAGATGAAGATGAACAAGGGATTTAAAAAAACAAAACAAAACAAAACACACACACACACACACACACACACAAAAACAAAAAACCCCAAGGGATTTCCAGAAGAGGGAGAAATCATGATTCTCGCAGACACACAAAGATGGACACGTGCTAACATTTTTATTGAACTCATGTGGGAACCAGGCAGATGTTATAGGCGATTCAAAAGAGTCTGGAGAGCAGGCACTTTCACATTATCAGACTGTTTGCACAAACAAACGTGCAGATGGGGGCAACTTGTTTTTTCCATAGGGGAGGAGGGTTGTCAACGAAACCTCTGCTGGCCGGGATGGAATTTGCATGTCTACAGATAAGTGGTTTTATATTGCTAGCAGTTGCTTACAAATCTCCAGAGCTGAGAGTTCAAAGACAATGCTATGAATCAGATAACCCGGAAGGGTGTGTTGTATAGAGATGATGCACTGAATAATCAGAACTGATTCATTGAAATGCAAACTTTTCCTTGCAAAAAAGGGAAAACAATTCATTACTGCCTTCATTCAACGAACACCTGTTCATTAAGCACCTCCTGCGCACCGTCCTAGGTGTGGGGAGACACAGCAGTGAACAAAGACGCAAAGGAGAAAAGTCTATAGAGTGGTGCCAGCCGAGTGACCACTCCTGGGGTGGAAGTGCGGGAGGGCAGAGGAAGGCTCTCCAGGGTCACATCCGGGAGGGGCGGGAACCACAGCAGGAGGTAGGACACAGAGGATGGGGAGGTGGTCCGGAGGGGGCAGACTGGGCTCTCCTGGGTTTTCCCCACTAGAATGCCAGTTCTCAGCTCTACCTAGCAGGTGGAGCATAAATGCCCAGTGGGCAAAGTGGCTCCGTCTCAAAAGGCAGAAGCCACTTGCTGTCTTAGGGGAGACATTGCTGTGCTGTGGGCCGATGGCAGGGAAGTCTGGGATGCCTGAGGGGCGGGGGGCTCAAGGAAGGGTGTGCACGCCGTGTGCGCATGCATGAGACACCACTGAACTCAGACCTGCCCTCCCACCCCATCTCCCTGCCCCCTAAACGTGAGCATTGGGGCTGGGGAAACCCCAAACCAGTCTTTCCATCAAATTTGGGCTCTGCTGCCACAAGTTCCGACTTTTTTTTTAAGTTGTAAATTAGGAGGTTTTTTTTTTTTTGGCGTGAAATTGCTTACACATTAAATCCGTTTAAAAGCATACATTCAGAAGCACCTGGGTGGCTCAGTTGGTTGAGCATTTGACACTTGATTTCCGTTTGGGTCATGACCTCAGGGTCCTGGGCTCCAGCCCTGCATGGGTCTCCAAGCCTGGTGGGGGGAGGGGTGTATGTGTCTGCTTGGGATTCTCTCTTCCTCTGCCCCAGCCCCTGTATGCTCTTTATTAAATAAGTCTCTATTTTATTTATTTCTAAAAGATTTTTTACTTATTTATTCATGAGAGACACACAGAGAGGCAGACACAGGCAGAGGGAGAAGCAGGCTCCATGCAAGGAGCCTAATGTGGGACTTGATCCCAGGTCTCCAGGATCAGGCCCTGAGCTGAAGGCGGCACTAAACCGCCGAGCCACCGGGCTGCCCCTAAGTCAGTCTTTAAAAATATATTTTTAAAAGAGTACAGTTTAGTGGTATTCAGTATTCACACTGTTCTGCAACCACGTGGGTCTAGTTCCAAAACTTACTCCAAAAGAGGACTCCAGCATCCATTACCAATCACCCCCTCCCCGATCCTACTCCCTCAAAACACTGGTCTGCTCGCTGGCTCCCCGTGGATTTGCCTGTCTTGGACATTTCACACAAATGGAGTCCTGGCACCACACGGCCGACTTCTTCCATTCAGCCTGCTTTTGAGGTTCATCCATGGTGTAGCGTGCGGGCGCATCGTACCTTTTGATGGCAGGGGCATACTCCCCTGCACAGGTACACATGCTATCTGCCGTCTGTTGAGGGATACCTGGGTTGTGTCTCTTTAGGGGACTGTAACTAGCACCGCTGTGAACATTCATGGACAAAGCTGTTGGTCAAATCCCTGTTTTCAATCCTTTTGGGCATGAGATTGGGTCATGTGATCTTTCTAGGCTGAACTGAGGAGCACCAAACTGTTTTCCATAGTGGCTGCCCCCTACTTTGTAGGAAAATTTTAGTAGTTTAAGGACTTTTCACCACCACTGTGTGGGACCAAAAAAAGCTGTCTGGGGTGGGTTCAGCTGGCTGGGGAAGGGGAGGCCAGCAGGGGATCAGGGTGCAGCTGTCTGTACCCACAGGTGCCACTGCATCCCCCAAAGGTGGCAGTTCAGTGGCACCCAGAGTGCAGCCCTGTTTCTGGAGCTGGGACTTGCTCCTCACACCCCAGTAGGGGGAGGGCAGGAAGGCTGTCAGGGTCTTGAATGATTCACAGGCACTGTCCAGTCCAACAGACTGCAGACAATGATGGAGGGGCCCAGGAGGGAGCAGGAGAGAGGCTCTACATGACCTAACCAGGGCATTGCAGGGGCTGAGGTGGTGTGGAAAGCACTAGAACAGTGCCTGCACCACTGGCAGTACTACATAAATAGAAGCTGTTAGGACTTTGAAGATCAAGCCCCCCCCCCCCCCCCCCCCCCCAGTTTCTAAGTGCATTCTGGTTTAGTTGGCACTCAGATCAGGTGGTGTCAACATCTGTCATATGGATGGAAAGTAGCTCCCTAAGACGCCTGGCTCATCTCTGGTAAAGGTGGTGATCTGGGCATCCTTTGGAGGGTGTGCAGGCAAGTTAGGAGGCTGATGGGATCACCTGGGGCCGGAGGGGCAGGAGACTCTCCTCTGGCTCCTGGGCTGGAGGTACAGATGCCCATTCATCATTCCTCTCGGGGCAGGCGCATGGCTGGTCTCTGATGAAAAGTGCTGGGACTCACCTGGTTGTGGCACACCTGGTCTGCAGCCCCAGCACTGGCCCACTCACAGGAGCATGGGAACGCAGGAAGAATCACAGTCAGGTTTATTGCTCTGGGTTAAACCAGTGGAGACAAGACCTGGGGAGGGGGAGGGGAAAGCAGGAAGTAGGCAAACATTTCCTTCCCTTCTGGAGTCCTCGGCACCCTGACAAGCTGACCAGTGCCTTCCAGATCTGCTGATCACCTGCTCACGGGCTTGGCCTCCAATGAAATCTGAGGTGTGTGCCACCTGAGGCTCTGGAGAGCACGGCCTCTCCTTGCAGTGCCACCTGTGGGGCCACCTGCAGAGGTCTGAGCACGGAGGCTGTGGCGATGGCCTCCAATGGGCCAGCGCCCTTAGGAAGGTGTCTTGGTGGAGGAAGAAGAGACTGCCTCCTTCTTGGCAGTGGCCTTCAGCAGCGCCAGCTTCTTGGGCAGGCTGCTGTTGGCCTTCATTACAACGTCATGTTCAATCTTCTTCCGGATGCTGACCTCCAGATCCTAAGGGGGCAACCACAGGGCAATGAGACTGGGACCTGAGGTGGGGGGTGGGATGAGCAACTCCCCCTGTAGCAGCCCCTGAGAGTCTGGGGTTTATGTCTTTCTTCTGCCCTGCACTCTTTGGGGTGTTACATACAAAAAATCCTGTTCTTGTCTCTGGACCTCAGCTTTTAAACCTCTGCTCATCCCCATTTTACAGATAAGGACACAGGTTCCTGCAGTGAGGAGGCACCTGTCCAGGGTTCCCCCAACAGGTGAGGGATGGGAGACTAGAACCTGGCACCTGGCATGCCCAGAGCCTTTGGTCCCAGCTTCCAGGGAGCAGTCCTCTCCTGGCCCCTGCCATTTCCACTTGGCCTAGGGCGAACTGGGGCCCCAAGACACAGAGATGTGAGCAAGCAAAGGCACAGGGATTTGGGTCCAAATTTAATTTAATTAAATTAATTTACTTATTTTAAAAAATTTTTAAAAATAATTTATTTATGATAGTCTCACACACACACACACAGAGAGAGAGAGAGAGAGAGAGAGAGAGAGGCAGAGACACAGGCAGAGGGAGAAGCAGGCTCCATCCACCGGGAGCCCGACGTGGGATTCGATCCCGGGTCTCCAGGATCGCGCCTCGGGCCAAAGGCAGGCGCTAAACAAACCGCTGCGCCACCCAGGGATCCCGGGTCCAAATTTTAATCAAATTTCCCGAACTGCCCTGTCCTACATGACTTCCAACAATCATGACCACCGTGACTATCACACACCTAGAGGCAGGGGACACAACAACAAACAAGACACAGAAAACATCTACCCCCAGGGAGCTAGCACTCAGCATGTGTGTGGTTTACAGATGACATAAACGCCCGTGACCCACTAGGTTTAAGTGAAGGTAAGCTCTGCTATTGATGAAAAAACATGGGACGTGTGAGGGGTGGATGTTATTGGGGACAGCCAGAGGCACTGCCTGCTGTCAGACTAGACCCTGAGAAACGGAGCTGTGTGGACTTCTGGGAGAAGAATCTGGGCAGAGGAAACAGCCAATGCAAAAATGCTACGGTGGCATAAGGGGCAGTTAAGGGGCCAGTGAGCAAGGAGGAGAGTGGGAGATGACAAGGACAGATCACGCAGGGCCGCCCTGGGGAGGATTTGGGCTTTTCCTGAGGTGGGAAGACACTGAAGGCTGGAGCAGTGGATGGAACAGCCCAGACTCGGTTGCTCACTGGTGCCCTCTGGCGGCTGTGGGGAGAGACAGGAGATGAGGAAGGAGGTGACTGCACTGGTGCAGGTGGTAGTTGATGGGATGGGACCCGGTGGCGAGGGTCATCGGAGGTGGGAAATGAGTGGATTCTAGATTAATACTAAAAGCAATAAAGGATGGGATTAGACCCAGATGAGAGAGAAGGGGGAATCAAGAATGATCCCAAGTCTCTGGAGTCTTCCTGAATCAAGACTGTGGAAGGGTTATGTCCGGGAGGGAGAGGGGAGGATCAGGAGCTTGGTTTGGGATATGCTGAGTCTGAGATGCCCAAGAGGCAGTCTGCCTCCCGCTGCCGGTGAAGGTATGAAGACCACTGGGTGCCCAGGTCTCAGAAAACCGACATTCTCGGGAACCTAAACAAGTTGCTCAAGGTCATACGCATTAATTAGCGTGGAGTATAATCTGAACTCAAGTCAGACTCCAGTAAAACCAGTTTCAAATCTCTTTAAACTTCTGAATAAATTCTACGCCATCCACTTCTGTAAAGAAGCTGCATTTAGACACAACCACAAAAACGAAGAGCAACGCAGCTAACGTTTCCTTGTGTCCCGTGCTGTTCTCAGCGCAGGGCGTTAAGTCCTTGCACTTCTGGGAGAAAGGTGCTGGCACTACGACCATTTACAGGTAAGAGACGCAGGGGAAGAACTACTAGCT
The DNA here is from genome assembly GCF_048164855.1 of Canis lupus baileyi. Taxonomy (NCBI): domain Eukaryota; kingdom Metazoa; phylum Chordata; class Mammalia; order Carnivora; family Canidae; genus Canis; species Canis lupus. Next base: position 50,309,477 of record NC_132856.1, read on the forward strand.
GCTGATGGGAGCTGCGAGCGCACGCAGCGCTGCCTCTCCGCAAAGCCGGCGTTTCCACTTCGCCACGCCTCCTCCCCTCCCGACTCCTACTAACGCTGAACGCCCAGAGCGGCTGAGGTGCCTGCTGAACACTTTCTGCACGTCAGGCCTTGCTGCTGCGAGGCCTGGGGAACGGTACGTGACGTGCGGGTATCCACGGCGCAGGGGCCGAAGCGGAGGCCCACCGGGTCCGGGCGCCAGCCTCCGCCCCTCACCCCCTCCAGGCCCCTTCCCTCGCCGCTCGCACGCCCCACTCACCTTCTTGAGCTTTTGCTGTTGCACGATGCGCGCCTTCTTGGGGGCGATCACACGACCTGGGAAGAGATGCGCTCGCGTGAGGCCGGGGAGCCCCAGGCCCCCCCCGCCCCCCAGACTCTTGATAGCTCCTCACCACCCTTCCTGGGGCCCCGGTTCCGCTCCGAGGCCGCCGCCGCCGCCGCCTTGCTCTTCCCCGGCTTCCGCGCCTGGAACTTGCGTTGCCCCTGCGCCATGATCGGGGATGCGCCGGAAAAGGCGGGGCTGTGAGTAATGGCAGCCGGAAGGCGAGGGGCACGACGGGACACAGCGAGGCGGCGGGACGCAAAGGCTCACGGGACACAACGTGGCAAAGCGTTAAAGAGACAGATGCCCCCAGAAGGCGCGGATCGTAGGCAGCGCTTTGCAAAAACTTCAAGGTTGTAATGTAAGAGAGTATTTACAAGGCGCTCACTTGTTTTGTAAGACTTAGTTTTATGGGCAGCCCGGGTGGCTCAGCGGTTTAGCACTGCCTTTAGCCCAGAGCGTGATCCTGGAGACCTGGGATCGAGTCCCACTTCGGGCTCCCTGCATGGAGCCTGCTTCTCCCTCTGCCTGTGTCTCTGCCTCTTTCTCTCATGAATAAATAAATAAAATCTTAAAATAAAAAAAAGACTTCGCTTCATGCTTTGTACATAAAATTTAGTCTAGCACTAGGGTGAGACGAGTGAGGCACTCACTGGTGCAAATTTTAAGGGTGCCTAAAATTCCGTAATCAGTTATCAATAGTATTTTCAACATTTAAAAATAAAATTTCAGGGGTGCCTGGCTGCTTCAGTCAGTGGAGCACGTGATCCTTGGTCCCAGGGCTGTGAATTTGATACTCACGTTGGTTGCAGAGATTACTTTAAAAAATCAGTATTAAAATATAAAATTAAGGGGACCTGGGTGTCTCAGTTGGTTAAGTTTCCACCTGATTTCAGCGCAGTCGGGTCATGATCTCAGAGTCGTGAGATCTAGCCGCATGTCGAGCTCCATGTTGACAGTGGGGTCAACTTGGGATTCTCTCTCCCCTCTCCCTCTGCCCTGACCCCCAAGTTGCACTCTCACTCTTTCTCTGCCTGTCTCAAAGAAGATCCAGCTATAGCCTACGGACCAGCTGCCTACTACTTTAAACAAGGTTTTATTGGAACAAGGGCCAGTGTCAGGGGTTAGGTAAGGTCAATTCGTGCAAAGGCAAGTGTCCAGTCCGTTTAATATCTTGATCTTTTGCTCATCATGGATATCGTTTTGCATTTTTGCATTAATTTTTAGTTTTAAAAAATATTCCATGAAGCTATTATTTATCTTGATTACTGAGCTTTTCAGTGTCCCATTGAAAATTCTGTATCCCATGCACCACCCTGGTTCTAGCCCTGAAGCAACCTAAGAGGTTAGTACTAATAATATCCGTGTTTTATAAATGAGAAGCATGGGAAGGCGAAGTGGCTTGGCCAAGATCACACTGCCGAGCTGGGTTCTGAACTTGGGCACACTGGCTCCTGTTACAGGGCCCCTAAGAGCCATGCAAAGGTCCTGTGTGCTCTCCCTGGTTTGGGGAAGGAGTGTTTGGGGGAACAGGTAAGTTTGGGGGCAGGCCATTCAATAAGTTTATTATAAACCCTAAGAGGATGGGGGCTGGATATGGAGAGTCAGGTTGATTACTTCTGGGGTCCGTATAGGGTCCCTACCCTCAGGAGGCGGTGGTGCTTAGGGCTGCCTGGAGGTCTTCAGGAGCAAAGACGCCCAGCTCTGTGATGATGCCACCAGTGATGAGGTCATGGGGGGTGACATCGAAGGCAGGATTCCAAACCCCAATCCCTGAAGGAGAGAGAGGGGAGGCAAGAAGGCAGGTATGTGGCTCTGTGGAGGTTCTCAAGCTGTTGTCACCTCTCTCCCCCATGGTGGTCCTTGAGAGTCTGGGGGTGCTCATTCTCTAAGTGCATGAAAACATGAGCTTTGGCACCTAGTAATGAGTTTAGACCCCGCATGCTCCCCCACCATTCCTGGGCTGTCATCATCCAAGAAGGCTCAGGAATCTTACATACATCTACCCCACTTTTGCTGGCTCTGAGGGTCTCCATAAGAAGCTCTAAGAGCTTAGAGCCTTTGCATGGGCAGTTCCCTCTGCCTCTGGTGGGCACATGAATCACTGTTTCCTTTCCTTTGGATCTTTGCTCAAATGTCATCTTCTCGGCAAGGACTTCCACTCTGTCCACATCTCCCTGTGTGGACACTCCCCATGCCCATCCTTGTCTTGTTTCTTTCTCCTCAGCTCCCACCTGCTTCTAACATACACTGTGGTTTTGTTATTTGTTTCATTTGTTTCCCCTCGCCCCTGCTGGATTGTCAGCCCCACGAGCCCAGGGATGTTCATGTCTTTTTTACTCCTGTATCCTCAGCGCCTTAGCATCGGTCAGGTACTCAAAAATATCTGCTGAATGACTAACAACCTTTTACACCAGAGGTGGCAAATGGGTGGCCTGTTTTCTCTGCTCACAGGTCTTTGAAGACCACTGAATTAGCTGCCAGCTTTCAAAATGTAGATGTTGGAAAAATCAGAATACCCGTCCCCCAGGTTCTGCATTCCTGTGACCACTGGCTGGAGCAGGCTGTACATGGCCTGTGTCTCTCATCCTTGTTACCCTGCAGTCCCTAGTTTTATTTCAGGGGATGGGCAGGTGTTGCCAACACTGCTTTCCACAGTCTTATGGATTTTGGCTAGTGTTCCTTCTGCCTCCGGGAAAGCAGGGATATTAAAAAAAAAAAAAAAAAAAAAAAAAGAGAGAGAGAGAGAGAGAGAGAAGAAGAAGGAGGAAATATATTTATAGAATTAATATATCTGTTTTTTAAAAGCTGTAAGGAATTGGCAGCATAGAACAATGTGGACTGTTAGGATGTCCCTCTGTGTAGTTGTATAGCGTGATTTTTACCTTAGCTCCATACCTGGGGCTCTGGGGTGGCAGCCCCATAGTACTTTCAGAGCCTAGGGATTTTAATGGGATCCCTTTTATAAAATATTGTCAATCATAATTGTTACTATCTAATGGGCACTAAGCAAGGGTCAGGCACTGTCTTCCACGTCACATGGGTGAATTTACTGGTCACCCTGGGGTTTGTCAGGTGGGTTGTAGAGAGGGCTCTTCTTACAGATGCAAACGACTGGGGTCCTGGGGCAGGGGGTGGGGGGGTGGGGGGGTGGGGGGGTGGGGGAGGGAACTCAGGCATCTGGCTCACAGCAGCCAGGTGGAGTGGAGAAGCTGAGAACATCAGTGTCTCTTCATAGGCACTAGGTGAAGCAGTATTCTTATTTTTTCTTCAAGGGAGGAAATCCAGATAGAGACTAGCAGGATAACTTGCCCTAAGTCCCCTAACTCTGACCTTGAATCTGACCTTCAGGATGCTTCTGTTCCAAGAAATGGCTTGAAGGAGCGGTTTATGCCCCAGAAGGCTGGTTCTACCCTAAACCTAAATCCACCTGCCTCTGTGATAGGGCCAGGGTGCCTAAAGGGAGGTGCCTGGGTGCTCTGGTGCCTGTCTTTAAGGGGATGGCTTACCGGGGGCTGCAATCCTGACCCCGTTGACATCTGTCAGCTCCTGCCCTGGGCGCTCCTCAATGACGATCTCCTTTCCTGTCTCCAGACGGAGGTCACACGAGGAGCTGGGGGCAGCCACGTAGAAGGGGATGCCATGGTGCTTGGCAGCGATGGCCAGCTGGTAGGTGCCCACCTTGTTGGCCGTGTCACCGTTGGCAACCACTCGGTCGGCTCCCACGACGACAGCTGGGGAGCAAGATGCTGGGGTCATAACCTGGCCCTGGATGTTTGGAGCCCTGCCCACTGGCGCCACACCTGCTGACCTGACACGCCCCGGTGGGCCATGGCCGCTGCTGCCATGCTATCGGCGATGAGGGTGGCGGGGATCTGCTCGTAGACCAGCTCGAAGGCTGTCAGCCGGGCTCCCTGGTTGTAGGGCCGGGTCTCCGTGCAGAAGGCATGATCCAGACGGCCCAGGGTGTGCAGTGAGCGGATCACACCTGTGGGGCCCGGCCAACCAGAAGGTCAGGATGAGACAGAAAGTGACACATGGACAGGGTGGCTCATTGTTTAGGAGCACAGCTCAGGGGTGCCTGTGTGGCTCAGTCAGTTGGGCGTCCAACTCTTGATTTAGACTCAGGCTATGATCTCGGGATCGTGGGATCAAGTCCTGTATCGGGTTCTGTACTGAGCATGGAGCCTGCTTGGGGTTCTCTCTCATCCTCTGCCTCTGCCCGTCTTGCCCTCTCTCAAAATAAATAAAGTATTAAAAAAAAAAAAAAAAAGTACAACTCACCAAAGGCTTACCAGGCACAGTGCCATTTCCCCAGGCCCTTGCAGTGATGGTCCCCTCTGCCAGGCACATGTGTGCAGAGAACACCTTCCCCGCAAGGCCTTCCGTGATCCCTGATCTCTCATAGCAAGCCCCCACACCTCTGACCCCTTCCTGGCTCTTTCTCTTTAGAACTCATCACCTCGGGACCCAGCATACGTACTTATGGATTGGTTGTGTTTGTTTCTCCTGCTTTCCTGTTCCTCAGGGCAGATTTTTGTCTACTGTGTTCACTGGTGGGTCTCCAGTGCAGGACTGTGCCTGGCACACGGCAGGGGCTCAGCAAGTGTTGAATGAATAATGGAATGCACGTCTGCAGGAATGGTGGGGCTGTCGAATTCTTAATTGATGTTTGTTGAGTGAATAAATCGGTGTCTTGCCATCAAGGCCTCAGTCCCCAGGCACAAGGGCAGGGCCCGGGCAGGTAGGCAAATCTCCTGGGGAATTCAGGGTCAAGAGGAATCTGTTTCCTTGATCCCCAGGACCTCTTCCCCACTCTCCTGGTCACAGCTACCCCAGTCTTTCTTTTGGAGGGCCACTCCCTTCTCAGCCCCTTTGGAGTTCGCATCCTGCCGTTTCTGTAGGCACATGGCTTGGGCTGGGCCCACTGACTAATTGATCCTGGATAGGCAAGTGACCCTATCAGAGCCCCTGAGATACGAGGAGACTTTTCTGGCACTGTCAGCATAGAGACCCTTGGCTCTTTTCCTCATGATCTGAACCCTAGAAGCCTCCCTACTAGCCTGTGGGGGCATGAGAACGATGCCACCATGGAGGACAGAACTGAGGAACAGGGACAGGTGGATCCTGATGTCACTCTTTGACCCCTGGATCCAGCCATACCTGAAGCTAACACCCTAAGCACTTCTGTACAAGAATACATTCATATCTTTTTGGCGGGTAAAGTGGTTAGGGTTTCTCTAGTGTTCAAAAGGCCCTTCCCCGTTCCCATGGATGCCCACTCACCCAGAGCTGTGCCATAGCCAGCAGTGGCCAGTGCACCGGTGTTACAGTGGGTCAGCACGGTCACCTTGCCGCCCCCAGGAGCTGCCCGCTCCAGGAGGTGGCGGGCTCCTAGGTCCCCAATGCTCCGGTTGTCCTTGAGGTCTTTCTCCAGCATGTCCTCAGCGCAGCGGATCACTCTGGGGCCAACAAGGGGCTCTCAGCTACCAGGCTTTGGGCCCAGGCTAGCCCCTCCTCCCTAGCCAACAGCACTGTACAGGAGCCCTCCAGCTCAAAGCCTCTCCAGGCTGTGGGGCCTGCACTCTTCTGCCACTGTCACCTGTCACACCACTGGCTCACACAGCACATTTACCTCATGTGTGTGGGAGAGCACGGCAATAAACAGGACAAAAATCTGGCCCCGTGGAGTTACCTGAGGGGGTGGGGAAAGCAGGTATCTGAAACCTGATGGGGAGAGTTAGCTCTGTGGAGAGCTGGCCTGCAGAGAGCACGTGCAAAGGCCCTGAGGCAGGAGTAAGCTTCGTTGCATCAAGGAACATGGCAAGCATCGACTTAGCTGCAGCGCAGAGGAGTGTAAGAACCAAAGGGCAGGGGCGGGATGAGGACAGGAAACAAAATTTCTCAAAAGCAAAACCAGGAGAATGCAGTGGCTCTGAAAAGGACCTCCACGGTAGTTGGGGCTGTATACGGTCTGGGGAGGCAGACAAGGGATTGAGAGCAAGGATCTTGGGGCGGTCTCCAGCTGCCCCGGGGTGGGCTCTCAGTCCTGCTTGTGTGGTTTGGGGCTGATGCGCCGTGCCTCAGTTTCCCTATATGTCAAAGAGGTCACTCTGCGAAAAAGTGAACTCCCAGCCTCCCCATGGGGCAGCGCAGGGCACAAGGCCGCCTACCTCTCCCGGACCGCCTCCTCCGTGGCGCCGTCGCGCTCGGCCTCCAGGGCTGCGGCGTCGGCCAGGTGGCGGGCAGCGCGGGCCATGTTGACGGCGGTGGGCCGAGCGGTGACCAGGAAGCTCAGCGCGTCGCGCACGAAAGCCACCAGCGCGGCGGGTCCCGGTCCCCCCGCGCCCGCCTGCAGCTCCACGGCGAGGCTGAGGCAGCCCACGAGCGCGATGGCCGGGGCGCCGCGCACCTGGGGTCGGGGTGGACGCGGCGTCAGGCGGGGGCGCCCTCCTCCCGCCCCGGCCCCGCCGCTCGGCCGCGCGGCCCACCTTCATGGCGCGGATGGCCTCCCAGGCCTGGCGCACCGAGCCCACTGGCTCGTAGCGGCTGCGCTGGGGCAGCAGCAGCTGGTCGAGGATCTCCAGGGAGCCCCGGGAGTAGCGGATCGCCTCGAGGGCCATGGGGCCGCCGCCTCGCCCGCCGCCGCTCGGGAGGTGCGGGGTCCAGCCGCGCACGCGGACGCTCGGAACGCGGAGGGGCGGGGCCGGGGCGGGGGCCGCCCCCGAGGCGCGTGCGCACAGCGATCCCGCAGCACCGGCGGCCCGCGGGGCCAGCCCCGCTTTACCTGCCGCGTTAAATCTGGGCAGTTGGTCGCCTCCCGGAAAGCACAGATGGCACCGCTTATGGGACAGCTATTGGATTCTGGGCCCTGTGTTTAGCGTACGGCTGACCAGAATTAGGGCCTCATCGCATGACCCCCAAATGTCCGGAGGGCTCCCTTTGGCGCCCGAGTTCAGCCAGAGCAGTGCTGAAGGTGGTCTGAAGTAGAGAAAGGCCCGAATTGGGGGTCCCAAAGACTAAGGAAGGCGTCTTACTGTTTGTTGCCTTGAAACCTTCCCATCCCTGCAGGGAGCAAAGACTGGTGACGCCCGAGCCCTCCCCGCCCCCCACCCAGGGCCAAGTAAGAATTTGGCCAGGACCTCAGTCCCTAGAGGGCCCGGGTCTGTCTGGCTCACGGCTGTATCCCCAGGGGCTAGACTAGTGCCTGGCATACTGCAAATACTCCCATCAATATTTGTGAAATGGGGGGACTCCTGGGTGGCTCAGCAGTTCAGCATCTGCCCTTGGCTCAGGGGGTGATGCCGTAGTCTGGGATCGAATCCCACATCCGGCTCCCTGCATGGAGCCTGCCTCTCTCATGAATAAATAAAATCTTAAAAAGAATGTATTTGTAAAAAATAAAAAATACATATTTGTGAAATGATCTTCCTTTTCCACAGTTTAGAGGGAGGTGGCCGGCTGGGTCTCTGGGTGGATGCCCTGCTGTTTCTGAGCCATTTTCTGCTCGGTTTACCAGTTCCCTTCAAAAGATGCATCAGGACAGGAAGGAGGGGAGCTCTTCCACGACCTTGCGGGGCATCCCCACACATGCATGCTCCAGGCCCAGCTGCTTCGCGCACCTCCTATGTTCCCAGCCAGGCCTGCCCTGTGTGGATCCTGCCGCCTGGTTCCCTTTCCACCCTTCACATGCAGCCTGCATTGCCTCCTCTGGGAAGTCTGCTCTGACTGCAGACCAACCTGAGCCACCACCCTGAAACCCTCCTCATGCTGGGTGGGGATCATGGCTGGGGCCACAGCTGTGGCAGCATCACACTGACTGCTGAGTGTCCAGGGAAACTCAGTGGGGTGGGAGTGGGGGTGGGGGAGTCAGCCCCTGGGCCCATCTAGCAACCTGAGGCAGGGACAAAGCAGCAGGGCTTTAATGTTGGGATGTCGTCCCACAAGGCACAAACACCCTCTCCAGGACCAAATAAATAACTCCACCGTCGCAGGAAGGTGAGGTCTGGGGAGGGGGGCGGCGTCTGAGCTCTCCCAGGGGTGGTGGGCAAGCAGGGCTGCAGTCTGAGGGGCCTCCTTGGGGGCGTGTAGCAGCCTCTGGAGCAGGTCTGGTCCCCAGAGCTGCTCATTCACTCTCTGAGTCGGAGTAATCAGCCACAAGAGAGGAGCTGAAGGTGCATGGCTGTGGTGTGTCCTGGGGGGTGGCTGCCTCCTGGGAGGAGCCTGGTGGGGACTGGGGCCTGTCCTGACATTTCCCCTCCTGCATTGGAGGCCCCCTGCTTTTGGGGGTCTCAGCTGTCTCTGCAGAGCAGTCTTGGGGGGATGTGGGCCCGTCCTGGGTGTTCCTCTCTGGCACCCATGGCTCCCCAGACATGGGGGTCTCTGTTGTGGGCTGGGGGCTCTCTGAGACCTCCCGGGATCTCCGCCGCACGATGCCCAGGTCCCCTACAGTGATGGGAGAGCTGGCCGGTGCAGATCGGCGGTTCTGGGCCAACTTCTTCAGGACACTTCCGGCTTTGCTGCTGCTGGTGGCAGGTCCCGGGGTAGAGGGGAACCAGGAGCGGCTGATGATCTCTGACCGCTTGAGTTTCTGCTTGTCCTCGTAGGCTGGGGGTTGGGAGGGAAGAGAGGGAAGGTTCAAAGCTGTTCTCTGCCTGGGCCTGGCACAGCCTCCGCAAGGCTAGGGGCCCCCATCTCTGCCCACCCAGTCCCCCATGCCCGCTAGCTCCCCACGCACAGTCCAGGGTGTGGAACTTGAGCAGGGCGGCCAGCCTGCGGTCGTCTTCCGTCTCAGGTACCAGTGGGATGGCCAGGCTTGCCTTAGCCTGCAGCGCCTGGTCCCTCTCTTCCTCCTCCTGCATGGCTTTTTTCTTTTCCTGTATGGTGGGGGACAGGAAGGGGGGAAGGCATGGTGGGTGTCAAAGACCTGCCTCTTTCTTGCCCACTACCCCGGGGTGTGTCACTCCACTCAGCTTCCTCCTCTTCGAGCCTGTTTGAGGGAAGGGCCTCACACAGTGCCCAGGACACAGAAGTCACTCAGCAAATGCAAGATGCAAGTGTCATTCATACGTGTGCTGTTCAGTCCTCTGTTGGTTCATTCCATGAATATTTACACAATGGTCAGCTTGTACCAGGCTTTGTTCTAGACACTGGGGACGCAGCAGTGAGTAGACACAAACCCTTGCCCTCACGGAGCTGACATTCTAGTAGGTTAGAGAGACAGAGTAGTGAGGAGCAAAAGAACGCAGGGAAGGGGATAGGGAGTGAGTGAGGGGTTCAACTGTAAATGTGGTGCAGAAGGGAGGGAAGGGGCAGGCAAAGTCTCCCTGAAAAGGCCACATTTGAGAAAGGACATCTGAGTGAAGAAGTCAAGTGAGCATCTGGTGGAAAAACATTCCAAGGTAGAGGGAACAGCCTGTGCAAAGGCCCAGAAGCAAGTGTGCTTGGAGTGGTGGAGGAAGTGAGGAAGCCAGTATGGCTAAAACAGAGAGAGTGAGGGGAAGGTGGAGACAGTGGGGAAGGGGAAGGTGAATCATTTGGGCTGTGGGCCATGGAGAGGACTTTGGGTTCTATTTTAAGTAGGAACCATGGAGTGTTCTGAGCAGAGATGTGAAATGACTCAGGTATTCCCACGTGCCTCCTGGTGGCCACATGTGGAACAGATGAGGGGACGTGGGAGCCTGGAGACCAGGGCAGAGAGACTGTGCTGGTCCAGGCTGGAGATGATGGAGGCTGTGGGAGTGGTAGGACCCCAAAAATTTGCCAATGGGAGACAGGGATGAGGGGGAGTCAAGGTCGACTCCAGGTTTCGGGGCTTGAGTCCCTGCAAGGACAGAGATGCCTCCATTGCTGAGAAGGGGTGGCTTAGTGATGCACAGGGGCTTCTGGGGGTGTTAGGCTTGAGTGTCCTTAGACACCTCATGGGGAGATGCCCAGAAAGCAGGGGACACACAGCTCAGGGCACAGGCACAGCTGGAGGAATGTGTTTTTGGTTATGAATAATTAGTGAGAAAACTAGCAGTTTTAGTCCTAATAATGACCACAGAATGATCAGAAAAGGAAACAGGAAGGGACAGGAGCTGTGGGATGGTGACAGCTTGTGTTCCATGGGGGTAGCTGGGGAAGTTCCTGCCTGTCGAGAGTGGGCACAAGGCACAGGCACTCATATGACCCTGGGCCCCGACTCCCTGTGACGTGTGGCTCCACCGGGTATCTTTCAGAAGCCACTGCAGTCACTGACAGCAGTGTCCCTGGGGACAGGGGTCAGCGTTTGCACCTGGACCCTCAGTGACGCTCCATGCCAGGGCAAGTGTCTTGCTCAGGCATTCCTAAATATGCATGATTACTTTTATTTTTTTTCCTTTTTTTTTTTAAGGTTTTATTTATTTAATCGAGAGAGAGAGAGACAGAGACAGAGGGAGAAGCAGGCTCCATGCAGGGAGCCTGACATGGGACTCGATCCCCGGTCTCCAGGATCACGCCCTGGGCTGTAGGCGGCGCTAAACCGCTGAGCCACCCGGGCTGCCCCCACGATTACTTTTCATTGTAGGTGACTTTCCCTTTCAATTTTTGTTTTCTTTTAACCACAGGGCACTGCAGAGAGGGTTTTGGCAATTATGTAGGGGTGCGTTGATGATATCTGGACTTCATTTTGGGATGGTTGAGTGGACCTATGAGGTGTGTGTTAGGAGCTGAGCAGCAGAGGGGTGCCCGGTGAGCTGGGGCTCCCCAGGAGACAGAGGCTACTCCTGAGGTAGGGATGTGGTCAAACTGAGGCTCAGAGGGCCAGATGACCCACCTGCAGATAGGACATGGTGGGGAGAGGGCTGGCCCTGCATGCTGCCCCCCTTGTCAATGACCCCCTCTTCGAGGTCCTGACACTCCCCCCATGCCCTGCTCACCCGGAACCTCTTCCGTAGCATGCTATTGAGCGCGAAGTCATCCTTCCAGGCGCTCTGGGCCTCCTGGATGTGGCTCAGGGTGGGGAGGGCCTTCTTCAGTGTGCTCCGGTCGGCCTCGCCATGCTCCAGGCGGAACATGGCATCCGTCTCCAGCTTTTGCTTCTTCTCGTGCTCTGCAACAGCCAGAATGCGGCAGGGCTGGCAGGCTCCCACTCGGGGCCGGGGTTGGCCTCGGGGCCCACCCTCCACGCTCACCTGTCGTCAGCACCTGCTCATTGTCTGCCATGTCCCAGCGCTCCTCCTTGCGCTGGGCGCCACTCACAATCACATAGTCACAGTTGGCGGGGTCCGTCTGCATCTCGATGTAGTTGACGCAGAGGTGGCATTTCATCCGGAACCTGGGTGGGCAGAGGGTGGAAGTCAGGACAGCATGGTGGCCCTGGTCCACCCGTCACCCCTGCTTCCTTCCCTTTGTGTGTGTGTCACTTGACAGGTGTTCACTGAGCACCAACGACACACCAAACTCTGTATCTGGGGTTATGGCTGTGGGTGAGACAGACTGTCCCGTCACCCCGGAACTGATATTCTATCTGTTCTCTGTTCATTTGTTCACTCATGTATTCAACATGTCCTGCTCTCTGTGGCAGGCTTGGCAGCAGCTGGGGACACAACAATGAAGAATGCCAGCCTGCTCTCGGGGGGACTGACATTCCAGCAGGGGCCATACTGGCAGCAAATGCACAAGTGACCACTGTCAGGTGGTGAGCGCTGCTTTGGAACAGGCCTGAGAGGTGGTGTTGGAGCAGAAACCCAAGGAGGGAAAGGGAGCCTTACAGATATCTGAGAAGAGCGTTCCAGGCTGAGAGCATCGAGGTCTTCCTGGGGTGTGTGAGGGACCTTGAGGGGGAGAGTGGGAGGAGGCGAGGACAGGGAGAGGACTGGGCAGAGCGTGCAAGGCCTGGTGGCCATGGGGAGGGCTCAGGAAGTGGGAGCCATGGAGTGTTCTAGACAAAGGGATGTGCACTGATTGACAGATTGGGGCCATTTTGAGGACAGGACTGAGGACGTGGCCATCAAGGAATGGCTGCCCATTCCACTCAGACTCCTTTGTGGCCCTCTCACCCTGCAGCTACCTGATGTGTCCCTCTGAGACACCCACCGGGCTGCCTATACCTGTAGATTGGGGTTGTGTAGTAATTGCCAACCTTCTTCTTTTCTGCATTGTAGCGAACACCTAGAAGGAGAGGGAGAAGATGGGGGCTCAGTGTCTTTTCCCTGGGTGGAGGGTGGACAAAGGGGTATTCCATCTCCCCAGAGGGGAGACACCTCTGGAGAGCCCTAAAACTCAATGTGGGAAAGAGCCGTGTGCACGCTTGATGACAGGTCCTCAAGCCACAGAGGAGGGTGGGCAGCAGGAGGGCCCAGGTTCAAATCCTGACTCCACCACATTCCAGCTACAAGACCTTAGGTTGGCTACTCTGGCCCTCTGGGCCTCAGTTTCCCCATTTGTTCAATAGGGATGACTACAATGCCTACCATGTAGCGCTGATATGAGGACCACAGGAGCTAACTACATATACAGATCACTTAGCACAGGGCCTGGGATGTGGCAAGTGCTCAAGGGTCAGCTTTTATTATTTACATCTGTGTTTTGTTTTTTCACTGATAGGTGATAGATACTCTTGATCTGTTTAATCTTGCTCACTGGTGCTGTGGCCTGAGTTTTCCTTTCCTGGTGGCTACTTCAGTTCCTGGCCTTGAGGGTGACCTGCCTCTGGTGTCAGGCTGTGCCCTGCTTTCTGTCCCCTGAGGACCTGGTGGCCCCAGATGCCCCTGGCTGGGTCTGATCAGGGGGACCTACTGGTGGGGAGTGTGTGTGTGAGTGTGTGTGTGTGTGTGTGTGTGTGTGTGAGAGAGAGACTCATCCTCCTCAGCAGTGGGGTGGCCCAGCTCCTCCTTCCTGCTCTTCCATGGCCTCTGTGGGAGGGGCCCGACCATTGTGCCAAGAGCTACCACTCTGGTTTACAGAATGGGCTGCTGCCTGGGGCCAGGTGCTGCGTGAAGAGCTGAGTGTCCTTGGTGTCACGGAGTTGGAAATGGAAGTCAGGCGGGTCAAGTCACCTGCCTGAGTCTCAGAGCTGCCCACGGGACCCTATCTGTCTGTCTGTCCATCTGTGGCAGGCACAGGGGTCCAAACGCTAAAGGTAACAGCAGTTTGAGTTTATAAGCCTTCACGTGCTACATAATTTGTATGTTACACAGGTGGGAACTCATATCATCTGAATTTTATGGATGGGTAAACTAAGGCCCATAGAGACTAAGTCACCTGTTGTAGGTGACCCAGCTCAGGAAGTGGCAAAGCCAGGCCTCCTGACTGCTCTGCTGTGAGGTGTCCACAACCCACTAGTCACTGAGGGTGCCTGTCTCCTCTCTGATTTCTGATCAGGGGCCGGTGGTGGAGACAGCTTCTCACAGGCCCGGCAGTTAAGGGTTCACCATCTGCGGGGCTGAAAGGTCGGGGATGGGATGAGGAGCAGAAGGGCAGGTGAAGCTCACCCATGCCGATGTGGTTCTTGCAGCCGTCACACCAGATGTTATAAGGCATCTCAAACCTACACAAACAGAAAACGGTTTATTGGCGCCCATCTGCTTGGGCTCTCCCTGGATCTGCATGCCCGTGCCTCCAGCCACAGCCACGCTGCAAAGGGCATGTGCGTGGGGAGGATAGAGTGGTGGGCATTCTTACAGCCAGGCCAGTCCTGTCATCCTGCTCTCCCACGGGCTCACTCTATCGGGGTGAGTCTCCGCTGGTGCTGCCCCGCCTTCACGTCTCACTTATCAGCTACACAAACTAGAGTGGAGGAAGTGAGCTGAGGGGAGCAGTGGCCCAGCTAGAGTTTAGGAGAGGTGCTGTACTATTACTACCTTTCTTTTCTGTGGTTCTATTCGGGACATGTGATCTGGCTGTCCACGTGCAGGAGTGACAAAGCTTTTGTCTGAAAATACCATTAAGTGATGAATAGTGCGGTGAAGTAAAGACGCTCTCCATACGAGCCGAGGGCTCTGCAGAGTGGGAATGGGTGGTGTGCACAGGCCTGGTGGCAGAGCGTGGTGGGCTCTGGAGCTGGAGGTACGGGGTGGCGTGTTTCCAGGTGACTTTCAGTTCTGTGCTTCCTAAGGCGGGGACTCAGATCTTGATTCTTTTTCCACAGATGTTTTTGCCCCTTGTGATTGGCACTGGATCCTCTGCTCAGGCCCAGGTTGGACCGCAGAGACAGGTCAGAGTCCACGAAGCAGAGAGGGGCTTGTCCTTCTGAGGCAATGCAGGCTGGCTTCTGCTTCCTGTCGTGGCTGACCCACTGGGGCGTGGGCCACAAACAAAAGGGGAGCCCTGCAGGTAGGGCCACTGTCCTGGCTCAATGGCAGTCATGGCTGGGATTCTTTATCCTCTCTAAACCCGTGCCCTTTGCCCTGTGACTCTGCAATGCTGCCTGCCAAGAGGTGGGATAAATACCCTCCCAGCTCCCTGCAACATGACTGGCTTTGGGCAATCAGTGAGACAGAAGTGACAGTGTGCCGGCTCTGGGTCTTGGCCTCAAGGGTCCTTTCCTGCCTGTGCTCATTCTCTTCTGGAACCTGGGTGCTGCCACGTGAACCAGCCCGGGCTAGCCTACTGGAGGATGAGACACCTGTGGAGTGGAGTCCAGTCGTACCAGCCCAGCCAGTCCCTGGGGACCAGCCAGTCCCCAGGTGACCCTCGAACATGCCAGAGAGCCCAGCCTGGGTCGGCCAAGCCCAGGTACGGCCAAGCCCAAGTATGGCCAGCTGAGCTGCAGAACTGTGAACAGCACACAATACATGTTTATCATTTTGTTACATGGCAAAAGCTGACTGATACGGCAACTTCCTGATTTCTGGAATTAAGACCCTGCAACACTGGGCAAAATCAGGGGCATTGAATTCTCCCAAAGACCCATGCCAGGTAGCACAAAGTGCAGGGGTCCTCAGGTGGTGCCAGGGCCTTACCTGATGATGAGGATGCCTTGTGACAGCTTCCGAGCCCGCTCCCGTAGCGGGTGGCTGTTGTGGTAGCGGTTAAGAGAGCCATGCTGTCGGAAAGGACAAGGGAGCAGGTGAGCACAGCCATGCCAGCTCCCCCAGATTGAGAGGCCGCTTGCTCACGTCCTGTGGGGGTTGCTAACAGCAAACTGCAAGGCACTAAAGGTCTTGGGGCAACAAGTGGGGTTGGAATAAAAAATACAGAAGTCTAAATCTATGCTCTTCCATTTAGAATATGCGAGAGCTGAAAGAGCTGAGTGACCCTGGGGAGTGACATCACTTTTTGTTTGCTGAGCCTGGTGTCCCCCAACCGTCCACCAAGGACGGTGACTGTAATGGCCTCTGGTGATGGGGGGAAGACAAGGTGAGGGGGCAGCACTGGTCAGATTACTGGGTACTCCATGTGCCTCCTCTTGTTTTTTTCATTTCAATTTATTTATTTATTTTTAAAAAAGATTGTATTTGTTTATTCATGAGAGACAGAGAGGCAGAGACACAGGCAGAGGGAGAAGCAGGCTCCATGCAGGGAGCCCGACGTTGGACTCGATCCCGGGCCTCCAGGGTCACGCCCTGGGCCGAAGGCAGTGCTAAACCGCTGAGCCACCCAGGCTGCCCTGTTTTTTTTTTTTTTTTCATTTTAAAGGTTATTTTGAGATTTTATTTTTAAGTCATCTCTATGCCCAGCATGGGGCTTGAACTCACAACTCTGAGATCAAGAGTCACAGCTCTACCTACTGAGTCAGCCAGGCGCCTGCATCATCTTGTTTTAACCCCTCCAGGCCCCTGGAACGTTGAGGCGTTTTTTTATTTCCCCCTTTTGACGTATGAGGAAACTGTGGCACAGTGAGGCCAGTCATGTGCCCGGGACGTGTAGCTGGGATGCATCGCTTTGTTCCCAGGCCCTTACGGAGTGCCTATGGTGTGGGCCACAGAGTACGGAGTGCCACAGTGGTGAATGAGAAAGATGGACATCTCTGCCCTCAGGCAGATGTTCTAGATGGGGAGATGGGCAACATCCAAACAAATGAATGGCACATCAGGGAGTTACAGGGCGACAAATAAAAATAACATGCTAGGTGATGTGACAGAGAATGAGACAGTGGTCAGGGAGGCCCTCTGTGGGGAGAGATCCAAAGAAAGGCAGTGCCCACTGCCCTTACCTTTTCTGGATTGAAATCTGGAGGGTAGTACTTGTTTACACCTTTCCTTTCACCCTGGGAAGGAGAAGAGAGAGGTGACTCAGAGAGGATGTCCTGGAGGAGACCCTGTTGCCCAGCCTTGCAGGGTGGGACCCAGATGAGGGAGCCTGGGGGACATCCTAGAGAGGCCCTAGGCTCAGAGGGTCTGAATGGGGACAGAGACTTGGGGACTGGAAAACCACTGTTGTCACTCTGGAAAACTCCATGAGAATCAGACTCTCCTGAAGCAACGGCTTTCAGTGTTTTGGGGACTATGACAGACAGTAAGATACATTTAACACCTGCCACTGCAAATGCACACATAATAGAGCTGAAACATGGCACATGTTTCATGAAAGAACGCTCACCCTAGCTGTGAGAGTCTTGGTTTTTATTTATTTATGTTTTAAAGATTTTATTATTTATTAGCGAGCAAGAGACAGAGTGGGCATGAGCAGTGGGGAGAGGGGCAGAGGAAAAGGGAGAAGCAGGCTCTCCACCTAGCAGGGAGCCCGATGTGGGAGCTGGATCCCAGGACCCCGGGATCATGACCTGAGCTGAAGGCAGACACTTAACCACCTGAGCCACCGAGGCACCCTGGGTCTTGCTTTTTCAATGCTGGCAGCCACCCAATAAACTGAAATAATGACCCACCAAAGGAGTGGGTCTCAGACTTGGCTGAATGTTATATCCACCTGAGGAGTCTCTAAAACACTGATGCCTGGGCCCCACCCCCAGAAGTTCCCGACAGGGTCTGCTCTGGGGTGTGGTGCCTGGACTTTTAAAAGGCATTGTGCAAAACAGATGTTTGAACAAATCCTTGTGCATGCGTCTTCATGGCAGCACTAGTCACAACAGCCAGATGGTGGAAACAGCTCAAGTGTTCACGAGTGGATGAACA
Source organism: Canis lupus baileyi (assembly GCF_048164855.1). Taxonomy (NCBI): domain Eukaryota; kingdom Metazoa; phylum Chordata; class Mammalia; order Carnivora; family Canidae; genus Canis; species Canis lupus. The sequence goes on from NC_132856.1 coordinate 50,326,876, forward strand.
GATACACAGAATATAGCAGATCCAGCCGGGGGAATATTATTCAGTAATAACATGGAATGGAGTTCTGATGCCTGCTACAAGTTGGATGAACCTCAGTGGAAGAAGGAACCCACAAAAGGCCATGTATTGTATGATTCCACTTATATGGAATGTCCCCAACAGGCAAGTCCATGTAGGCAGGAAGCAGGTTGGTGGCTGCCAGGGGCCGCGGGAGAGGGGCTGGGGAGTGACCACTCGAGGGGACAGGATTTCCTTTTTGGGACGATGGAAATGCTTTGGAGCTAGATAGAAGTGCTGGCTGTGCCACACTTAGTATGAAAATACTAAGTGTCATTAAATCGCACACTCTACAACAGTTAATGAATTTCACTTCCTTAAAAAAAAGAAAAGAAAAAAGCTGCCTAGGTGATTTTAGCACATGGCAAAGTTTGAGAACCACTGCACCAAAAAGATCATGATCCAGAGTTTGGAAATACCACCTATCAGGTTGGGGGTGGGGAGGGGTGGGGGGAAGGGCTCCTTCCCTGACACAGACCAGAAGAGAAACCCAATAAGCACAACGCTGTCCACTTACCATCTTGGGAGTTGCCTACCGGTCCTCTCCTTCAACACGGCTGGACTGAAAAGACGGTAAGACACGGACTGTGCAATGTTAACTACCCTGGCCAGTCCTGCCCTCCTGGGCAGCCTGGTGGAGGGGCCACGGCTTTCCGGTGAAGATTCCGTGGGCTATGTGCGGTGGCAGCGGCTCAGACGATCCTCCCAAGAGCGGTGTTTGTCTGTTTAGAAAGACAGTATCCACTTCACTCTCCATCCAACATATATCTCATCTTTCTGCAGCCCTCATTATCTCTTACCTGGACCAGCACAGCTGCCTCCTCCCTGGTCTCCTGGCTTGCCCTTGCCTGCCACGCTCGGTTTTCTCCACAGGAACCAGGAAGAGATTTTTTTTTTTTAATTTTTATTTATTTATGATAGTCACACACAGATAGAGAGAGAGAGGCAGAGACACAGGCAGAGGGAGAAGCAGGCTCCATGCACCGGGAGCCCGACGTGGGATTCGATCCCGGGTCTCCAGGATTGCGCCCTGGGCCAAAGGCAGGCGCCAAACCGCTGCGCCACCCAGGGATCCCCAGGAAGAGATCTTAAAATATAAATCTGAAATACTGTTCTGCCTAAACCCCTCCATTGATTGCCATTGGTTTGAGAAACAAGTCCAGCCCCTCCCCATAGACTGTGGGGCCCCCACCTGCCTCTCCAAGCCCGCCTCTTACCCCTCTCTGTCTCCCTCACTCTGTTCCAGTCATGTTGGCTCCCTGGATGCGTTCAAAGGCTCGGCAGGTGCAGGCCAACTGCCTGAATGCTCTTCCACCAGCTGTCTGTTCTTTGTCACTGGTCTCAGCTCAAACATCATCTCTGTCAGAGGCCTCATTTGACTACCCGATCTAGTCACTTCTTCCCTGGGGTTCCTATCACACTGCCCTGTGTCAGCTGACTTGTCTACAGTCTGACTCCTCCACCAGGTCACGCTGTGCTGTATCTCCAGCACCTGGGATAGTGCCTAGCCCCTGATAAATGCTGACTGCACAAACCACTCATAACTGATTAAAGTTTCCTAAGAATTAGTGCAAGTGACACAGGTATCAAATGCAAGTCTCCTTAAGCTGGGAGTGGGCGACCTCCCTCCTCTTGTATGTTTGGAGGAGAGACTTTCAGGTCAAACAAAAGGAAGTTCTACTTGACACCAAAGAGAGACGCTACGAGACACTGAAGTATATTCTAGAATGGAGATTGGCAGATTTTCTCTATCGGGGACCAGAGAGTAAATATTTCTGGCTATGGGGACCAAACTGTCTCTGTCCCAATGACTCTACTCTGTTGTCATAGGTAGAAAGCAGCTGCAGGCAATATGTGAGCGTTGGCTGCATTTCATCAAAACTTTATTTATGGGCACTGAAATTTGAATTTCAGATGGTTCTCACCTGTCACAAAATATTATACTTGTTTTTGTTTTTTTCCAACCATTTATAAAGTCAAAACCATTCTCAGCTGGCAGGCTGTACAAAATCAGGCAGTTGCCTGGTTTTGACCTGTGGGGGTGGCCTGCTGGCTCCCTGTGCTGGAGTCAGGAAGCATCTAATGGTTTCTGCCAACTTAGCTGTGCACTCTCTACCAATTACTGAGCGCCAGGTGTGTACCCAGTCTAACATCACTGCCTCGTTCGCTCTGTATTATGTTACTATGATCTCTAGTTGATGAACGAGAACACGGGGGTTCAAGCAACTCCCTCAGGGTCAGAGGCAAGCTGAGGTGCAAAGCTCCAGATGTAAACGTTCCGCCATGACCTTGAACATCTCTTTACCTCAGATCCTCCATTTTTAAAGTATGCCCCTGGACCAGATTTTCCCAAGGTCGTTTCCAACCTAAAAACGGTTTTGCTAACGAACGAAACAGCTAAGTGCCTACTTAGGCTCTGGGGCACAGTTCCCTGGGCCTGCATCCCAGCTCCATTCCTTCCTAACTGGGCGACTTCAGCCAGCGTCTGAGCTTCCCTGAACTTGTATTTCCTCACCTGTAAAGAGTATATGTTGGCAACAGGACTTCCTGGGGTTGCTGGGAATGAAATAAGACATTGGGAAGTGTTCGCAGGGCACCCCATTTACAGGAGCTGGGGCTCTTACAGGGGTCTTACCAGCCCAGTGACTGGCACTGGTGTGGGGCTATAGGATGAATGTACAGAAATCTCTAGTCCTTGGTGTCAGGAGTAATGATAAATCCCACTGGCTTAGGGCATCGTGCTCGGTTTGCAACGTGACTGCTTGCTAGCGTTTTGACTTTGGCAAAGCATATCTCTCTGAGCCTCAGTTCTCTCATCTATAAAGAGGGTTTATAAAAGTATCAATCTGATAAGGTTGTCGTCAAAACTCAGTGAGCTGAAGCACAGTCCAGCGCCCGACGCAGAGTTAATTATCTCTCATGCTAGACCGTTTTACAAGCATTAAAATCTTCACCATAATCCAATTAGGTAGGGGCTCACCAGTCCCATTTTTCAGATAAGAAAGCCCAAGGGCCCTTCAGGCATAATATGGCCCGGGGGCGGGGGGGGGGTGCGCTGGGACTGAGGTCGCGGCTGGGGCCGGGGGATTCCAATCAGGGGTCGCGGCTGGGACCGGAGCCGGCTCCGGACATGGGCCCACAGCCGCAGAGCCCCGCGGCCCTCAGCGAACTCGTCCCCCATCCGGCCGCTCCGAGGTCGGGGGAAGCAACGACCAGACCCCGGGCCCTCTGCGGGCCTGACCGCCCCTCCGCCGGCGCGTACTTACCTGCCCTCCTCCTGACGTCACGCCGTGCCAGTGCCCGGAAGTGAGGGCCGGGCGCGCAAGGGGGCGTGGCGCACTCGGCGCGAACGCGGACGCTGGCGCGAGGCGGAGCTAAGCGGCACCGCTGCGCTGATTTGATTGGCTGAATGCCAAAAGGAGTAGACCAATCCGGGCTTTGTCTTCCCAACTGTGGGGCGGCCCCGCGCTTCCCAGGCCCCGCCCACCCCGCCCGGCCCAATCCCAGGCCCGCTTCCCCGGGGGCGCTGGCTGGCTGGGTGCCGCGGCAGCGCGAGGCTGTGTCCACTGCAGCCTGCCGGCCAAATCAAACCCGCTCCCTGCCTTTGGACGGCTACCGATCTAAGACTTATTTTTCCATTTTTATTTATTTTTTCAAGAGAGAGCAAGAGGTGGGGGGAAGGGAGAGAGACAAGCAGACTCCTCGCTGAGCACAGAGCCCCAAGCGGTATTCGATCTCATGACTCTGAGGTCAGGACCTGAGCTGAAATGAAGAGTCCCACGCTTAACTGAGCTACCCGGTGCCCCTATTTTTCCATTTTTGAATGGTTGTGGGGGGAAAAAAAATCTAAAGAATTACCTTTTGTGACCTGTGAAAATACTATGAAGTTCAAATTTTAATGCCCATGAATAAAATATTGGAAGACAGCCATGCCTATTCATTTACCCAATTGTCCATGGCTGCTTTCCCACTACAAGAGCAGAGTTGAATGGTTACAATAGGGAGTGTGTGACCCATACAGCCTAAAAATCACTATCTGGAGGACAGTCAAGTGGGCTGGCCCTTCCCTTGGAGTCTTCAGGCCAGCCTGGATGTGCCTTTTGCACAGGGGAGTGGCTTTTGAGTTTACTTTCATGCTCTGTAGGATCCATCAATCTGTTTCTTCATTTGGTTATTCAACAGCCCTTTAAATAGGTGCCTGCGGATGAGACTCAGAGAGCAAACGACACACCCTTTCCTCTGATGAGGCAGATGCTTCAACTGGCAATTGACCAAGGGCAGTGTGAGAAATGCTGACAATACTACTACTACTACATTATCCGCTGCCAGGCCTTGTTTTAAAGCCCACACAAGTTGGCTGTCATGTAATCATGTTGCTGAATACTGAGTGCTCTTAACTCTCCAGGCATCCATTCATCAGTGCTCACCACTCATATGTATCATCATCTCAGGGAATGCTGCTCCTAGGAATCAAAGACTATATTTTACCCATTTTACAGATGAGGGGACAAGCCCACAGCTGTTAAGTAAGTGGCCCAAAGTCACACAGCTAGTGAGGGGGTGGAGGATTTGACCTTCATCTGCTGATGCTACACCTTGTTCCTTTAACCTCTGAGCTATGCTGCTTTGGGTTTTATGCCTTAAACCTAAGGGCCTTGGGAACCCAGAAGAGTCTTTAACAAGAGTGGAGTGTTTGGGAGTGGGCAGGAGTGAGGCAAGACCACTGGGAAGGGTGATTCCTGAGCTGGACGAAAAGGAAAGAGGCAAGGAAGGGAGAATAGGGAAGAGTAATGCTCACAGATCCTTTATTTTTTTCTTTCCTCTCACAGATCCTGATGGACAAGATGGAACTGAGGAGCGGCATTCGACCCCAGGAATCTTGCTTACCACATCTGGATTTTGCTTGAATCCTTGTCTTGCACCTGAATGAAGAGATACATTGGAAAAGCCACAAAACGCTGCCTTGTGAGTTATATTTAGAGGAGGGGAGGTATGAGAATCTTTGGCTATCAAGGGACATGAAGAGCCTCTTATCATTCACACACAAGGCAGATGATGGAACCCACACATCAGCCTGAGATATGAAGAGATTGTTCTATAAAGATGTCAAATGCAGGCCAGTTCCTGTGGGGCCTAGGGAACCGACTTAGGGAGAGGAAGGTAATTATCCAGTCTGGGCAGAGTGGCAGTAAGGGACCTGAATTCTAGCTCTGGGGATCTCATCTCTGTTTGCTCAAATGTAAAGTGGAATATCTCGGCTCTGACCATGGGAATGAATGCAATAAATGCTTATAAACGTATTTGCAAAACGTTTTTTGAGTAAGAAGAGAACACTGTGGGCTGGGAAAGGCATTCCAGAATCATGCAGGTTTTGGGGACAAGGGCAGAATGCCTGCGGAGGAGGCAGGCTCTAAGTTAACAGAAAGTTCTTGACATTAAAGCTGAAGCCTGGGGCAGCCCCGGGGTGGCTAAGCGGTTTAGCGCTGCCGGGGCCCTGATCCTGGAGACCCGGGATTGAGTCCCATGTCGTGCTCCCTGCATGGAGCCTGCTTCTCCCTCTGCCTGTGTCTCTGCTTCTCTCTCTCTCTCTCTGTATCTCTCATGAATAAATAAATAAAATCTTAAAAAAAAAAGCTGAAGCCCATTTCCCTGCTATTGGCACCCACCAACTCTATTTCTAAGGTCAAGGGCCACAGAGAACCTCTTAGTTTTGGGAGTGGGGACAAGTTGTTAACTACTGTGTGGCCAATTTCATTATCCAAAGATGGAGATAATGACTTTTAATTGGTTAGAGAGGTTTCATGGGATAACATTGGGAATGCACTTAACATGATGCCTGGTCCTTCATCTAGATTCTGCGGATGTTGAATTGGAGGAAGTCTTTGGCTCAGCAAACAGGCTCCCCCCCACACCTTTCCCATTGTATAAATTAATTGATGTTTATCAGAGTTTATTTTTTTTAATTTTTTATTTATTTATGATAGTCATACAGAGAGAAAGAGAGAGAGGCAGAGACACAGGCAGAGGGAGAAGCAGGCTCCATGCACCAGGAGCCTGACGTGGGATTCGATCCCGGGTCTCCAGGATTGCGCCCTGGGCCAAAGGCAGGCGCCAAACCGCTGCGCCACCCAGGGATCCCTGTTTATCAGAGTTTAAATGAGAAGACCAGCAGTTTTAACTTTCGGTCTTCTTCTTTTTTTTAAAGATTTCATTTATTCATTCATGAGAGACACAGAGGCAGAGGGAGAAGTAGGCTTCTAGCAAGGAGCCCAATGCGGTACTTGATTCCAGACCCCAGGATCATGCCCTGAGCCAAAGGCAGACGCTCAACTGCTGAGCCACCCAGGCGTCCCTAACTTTTGGTCTTCTGCATCGAGGACACCTTGAGGTTGAGTCAGTCAGTGCATGAATTCATGATTGTAAACATTGATCTGTAGGAGCAATGACCTCAGAGAAAAGAATTGTTTCCAGGATATCACCAGGGACATACTAAAAATCTTTTGAAAATGTATGGGAGTTTGATATAGGTTTGATATAACTGTTACGTTCAGGCAATTGAAATTTGAATATCTCCCTACCTGTATCACCCCCTGTGTCAAATACAGATTTTTACTACAGATGGTTCTTCTTAAGAAGTGGTTGTCCAAAAGAAATGAATACTGTTGACAAGTTTTTAAAAAAGACTTTTGTTTATTTATTGATGAGAGACACAAGGAGAGGCAGAGACATAGGCAGAGGGAGAAACAGACTCCCTGAGGGGAACCTGGTGTGGGACTTGATCTCAGGACCCCAGGATCACAACCTGAGCCAAAGGCAGACACTCAGCCACTGAGCCATCCAGGCACCCCACTACTGACAATTTTTAAGAGGAAGTCTATCCCTTTGTTGCTTCTGTGATGGATTCTTTTTTTTTTTTTAAGATTTTGTTTATTTATTAATGAGAGACACAGAGAGAGGCAGAGACATAGGCAGACGGAGAAACAGGATCCCTGTGGGGAGCCCAATGCGGGACTTGATCCCAGGACCCCAGGATCAAGACCTGAACCAAAGGCAGATGCTCAACCACTGAGCCACCCAGGTGCCCCTCTGTGATGCAGTCTAATAGATCATGAAGATGCTAAGAAATAGAATCAGAACCCTTGGGATAGAAAGCCTCAGCACGAAGTTCACTTTTAAGTTCACTTTTAAGTTTCCTACTGACATTTCTTCATTGCGTCCACCTGTTCTGAATTGTCTGTGTTCAGGTGATGTTACCAAAAAGCAAACTACAAGCATACAGAACAAACTTCTGGGGTAAGATGAGGTGCAACATGGCGAGGGCGGGGTGCAGGAATCAGGTTTCGGGACCACAGAACTGCCCCCACTCCCACCCCAGCTCCACGTAATAAATCCCTTCTCCTGCTACCAGCAGCACATAAATAAGCACCCTCCAGAAAGGTGCTGCTCATGAAGAGCGGACCCGGTGAGGAAGGAGATGCTTTATTAAATGAGATCACTGGTGATGGTAACAGACAGAAAAAGGTGTGAAATGGGATGCTTGGGTGGCTCAGGGGTTGAGTGTCTGCCTTTGGCTCAGGGCGTGATCCCCGGGTCCAGTATCGAATCCCACATCGGGGTCCTGTGAGGAGCCTGCTTCTCCCGCAGCCTATGTCTCTGCCCCTCTCTGTGTGTCTTTCATGAATAAATTAAAAAAATCTTTAAAAAAGAAAAAGGCGTGAAATGAAGGGAAAGGGGGAAAAGAGAGGGAAACTCTAGTACTTTCTAGAACATGATCTCACACTCCAAGCAAAAATGTGTAGATCGCCTTTATTCATTACTTATCCAAATAAGCCAGGTTCTCTTCCTTCCTTCCTTCATTCAACACGTATTTATTGAGTGCTACTAGTTTTCTTTTTCTTTCTTTCTTTCTTTCTTTCTTTCTTTCTTTCTTTCTTTCTTTCTTTCTTTCTTTCTCTCTCTCTCTCTCTCTCTCTCTCTCTCTCTTTCTTTCTTTCTTTCTTTCTTATTTTTTGCTGCTAGATTTCTAACATTGTTCTAAACAGTGAGGATGTAGCCATATGTAAGTCAGTCTTTTTTTCTCTTGAGCTTACATTCTAGTGGGTTCAGGCTGGATTGTCCTGGGCAGACCGGTCTCGGGGAACAGGATCTCAATTCCTTATTTCAAGTTCCTGTTCTTTGAAGAGAGGACATAGAATCTTCTGACCCATTACCCCAACCCAGCAACTGCATTGTACACAGAAATGTACAAGATAATTAACTAAAGGGATGATCTATGACTTTTCCTATGAACACAAGCTAGGTCAGAATAATTTATGTGGATGCTTGGGACATTCCTATAATTTAGCTCCACATCATGGAGCATTTTACAAGGCCGGTGTTTAATTTCATTTTATTTTTCCTCACGGAAACACCAGGGTGTCTTGTGCTTAAATACCACAATTTCCCACAAACAAGCCCCTGCCACTGCTGTGTTAAACACCACCATAATTTACTTGTTAGAATCAGGAATAATAATGAATTTGTCTGAGTGGTAAGAACAGCCTGGAAAAATTGACTCTGAAAGATGTGTCTGAGGGACCAGGCCAGGAGGCTGAGAGAAGTAACAAAAGACATTTGGAGGTGAAGAGGACACCCGGAGGGAGGTGGGGGCTTTAAAACCCCAAAAGGCCAGGGGAGAGGGAGGATCTTGTCAGAATCTGAGCACTACGAGGGGTGCCTCGGTGGCTCAGTTGGTTAAGCATCAGCCTCTTAATTTCAATTTTGGCTCAGGTCATGATCTCGGGGTTCTGGGATGGAGCACTGCATCATGTTTTGCACTCAGCAGGGAGTCTGCTTGTTCCTCTGGCCCTCTCCCCAGCTCATGCTTATGCGCCCTAAATAAATAAAATCTTAAAGAAAAAAAAAAGAATCTGAGCACTTCCAGATCCTTAGAAATCATCTCACTATTTTCATCGGACAGAGGGGAAAAAAGAGTCCAGGGAGGTTAAGTGACAAGGCCATAGGGCCTGTGATGGCAGAAATGGGGACAGACCCAAGGTTTCCTGTCTTGGCCAATGCTTGGTGCACTCTATGACAATCACCTCTTGTTTCATAAACTCCAACTGGACTAGTTTCCAGAAAACCGGCTATTTTAAGAATCTGCTTATCATTTAGAGAGAGAATTAATATAGCAAATACTTTGAAGCACAGAACAATGGTGAGAGAATTTAAAATCTATTTAGTGATAACCGCTTTTAATTTTCGGCTCTGGTCAGTGGTTTTCAACTGGCTTCTTGCCCCCCAGGGAGCATTTGGCGGTGTCTGGAAATATTTTTTGGTTGTGAGATCTTGAGGATTGTAGCGTTCATTGCATCTAGAGAGTAGAGGCTGGACATGCTTACAGTACACAGGACAGCCCCTCCCCGCCCCCCAGCCCCCCGAGAATGATCTGGCCTCAAATGCCACTGGTACTGATGTTGAGAGATTCTGCAGTAGAGGCACAAAACCCAAAATGGGAGCTCAGGTTGGAAGCTCAGGTGGGTTGTCTTGATCATGGTGGGGGATGCCAAGTGGGCTGAAGAATTTACCAGCAAAGGCACTGTTTCAAAGGTCAGTATCTTTGGGCCTAATTCTCATCCTGATTATGGTCCACATGGTGTCCAGTGCATTGCGGGCTGCTATTTCCTGCTCTCCTCCCCACCCCTGCCAAACCACAATGGCTCACCCCACCCCCAGATTCTCCATGGGGGTTACCCCAAGATGGGCACCTTTTCCTCCTAGTCCTGCTAGGCACTAGCCGAATCCCTTGGGCAGGTCCTTTCACTTCTCTGGGCCTCAGTTAACTTCCCTGTAAAAATACGGAGAATGATGCCACCCACCTCCTAAGGCTGTTTGGGGAGGGCCCTTCACCCCATCACTCCTGCCACAAGGGCCTCGCGAGCGCTCCCCACGGAGCCCGCCTTGCTTTCAGTTTTCTAATTCTTCGGCTTCTGGGATAGGGGCTGTGAACTTGTTCTACAAATGGGGGAAACCGAGGCCGGAGGGGCTCAGAGAACTGGACCACAGTCTCGCAGCTCTGAAGGAAGGGGCTGGCCTGAAGGGGGGGGGTCTTCTCCAGAGCTCCCGGAAGGGCGCCCAGCACCCCCCGTGCGCCCAGACGAGCTTCTCCCTCCAGCGCCTCTGCGATCCCATCTCCCCGCTCCGCAAGGCTCCCGGCGGCGGGGGCGGGAACAGCCTAGTCCGGAGCTAGGGGCCCGTGGCTGGCTTCGAGGCGCATGCGCGCGCGCTCGCGGCTCCGCCCTGACGCCGGCGCGGTTGCCCGGGCAACCGGGGCGGGGCGAGAAGGCGACCAGTGGCCGCTATTCGTTCTTTTGGCGGAACTCCGCGGACTTTTGCCTAAACTCCGTGAAGCTTCTCCGGGTTGTTCCTCGTCCCTTCGTTCATCCACTTCCAATTGGACAACAGCTGATTTCCTGTCTCCAGGAGTCTCTACGGTTAATTAAATGCCCACCACGGGCGGGCGGATCCCGGGCGGCCACGATTCGGTGCAGGTGGCGACCACTTTGAGGAACCAGCCCCAGTCCATCCCCTTCACCTTCATACGTCCCTTTTTCTTTCCTCTTTTGCCTTTGAGTACTCTATAATTTATTAACGGCATCTATAATTTATCTGACTTCTCCGGCCAGATCTTGCTTAGTCCAAATCACGAATCTGAATTTTGCAGAAATGACTCAGGGGTGACTAATTCCATTAGAAAAGCAGTCTTTCCTCTGCAAAGGAGCTCGTAGCAGAATTTCTTTAAATAGAAAATGTCCTCAGTGCACTGACAGCTATTCACTTTATGGAAAATTCATTTAGATACAAGACCTACCCCCCCCCCGCTTTTAAAGATTTTTATGAGTTTATTCATGAGAGGCACACACAGAAAGAGGCAGAGACTTAGGCAGAGGGAGAAGCAAGTCGTCCCTGCCCCCCTTTTTTGCATTTAGACATAAACTACTGTGTATGGTTGGCTGTGCAGTTGTGCCTGGCTGAGGGCATGGGAATCCCTAAGAATTTCAGGGGCTGAAATCTGCATTGCTGTGTCCCCCAAGTTGGAGGACAATGCACTTTCTAGTTTGTCAGAGGGGGTGCCTTTTTCTATTTGCATGAAGTTGGGAAGTTTCCGTGTGTGCCTTACTGCACATAATTTAACAGTAACCAGTTGCATGGCTTTGGGCTTTATAGAATGCTTATAACAAGCTTTTTTAGTGTGTCATTCCATTTAATGCATGCCACATATCATGTGGACCCAAGTCTTTGGTTAAAATTAAACATAGTGCAAAGAAAGTCATGTAAGAGTGGGTATTAATTCTCTTTCTGGGCTCCCTCAGGTCATCTGGGGCCTTAGATTCCTTTCATCTTGTTGTTCCTTTGTCCCCTAGGCGTTGTCCTCACCTATATGGTAAGAGCTTGCTCACCTCCATTTCTAAGTTCCAACCAGCAGGAAGAGGGAAGAGGAAGTTAGGGCAAGTAGCTTGTGTTTAAGAAGATAACCTCCAAATTTTCTCTCATGTTTGCTGGGATTCTATTGACCCAAACATAGTCACGTAGCTACACCTGGCTGCAAGGTTTCCTGGGAAATGTACTTACAGCTGGGAGCTATGTGTTCCCCCTTCCCCTAAAATTCAGGAGGTTCTATTACTAAAAGGAATAAGGAGAGAGTGGATTGAAGATGAGGACTGGGTCTTCACATTTTTTTGAAGAAACAGCAGACATAAGGTGCTTGGCTTTTGGTTGATGAAGAAGAGTCTTGTTATATTTCATAAGCAGCACCGCATAGTGGAGAAGCCAGGATTCAAACCTTGCCTGTGCCACTTACTGACTGTGTGGTCCCAAATTATGTTACCACTCAGCCTTAGTTTTTCTAATCTGCAAAATGGCTCACATACTTTTCACAGGGTACATTGAGGGTAAATGGGAGAAACATATGTGAAACTCTTAGCACAGTGCTCAGAACTTGTGATGCCCCCACCCTCAACCTGTAGCTATGTAAAAATATCTTACCTCTTGCTTCACGAATCACTACTATTTCCAGGAAGCTGCACAAAAGTATATAGCCAAAGAAAAAAGAGGCGAGAGTGTAGAAATATTAGTGTCAACACCTTATTGCTGTTAGAAAAATATGTGGAAAGCATGCCTATCATTTAACCTGTTATGAGCAAGAGACAGTTAATTTTAAAGGAAATAAAATTTAAATGCTATTATAAAAATTGATACAAACATCAAACAAACCAACTTGAGGGACATTCTACAAAATATATCACCAATATTTTTTTAAAGATATTATTTATTTGAGAGAGAGAGGGAGAGAGAATGAGCTGGGGAGGGGCAGAGGGAGAAGCAGACTCCCCGCTGAGCAGAGAGCCAGGTGTGGGACCCGTTCCTGGGACTATGGAATCATGACTTGAGCTGAAGGCAGATGCGTGACTGACTGAGCCACCCAGGCACCCCAGGCACCCCAGTCACTAGTAATCTTAAGAGAAAAATCAAGGAACTGCCATGGATTGGAGGAGACTCTCAGTATTGTCTGGGCACTATTCTGCAAATCTAGTTATTCAAAATAAAAAAAAATTAAAAAGTGATCCACAAATTTGAGTTTATTCAATTATTGCCTTTTTAACCCTTAGTGGTAAAGATGGCAGCTATCTTCCAAAAATCTGTTTTTGTTTGCTTTGCTTCCACAGCAGTGGTGCTGTTGCTGCTTACCTGGCAGCCCATCTGGAGGCCACCTTCCCTTCCGTTGCCCAGGGGTGGCCATGGGACACTGTCTTTCTGGTGGAAAATGAGCAATGGTGAATGAGGTGTGGCATTTTGGAGTGTGAACTTCAAAACACCAGATATAATGCTCCTCTGTGCTTTCTTCCATTTTCCTGGAGCTAGAACGTGGATATCCCTCCAGCCCAGCACCAATCCTGCAGTGGGGACAATGCCCTAGGTGACAGCTATTATGTGTTGTGTCTTTCAAAAAGATATGTTGAAGTCCTAACCCCTAGTACCCATGAATGTGACTGTGATTTTGTGATCCAAAGATATTTGGATATCCAAGATATTTGGTCTTTGTCCCCAGTTCCTGGCACAGAGCTTCTAAAGCCCTTACGATTTCCTGAGTGATTGGGGTGATAGGAGCATCTTTTGTTTTGTTACAATATTTTATTTTTATTCCCTTGTTCCTGACACCAGACCCATCTAAGAACCTGTGGAATCTCCAGAATGATGAATATCTTTTGTAATCTAATGAAATGACTGGTGGCTGGGGGCTCCTAGGTAGCTTCAGGATGGGTGCTGGTTGCCAGAAAGACCAAGGCATGATGACAGGGTTGGAACTTTCAGCTCTATTCCCCTGACCTCTGGGGAAGGAAGAGGGACTGGAGGTTGAGGCATCACTAATGGCCAATGCTTTAATCCATTATACCTATGTCATGAAACGTCCATAAAACCCCCTTAAATTATGGGGTTTGAAGAGCTTCTGGGTTCGGGAACACAAGCATGTGTCAGGAGGGTGGTGTACCCCAACTCCACAGGACATAAGTTCCTGCCCTTGGGAACCTTCTGGACTTCACCCTGTGTACCTCTTCATCTGGGACCATTTGTATCCCCCATAATATCATTTATAGTAAACCAATAATAGTAACTAAATCATTTTCCCCAAGTTATGTGAGCTGTTCCAGCAAATTACTGAACACAAGAAGGGGATGACAGGAACTCCTAGATTTCTAGACAGATAGTCAGAAGTATGGGAGGCTCGGGACTTGTGATTGGCATCTAAAGTGTGGACAGCCCTTAACCCATGGGGTCTGATGCAAACTCTGGGTAATTAGCGTCAGAATTCAATTGAATTCTCAGACACCCAATTGATGCCTGAAGAATTAGAAAATTGGTTGTTGGTGTGGGAAAATGCCCCCCTGCAATTTGGTGTCTAAAGTGTTGTAAGTAAAACTATTTCAGTAGTTTGGAATTAGGGTCTTTGCAGGTATCACTGAGTTAAGATGAAGTCTTTAAGAGGGTGCTCTAATCCGATATGACTGGAGTTCTTATAAGAAGACACTACAGAGAGAAACAGAGAGAAGAAAGCCATACGAAACCGGAGGTAGAGGTTGAAGTAGATGTGGCCACAGGCCAAGGAACCCCAGGAGCTGGAAGAGCGCAGGAAGGATCCTCTCCTAGAGCTTTTGGAGGGAGCACAGCCCTGCTGACACCTTGACTTCAGACTCTTGGCCTCCAAAACTTTGAGGGAAGAAATTCCTGATGTTTTATGCCACCTAGCATGTGGCCATCTGATACAAAAGCCCTAGGAGTTGAACATAGTAGCAGATCAAGAAAATGGAAAGAATATGGGTCCCGCAGGACCAGAGGGGCTCTGCACACACATCCTCTGACATACACATACTTTTATGTTCTTTAAACTGCTACATTTTGGGGATATCTGTTATACCAACTTAGCTTTTCTTTCTTTCCTCCCTCCCTTCCTCTCCCTTCCTTTCTTTCTTGGCTTATTAGTGAACTTCATAACACTGAACATGCAAGTTTCCTTCTCCATCTTTTTAAAAAAAATTATTTATGAGAGAGAGAGAGAGAGAGAGAGAGAGAGAGAGGCAGAGACACAGGCAGAGGGAGAAGCAGGCTCCATGCAGGGAGCCCGATGCCGGACTTGATCCCGAGACTCCAGGATCATGTCCTGGGCCAAAGGCAGGCGCTAAACTGCTGAGCCACCCAGGCGTCCCTTTTTCTACAACTTTTTTAGAAAGTGAACTTTCTCCTTTCTTGGAATTTCCCTCATTTACTACTCTAGCTTTGCCGCTGACTGCTTCTGAGTGTTGCTTTCGAGGGAGAATTGTAGAAGTTGTAAGAGATAGATGTGACAAAGTTGGCATCCTGTAACACCAATCAGATTATCCTTTTTTTTTTTTTTTCTGGGAAGGTCTTGTAGAAAACAGCATGAATCAACCTCAATTATTTGTAAGTAAAATTAGAATAGTTTCAAGCTGTCACTTTTCTCTGCCTTACACACGTTATTCAAATAAGTTGGCAGAAGAATGTTGTTTGGGTTTGTATCAGGGAGTTATGGGGATGTGATTCTGCGTCTAAGTCGGTGAAATTTAAAATAGAAAATTCTTTAACTCTTAGAGGTGGGATAGTGGGGTCATCGCGAGGGCACATGCTGCTGCTGGGCCATCTGGTTGGTGCTCTCTCTCTTCCATTTCCTGGCTGTGTGCCCTTGGGAGAGCTCCTTAACTTCTCTGTGCCTTGTTTTCTTCATTTGTTAAATGGGGTTTAGCTTAGTTCGGGTTCCACTGACACAAGAACTTGGTTCAGGTTTTTTATTTTGGAGCTGCCAAGGAAAAGTCACATGGGGCAATGTTAAACAGGCAAGGAAGACGTTATTTGAGATTATTGCAATCAGGGAGGGAGAGAGATTGAACTTGACTCCTGATGCAGAGGAACTGCTAGGGATTTATAGCCGATGGGCAGCATGGGGAATCTGTGGGTGGTCAGTTATTAGCAGGAACTCGGTTAGGTGTCAAGGGTGGGGGGATTCTTATTAAACTGGGCTCAGCAGGCCAAGGGCAAGGCCTAGTTGGGAAGAGAGTGCAGAGAAGCCTCACTATGGTTTGGTTGGGGAGTGGTCCTCTTTAGAGGTGACCCCGGGAGCGGGAGTGAGAGAGTTGGGAAACTGTGACCAAGAAGGAGGAAAATCCAAGGGAAGGTGTGTCACCAAGGTCACTGTTGTGGGTCACAGGATAAAGATTTCTCCCAACAGCGTCCGCTTGAAAGCTGGAGGTGCGGACATTTATCCAGTGGGTGGAGGGTTGAAACCTGGAGTCTCTCTTTTTAAACTTTCGGTTCTGAAATAATTTTAGATTTATGGGAAAGGTACAAGGAGGGTCCAGAGAGATCAGCATGCCCTTTAACCCAGTTGCCCACATGTTAATGTCTTATGTAACCAGAGGATGGTTATTGAAACTAAGAAATCAACGTGGTGTAACACAACTAACTAAACTATGGACTTTAGAAAATATTTTATTTATTTATTCATGAGAGACATAGAGAGAGAGGCAGAGACATAGGCAGAGGGAGAAGCAGGCTCCCTGTGGGGACCCCGATGTGGGACTCAGTCCCAGGACCCCGGGATCATGCCCTGAGCCAAACGGAGACGCTCAACCACTGAGCCACCCAGGTGCCTCAGCTATGGACCTTCTTAAGAATTCACCAGGTTTCCTACTAGTTTCCTCCGTCTCCTTCATCTGGTCCGGGAGCCCGTCCAGGACATCACGTTCCACTTCGTTATCACACGTGCTCGTTTCTGCCAGTCCATGAAAGTCCCTCAGGCTTTGCGTGATCTTAACATCTTTGAAGAATTCTGACCAGGTTTTTTTTTTAATATTTTATTTATTTATTCATAGAGAGAGAGAGAGAGATAGAGAGAGAGAGAGAGGCGAGACACAGGCAGAGGGAGAAGCAGGCTCCATGCAGAGAGCCTGACGTGGGACTCGATCCAGGGTCTCCAGGATCATGCCCTGGGCCAAAGGCAGGCGCTGAACCGCTGGGCCACCGGGGCTGCCCCTGACCAGGTTTTTTGTAGAATGTCCTTCTTGATGTTATTTCACAATTATATTGAAGTTATGCTCTTTGTTTTTTTAACTCAGTTGTTTGCAGAAATATGACTCTAGTTTTATACCTGGAAAATCCGTTTTAAAAATTGTGATAAGATAGACAGAATATAAAATTGACCATTTTAATAATTTTTAAGTGTCCAGTTCAGCAGCATTAAGTACATCCACGCTGTCTTGCAGCCATCCTTTCCATCCTACCATCCACCTCCAGGACTCTTCTTTTTTATTTTTCCCCCAGGACTCTTTTCAACTGGAACCCCATCCCTAGGAAACACATACTTCCCCTCCCCTTCCCCCTCACCCCAGCCTCTGGCACCCACCCTCTACTTTTTTGTCTTTTACATAGGACCCAAATCCCATGCGCGAGAACTCCGCCCTCCTGAACTAATCACCTCCTGAAGGCCTGGCCTCTGACTGTCATCACATTGGGAGATAGTTTTCAACATGCACATTTTGGGGAGACACATCCAGTGTACAGCAGTCTATTTGAAGGTCTCCTATTACGGGACATGCTTTATGTTGATTTTTTTTTTTTTTTTTTGCAAACACACAAGGGTTTTTTTTTTTTTTTAATTTTTATTTATTTATGATAGTCACAGAGAGAGAGAGAGAGGCAGAGACATAGGCAGAGGGAGAAGCAGGCTCCATGCACTGGGAGCCTGATGTGGGATTTGATCCTGGGTCTCCAGGATCGCGCCCTGGGCCAAAGGCAGGCGCCAAACCGCTGCGCCACCCAGGGATCCCTACACAAGGGTTTATTTACAAGCTCGAGCTTGGGTCCAAGTATACCCGGCACAGCGGAGCAGGGACTTGGACCGCTTTATGTTGATATTATCTGTGATCATCACACCCACATTCTTTAGCCTCACCCTTTTGGGCTGCCCTGTGGAGTTGGCAGGGGTGGAGGAACTGGATATACGTGTGGTACAGGCTTGGGATGTGATACTGTCAACAAGAGGGGACTCAGAGCTTGTAGGAACTGTCCTCCTGCACTGAAACCAGAGGGAACTTAGGGGGAGGGACATGGGCCACCAGCGGGTCAGCTGCAACAGAGATAATGATGAAACAGCCCATCAGCTCATGATGTGGTCAAGGTGAAATGGATTCACGTGATGCTTGGTATAGAGCAAGCGCTCCGTGAGGGTTAGCCAGTGCTACGAGATTCCAACATTGGGCAGTACCTGTCTCAGATCCTCAAACTGTGGACCCCACCAGCTTGCCCAGGGGCACCACCTTTATTTCTTGGCAATTCCCGAGACCAAGGAAGCTAAGCAGTTGCAGTAACACGCCGACCAAACATTTTGTGTCCCTCAAGAAATAATTCAGCAATAACAGACCAGGAGTAAAATGATAGAAGCCCCACGATCTAGGAACCTCCAATCTTCTCTTGCCTGGTAGTATAGTCTATTCCCCATACAGCAGCCAGAGGGAGCCTTTGTTTTTCCTTTTCAGCAAAGTTTTCAAATTTGTAGGTGACTTTTTTTTTCCGCTTTAAAAATAGAAAAGCAAGAATTCGCAAAACATAAAATTAACCAGTTTAAGATGAACAATCCAGTGGCATTTAGGACGTTCATGGTGTTGTGCAACTACTGCCTCTATCTAGTTCCAGAACATTTTCATCACCCCAAAAGAAAACCCTGCACTCAGGAAACATGTTGAATGCAGTAACCAGCACTCCTATAGTTTGGGGGCTACCTGGAAGGTGTTGTATGCATAGGGCTGGGGTTGCATTTTTTGCCACACCCTTATACTACTACTTAACTTTGCTTTTCTTCCACTTCTCACTTAGGTGCAAGCTGAGCAAAAAATTAATTAAATCACCCATTGATTTATTATGGACAATCATTTATTTTGTGCAGGCATCAGACCAGATGGTGAAGACACAGGGATGGAAAAACTTGCCCTTGCCCTCAAGGTAGTTATACTTGGTAGAGGAGACAGATGAAGCAATTAAAACATGGTATAATATACCAGAGGCCTGCAAACTATGGCCCCAGGGCCAAATCCAGCCCCCCACCTGTGCTTGTAAATAAAGTTTTATTGGAACACAGCCATGCTCATTTGTTTATGTATTGTCTGGTTACTTTCACACTACAAGGGCAGAGTTGAATCACTGTGGTGGAGACCATCTGGCCCCCAAAGCTGAAAATATTTACTCCCTGGACCTTTAAAGAAAAAAGCTTGCCAACTCTTGGTATATATAATCATGGCAAATTTGAGTGTGGACAGAAAGCTTTGGAGACTGAAGAGGGGCAGTTAGCTGGAGGTGGGAAGAATCGCAGGGGTAGAAAAAGCAGTGCTAAACCTTAGGTCTATAAATACATAAATCTTAAGCATAGCTCTTGATGAATTTTTACACATGTATTTACCCACATAACCACCACCAGGATCAAAACAGAGGGTTATGTGGAGCCCCCAGGAAGCTCTCCAAACCATTCGTGTAAACCGCATTGTGCTGTAAGTTGCGCGTATCATCCAGCCTTTCACTCTGCTGCTGTGTGGGCCCAGCTTCCTCGCCCTCCTGCTGCCTGGAATCGCACCGCTGGATCAGATGATCCGGCCTCAAAAGGCTCAGAGCTCCTGTGGTACTCACCAGGCGGACTCAGAGCCATGCTGGGACTCTAGCGCATGGTGCCCACAGGAGGGCACAGGAGATCTGTCGCGGCAGCTGGATTTTTAGACATTGCTTCAGAAGAAAACCTTTTACTTACCCCTTCCTTTTAATTTGCTCCATAAGTGTGATTTTATTCACCAACCCTACTTGGATGATGACAAAGAGGATGATTTTACATTTTATTTGGAAGTGATCTCAAGACTTACAAAAACGTTGCAAAAATAGTACAAGGAATTCCATTCATGGGGTATATACCTCACAAAATTGGAAACAAGTATATTGGAAACAAAAACTGGTACACAAATGTTCACAGCAGCGTTATTCAAGGTCGCTGAAAGGTGGAAATGTCCATAAATGGTTGAGCAAAATGTGGGTGATCATACAGTGGAGGGGTGGGTAAAGGAAGTCAGACATAAAAACTCACATATTCTAGGATTCTCTCTCTCTCTTTTAAAGATTTTATTTATTTATTCATGGGAGACACACAGAGAGAGGCAGAGACATAGGCAGGGGGAGAAATAGGCTCCTTGCGGGGACCCAGATGTGGGACTCCATCCCAGGACCCCGGGATTACGACCTGAGCCAAAGGCAGATGCTTAACCCCTGAGCCACTCAGGAGCCCTTGTAGGATTCTCTAGATGAAAAGTCCACAGTAGGAAAATCTATAGAGACAGGG
This sequence comes from Canis lupus baileyi, assembly GCF_048164855.1. NCBI lineage: Eukaryota > Metazoa > Chordata > Mammalia > Carnivora > Canidae > Canis > Canis lupus. Next base: position 50,346,854 of record NC_132856.1, read on the forward strand.
ACAGGGAGAGAAGGGGGATGGACACGGAGTTTCTTTCTTTTCTTTTCTTTTTTTTTTGGCACGGGGTTTCTCTTTGGGGGATGGAAATGTTCTGGAACAAGATGGAGGCATTGATTGCACAACATTGTGAATGTACTGTATGAATTGTGTACTTTGAACAGGTTAATTTTATGTTATGTGAATTTCCCCTCAATAAGATTAAAAAACATAGCACAAAGAATTCTCATATATCATTCACCTCGATTTCTCAGATGGTAACCCCTTATAAAACTAGAGTATGAGGACCAAAATCAGGAAATTAATATTGATGAGATACTCATATCTAGTGGAAAGACTGGTTTAATTCCAATATTATCTAAAAGAGCTGCAACAGAGAGGTCAAGGTGGTGGTTACTAGGTGTCTTCACTGTGTAGTTAGTAATATATTACTGGTCCAGTGGAGGGGGAGAGATGCTTTGAGATTTTGCAAATATCTCAATTCTCATTACACTTTTGATCACTAATTTTAGCATCTACTGATGGTTCTTGCCTGAAACAATTTCTTTCTACCTGGATTTTTAAAAAATATTTATTTATTTATTTGAGAGAGAGGGAGGAGGGGAGCAGAGGGAGAGGGAGAGAATCCCAAGCAGAATGCTTTGAGCATGGAGCCGACATGGGGTTCCATCCCATGACCCTAAAATCATGACCTTAACCAAAAGCAAGAGTCAATTGCTCAATTGACTGAACCACCTAGGTGACTCTTGGTTTTTTATTATTATTATTATTATTATTATTATTATTGTAGTAAAATATCATAACATAGAATATACCATTGAAACCATTTTTAAGGGGCACTTAGGAGGCTCAGTGGTTGAGCATCTACCTTCGGCTCAGGTCGTGATCCTGGGGTCCTGGGATCGATTGAGTCTCATATCAGGCTCCCTGCGTGGAGCCTGCTTCTCTCTCTGCCTGTGTCTCTGCCTCTCTCCGAATAAATGTGTCTCTCATGAATAAATAAATAAAATCTGCCTCGTGTCTCTCATGAATAAATAAATAAAGTCTTTTTAAAAAAAAGAAACCATTTTTAAGTGTACAGTTCAGTGGCACCGAAGTATGCTCATGTCATGCAACCATCACCACTATCCACCTCCAGAACTTTTCCATCTTCCAGACTGAAGCACTGACCCTGTGAAACACTGACTCCCCTTCCCCTCTCCCTGCCCCTGGCACTTGCCATCCTCCCTTCTGCCTGTATGAATTTGACCCCTCTAGGGCCCTCATGTAAGTGGCATGATGCAACATTTGTCCTTTTGTGTCTGGCTTATTTTTCTTAACATAATGTACCTGGATTTTTTTTTTTTTTTTTTAGCAGAGAAATTGTATTTTTATTCCCTGCCTTAGAATAAGCACAGGTGGGATGGGCTGGCCCCTAGGTACGAATTCATATCATGAAGATTTCTCATGTTTTTTCATGTCTCCTTAGCAACTCTGTTCTCCTCATTATCTCCAATACCTCTACCCACATGCTGGAAGAACAGAAAAGACAGGTAGAAATACAGGGAGCACATTCATTTGCTCTCTATAAATTTGAATTAGTGCACTATTTTCAGAATAGAATTAAACACTTCTCTTTTTGCCCTGGAATGTTTTAGGGATTTGAAATGACTTTCTCCCCCCCCCAACTTGTTTTGCTTGTTTCATCATGATCATTATTTGTGATCTGTCTACAGCATTTAACCTTATGATCACTCTTTGCCTTTAAAAGTGTTCTCTTCTACAGCATGGAGGTTCCTCAAAAAATAAATAATAGAACTACCTTCAGATAAGTAGTCACAGTGCTGGGCATTTAACCAAAGAATACAGAAGTACTAAATGAACTGGATACATGTACCCTGAGGTTTATGCCATATTATTTACAATAGCCAAGTTATGGAAGCAAGTGTCCATCAACTGATGAAAGGATAAAGAAGATGTGGTACACATGTGGTATACACAACGGAATATTACTCGGCCATAAAAAAAAATGAAATCTGCCATTTGCAACAACATGGATGGGCCTAGGGGGTATAATGCTAAGTGAAATGAGCCAATTGGAGAAAAATAAATACCATATGATTTCATTTATATGTGGAATTTAAGAAACAAAACAAACGAACACAGGGGAAAAAAAGAGGGACAAACCAAAAAACAAACTCTTAACTCTAGAGAACAAAGTGGTGGTTACAAGTGGGGGAGGATGGGTGATATATGTGATATAGGTGAAGAGGTTTAAGAGTACAGTCGTCATGATGAGAGCTGAGTAATGTATGGAAGTGTTGGACCCCTATATTGTACACCCAAAACTAGTATTACACTGTATGTTACCTACACTGGATTGAAAATAAAAAATATAAAAACAAAACAAAACAAATGCATTTTCCTCTATTGTGTCTTACTTTTCTTTTTCTGACAGTTTATCTGGCAAGTGGTTTCAGGAAGCAGCAGCAGAGGAGTTGAGAGAGAGAGGCGGGTTGGGAGGGAAAGTCAATACAGGGTGCATTATTGAGTTGGCCCCCACTGGGGTAGTTGGTGAGGACACACTTCATGATGACTCTCAGGGGAACGGGACAGAGTCTCATTCCTTGACTCTCATTCTCTGCTGGCTCTGCGTTTCCTCCTGGGGTTTTGATCCCCTCTGTACCCTGGCTGCACCCACTTAGATAATAGCCTTCTGAGGCTTCAGAAAAGCTTTGAGGCAGAAAAGATGAGTTACCATGGAGTGCACCTGAGGCAGGAGGCATTGTGGTTGTAGATGCACAGAACTTCCAAGGTGACACTGTCATTTCTGTGCTGAAATTGGAGGTGAGCCAAAAGGACAGGACACAGGGCCAAAAGGTGCCTGCCTTATCTTTTCAACTTGGTATCTCTACAGGGTCGAATGGTGTCCCCTCAAAAATCACATCCACCTGGAACCTCAGCGTGTGACCTTACTCAGAAACAAGGTCTTTGCAGATGTAATAAGCTAAAATGAAGCCCTCCTAGACCAGGACAGGCCTCATATTCTTCACAGTTCTCTGGAGAAACAACTGATAAGACCTCTGTCCATATCTATCCCTACTTCTCTCTATATATACATATTGACAAATATCTGTATCTACCTAGGAAGAGATGTAGCATAAGGTGGTGTCTCACATGATTAGGGAGGCTGAGAAGTCCATGATCTGCCATCTGCAAGCTGCAGACCCAGGAGCTCTCCAGGTGGTGTAGTTCCAACCTGAGAGCTGAGAGCTACTGTGTGTGTTCCAGTCTGGGGCTGAGGGCCTGAGAACCAGCAGCACCGAGGGCAGATGTCACAGCTCAAATGACCAGGCAGAGAGAAGGAAAGAACAAGTGAATCCCCCCTTAACTCCATTTTTGGGGGGTGGGACTTGGCTACTGCAGTTGGGGGGCCAAGGGCTGGTCTGGATCCATGCTTAAGCTTCTCTCCACAATTGGGTTTGTATCTACTCTGCCTGTGTCTATTCTGGGTTGTAGGCCAAAGAGTAGCCATGGCTTGGGGGGCAGAGGTCTCCCCAAGATGATGATGGAAACAAGAGGGCAGGTGGAAACTCCTGTCTAGAGGTGTAAGCTAAAAGTGACACAGGGATTCTTTTACTACATTTCATTGACCAAAGCTGGTCATGTGGCCCAATTTCAGGGCATATTAGCCAGGTCTTCTAGGGGCGCCTGGGTGGCTCAGTTGGTTAAGCCTTCGACTCAGGTCATGATCCCAGGGTCCTGGAATACAGCCCCAAGTCCCATAGAGCTCCCTGCTGAGTGGGGAGTCTGCTTCTCCCTCTGCCCCTTCCCCTGCTCATGCCCTCTCTCTCAAATAAATAGATAAAATCTTAAAAACAAAAACATGTCTTTTATTTTCTGTATGGTGATCCTCAGACATTTGGTGCCTTGCTGACCAGGGAAGGACTGCCCCTCCCAGGCTTAGCCAATTCCTGGAGATAGTAAACAACTTGCACCCAAGTGCACCTTTCATATGCAAACCAACAACCCACCCAGACCCACATCTTAGCCCCCTCCTCTGTTGGGTTCTCACACTCTGGGTCCCTGATCGCCTGCCCTAATCACCCCAGGACCAGGTATCAGACCAATAGGGGCAGCCTGGATGCCCCACAGCCTGCTGAAATTATTTAAACCTGCCAATCCCCAACCTGCTTTCTCTGCCTCACCTGGTGCTTCCCAGAGAGACCACAAGAGAGGCTCCTGCCCATACTTTCCATCCCTCTGCCTCCTGGCTGGCCCTGGTGCTTCCCCCGTGGGTGGCCCTGCATAGCAGGCATGCCCTCTCTTCTTGGAAACTTTGGGTAATAAACCATCTTGTTAATGGGAATCATCTTCTGATCTATTGGACTTAATATATGTTAAGCTTCCTCTTTTTCTTTTCTTTTTTTTTTAAGGTTTTTAATTTCTTTTATTTGAGAGAGAGGGCGAGCTCACCTGTGAGCAGGGGAGAGGGGCAGAGGGTGAGGGAGAAGCAGGCCCCCTGCTCGATTCCAGGACCCTGAGATCATGCATTAGCCCAAGGGAGACACTTAACCAACTGAGCCACCCAGACACCCCTAAGCCTAGTCTAAATGTGCTATATATGAAAACACAAGGGACAGGGCCTCTGCCTCTAGTGGTTGACAACAAAAGCCTGTGATGCAGGGTGTGGGTCAGGGGGAGGGATGAAGAAATGAGACCAACAATTCAATCTACTGCATTGGTCACTAGTTCTTTTCCCTCGCTGGACAGGAACCAGGAGAAGCCACTGTGTTTTCCAAAACTTAGCATAACACCCAGAGCATAAGCACTCTACAAATGTATACCAAACAAATCAATTAATAATAGGAAGCCCGACTGCCTTTGGCGCCCTGATAGACTTGGATCAGGTGCTGGAGCTTCGCAGACAGCTGAGAAAAATGGCTTGATCCCCCAGCTGGGTGTTTTGACCCAGATATGAGAAGAGAGGAAAGGGTATGTTTTCTTGCATAGCTTCTGCTCCCTCTCATTTTCTGTCTCCACTTGACATTCAATCACTCTGGGATGTCACAGTCCCCACCCGGCATTTGTCTGGCGTGCTGTGAAAGGGCACTCTGAACAGCTCTATTTTGGGATGTTGGCAGCATTGCTTCCCAACCCATCCACTCCCTCCACTCAATCTGTTCTCACTGGAGCAGAGAAGTTTCCACTTGTCACGGGTGTTGTCCAGGGCCCCTGTTTTGTCTTGCAGATGCCTCCGCGTGGACATCCTGTTTTACTTCAATTTTTTTCTCGCCAGCTTCAAAATATTTGAACAGCCCACGTTCCAAGATTCACGTCTGTGCTAAGGTTCCCTGGCTCCAAAGTGTCTTATGCAAATCTTGAAGGAGTTCCTGCTTTCAGAGGAGGAAGACAGCTCTCTGTTCTGGAGCACACAACAGTTGTGGAATAGATGCTTGCAGGTAGAGATGAAACAGGTGGGTCGTCCATGGCTCATGTGTAGCAGTAACCAAATATTTTCTAAGAGTCTCAAATTTTTCTTTCTTTGCTTTTTTTTTTTTTTTAATTTTTATTTATTTATGATAGTCACACAGAGAGAGAGGCAGAGACATAGGCAGAGGGAGAAGCAGGCTCCATGCACCAGGAGCCCGACGTGGGACTCGATCCCGGGTCTCCAGGATCACGCCCTGGGCCAAAGGCAGGCGCCAAACCACTGCGCCACCCAGGGATCCCTCTTTGCTTTTTTGTAAAAAAGATTTTATTTATTTATTCATGAGACACACACACACAGAAAGAGAGAGAGAGAGAGAAAGAGAGAGAGGCAGAGACACAGGCAGAGGTAGAAACAGGCTCCATGCAGGGAGCCCAACATGGGATTTGATCCTGGGTCTCCAGGATCACACCCTGGGCTGACGGCGGCACTAAACTGCTGAGCCACCCAGGGATCCCCCTTTATTTTCTTTATTAGGCTCTAATAAGTTGGGCTTTTTAAAGAATATTTTATCCATTCATTCATGAGAGACACACAGAGAGAGGAGGCAGGGGGAGAAGCAGGCTCTCTGCAGGGAGCCTGATGCAGGACCCCATCCGAGGATCCAGGGATCACAACCTGAGCCAAAGGCAGACACTCAACCACTGAGCCACCCAGGTGCCCCTCAAGTATTTTATTTTTAATATGTTTAGATCCATAGGAAAATGACAAGAACAGTACAAGAAATACCCACAAACCTTTGCCTAGAGTCCCCAGTTGTTAATATTTCTCATGCTGGGGTCATCTCTCTCTGTCTCTGGCCATCTCACTGTCTCTTTGTTTCTGTCTCTCTTCCCCTCTCTCTCTACTCATACATATATGTATGTCCATATACACAAATATAACACTACTACTACTAATTATTATTGTGATGATGATTATTATTTTCCTGGGCCCTTTGAGAGCTACAGACACCCTGACCCTCTGTTCCCAAATACTTTACCATACATCTCCTAAGGACAAGGACATTCTCTTACGTAACCACAATATAACTATCAACTTCAGGAAATTTAGAATAAAAAGAAAAGTATTCATTTCAGAGAGAGAAAGAGACAGGGCAGCAGGGAGGGGCAGAGAGAGAGAATCTCAAGCAGACTCTGTGCTGAGCATGGGGCCAACAACAGGGCTCGAGCTCATGACCCTGAGATCAAGACCTGAGCTGAAATCATGAGTTGGATGCTTAACCGACTGAGCCACCCAATCATCCCCAGGAAATTTATTATTGATTTAATTCTATTATCTAATAGCCCATATTCAAATTTTGCCAAGTGCCTGGGTGGTTTTTTAAAAAAGATTTTATTTATTTATTTGGCTCAGAGAGAGAGCACAAGCAGGGGAGTGGCAGAGGGAGAAGGAGAAGCAAGCTCCCTCCTGAGCAAGGAACCCGATGTGGGGCTTGATTCCAGGACCCTGGGATCATGACCTGAGCTCAAGGCAGATGTTTAACTGACTGAGCCACCCAGGTGCCCCATGACTGGGTGATTTTTTTTAAAAAGGTAAAGTGTGTAACATCTGTAAGGGTTGCAGAAAAAGCACACAGAGCAAACACTCCCTTCACCAGCAGTCCCAATGGCCAGCACTTTAGAGCTATTTGAGAGCTCACTGCAGACACAATGCCTGTTACTGTGTAACACTGCAGGCTGGGTTTTGACATCCAAGAACACTGTCCTGCAAAACCATTGCATGACTATCAAAATCAGGAGGGTGGGCAGCCCGGGTGGCTCAGCGGTTTAGCACCGCCTTCAGTCCAGGGCCTGATCCTGGAGACCTGGGATCAAGTCCCACATCGGGCTCCCTGCATGGAGCCTGCTTCTCCCTCTGCCTGTGTCTCTGCCTCTCTCTCGCTCTCACTCTCTCTCTGTGTCTCTCATGAATAAATAAATAAAATCTTAAAAAAAAATCAGGAGGGCAAGTGTGCACCAGTATGACCATCAAAAGCCCAGACTCATTCCCATTTCAACAGTGGTCCCAACAATCAGGGTCATGTGTCACATGTAGGTGTTGGGTCCTTTTCACCACTTTTGGCCTCGGATGATCTCTTGAACAGTGAAGATCAGTATTTTGTAGAATGCCCCTCGGTTTGGGTTTGTCTGATGTTTCCTCTTAATTTATGTATTTCTGGCAGGAATGTCATAGGAGTGGTGCTGTGCTGGCTTCTGGGCATGGGTGGAGGCTTGTTCGCTCCTGCGCACTCTTGGCTTTTGTCTGAAATGGGTATAAATGAAGATAGTGCTAGTTTAGCTATGACTCCAAAGAGTCCTAAGGGACTCCCTTACTGGGATGGGGGTTATTGGGAGGGACATTTCACTCATTTGTTCTCAACCTGGATTGGCTTTCCTCCTGGGGACATTGGGCAAAGTCCAGAGACGTTTTCATATTATTTTTATTTTTAAAAGATTTATTTATTTGTCAGATAGAGAGAGAGGGTGCTAAGAGTAAGCACAAGCAGGGGGAGTGGCCGGCAGAGGGAGAAGGCTCCCTGCTGAGCAGGGGACTCAATCCCAGGACCCCGAAATCATGACTTGAACCAAGGCAGATGCTTAACCAACTGAGCCACCCAGGCGCCCCTTGAGACATTTTTAATTGCCAGGAATGGGGGCACAGGAGGAGGTACTGGCCCTCCTGTGTAGAGTAGAGGCCAGGGATGCTGTGAACATCCTATAATGCACAGGCTGGCCCCTGCTGCAGAGAATGATCTGGAAGGATCTGTGCCAAGGCTGAGAAATCCTGGTCTCTGATTGTATGAAACTTGCCCCCAGGAAGGCCCCGGTGTGAATGCTATTCCATGAGGTTCAGGTTTAGTAAAAATAAGAAGGTTGGAGAGTGAGGTCTGAGGATGGAGAGAATTCTAGAGCACAGAGGAATGGGGTTTGAGCTCAAACAGGATACAGCAGAGAGTAAAAAAGAAATGGAAACCTATTCAAAAGTAAAACAGCCAATTTTGAGAGATTCCAAAGTTAGATATTCTAAAGCAGGTCTTTAATTCATTTGTTCATTCATTCCTTCAACTGCTGTGTGCCTCTTAGGGGCCTGAGATACAGGGGGTGAATAAACAAAGCTCCTAGCCTCATGGGGCTTCAATCTGAATGAGAAGGGATGGATTACAGTAAGTATAAGTATTTTAAAAATGTGGCAAGTGCTATGAGAAAAAGAATCTAAAACTGGGTAAATAAAATAAATAAATAAATAATAAAAATAAAACTGGGTAAAGGGGTCAGGGTGTTTGTGGGGAGTAGGTTGCAGCTTCAAATGGGGTGGTCAGGGTGGACTTCAGTGAGAATGTGAGACCTGAGTAAACTTGATGTTGGTGAGGGAGGAAGCTGGGAGGAAGAGCTTTCTAGGTAGCGGGAATAGCAAGGGCAAAAGCGCTGAGGCAGGACCGTGCCTGGCAGGTTTGAGCAACAGTGAGGCCACTATGGCTGTGGAATGAGCCTGGGGAGAAGGAGGTGATTAGGGCAGGATGATGATGGGGGAGATGGTGTAGGACCTTGTGAACCATGGGAAGGACGTTAGCCTTTACCCCAAGTGAAGTGGGAGCTATGGAAAATTCTGAACAAGAGAAGGATGTGACTTGACTCAGGTGCTCACAGCATCTTCTGGCTGCTGCATGGGGAGCAGACTAGGGAGTCCAGTGTAGGAGCCAGGAGATCTGGGCAGAAACAAGGCACCAGCCCCAGGGGGTGGGGGTATGATGGAAGCTCAGACCAGAGTGTAGCATGTGTTTGGATTATTTTAGATCACTGCTGTTCACATTTTACACTTTAGTATAATAGCTGCATTTTTATGCACCACAAATTTATTGGAATGGTTTGGGCAAATGAAATGTACTCAGAGAAAACCAGGCAGTTAAAACGAAGTCCAATGTTACTAAATTTAATATATGGAGAACTTTAGGACTGTGCCTGAGCTGTTATTATAATTATTTTTCTTTTGCAAAAGTTTTTTCTTTCTTTCTTATTCTGCCCCAGGCACTTAGGCATTTACATGAAATGTTTGCCTGACAACCTCTCCTATTCTAATTTGATGAATGTGACCCTTCAAACTGAGGACACAACAGCAGACAGGAGAGCAAAGGCTCGAAGTAAATTTGGATGTAATCAGTTATGTGCACGGAACCATTCCCTGTACTGAGGACTGACCAAACATAAGCAAACAGGCCATTTATTAATTTCAGTGAGTTTGTTGGCAGAAAGAGGCTTGAGGGTGTTGCCAATACCTCTGCCAAGTTTAAATTTAGGACAGCAGGTTCCCTAGGAGTGGAGAGATTTTTTAGAATCCTTGCTCCCATTCACACTATAACCTTTTCCTGATCTTCAGGGATTGCTACGTGAGGGGAAATTATCCCCAAGTTTCCTTTCTGCTCTCCTGTCCCAAATTATCCAGACAGAAATTACGATCAAGAGATTTTTTTTTTTTTGATGAAAGAATGGATTGCAGAGATTTTTCCATCTAGCCTTTCAAATGGGGAAACTGAGGCCCAGAATAGCAAAGTGACTTATGTGTATCACTCCTACGAGAGGCTCTTAGCTATATCCCCCTTTAAAAAAAAAAATAAAGAGATTCCTTGGGGAAAAATTAGAGCGGGAGACAAACCATGAGAGACTCCTAACTCTGGGAAACAAAGGGTTGTGGAAGGGGAGGTAGGTGGGGGTTGGAGGGACTGGGTGATGGGCAGTGAGGAGGGCACTTGATGGGATGAGCACTGGGTGTTATACTATATGTTGGCAAATTGAGTTTAAATAAAAAATGTAGGGCAGCCCCGGTGGCTCAGCGGTTTAGCACCGCCTTCAGCCCAGGGTGTGATCCTGGAGTCCCGGGATCGAGTCCCATGTTGGGCTCCCTGCATGGAGCCTGCTTCTCCCTTCTGCCTGTGTCTCTGCCTCTCTCTCTCTGTGTCTCTCATGGATAAATAAATAAAAACCTTAAAATAAATAAATAAATAAATAAATAAATAAATAAATAATGTAAAAAAAAGAAATAACACATGGGGATGTGGCATATAACATAGGAAATACAGTCAATAATATAAAAATGTTGAATGGTGACAGATGGTAAATTTATGTTTAGTGGTGATCATTTCATAATATATATAGGTATTGAGTCACTATGTTGTACACCTGAAAATAATATAATATTATGTGTCAATTTATACTTCAATAAAAAAGAAATATAAAAAAATAAAATAAAGAGATCCCTCGGTGGTCACTGTGTAATAAATGACTTTCCATGGAAATAAATGACTCTCTCATGGAAACAAATGGGATCAGCAAACTGCTGCCCACTGATCTTGGTTCTTCACTAAGTTCTGTGAGTTTTTCTTGCAGAATGAATTATACAAGCTGTAGCTGTGGAAAATGAAATATAATGTCTCCAAAATGTCCTCAAGAATTCTTCCTTGGTCCAGAAAGTAGACTCAAGAGTCAGCCAAAGGCTCCACTCAGTGGCCATAACAAACAAACTGGAAACTTCAGTAGTTTCCCCCAGGACCCATTTCTGTAAAGCTGGTTAGCAGGGCTCACCTTCAAGCAGTGACTCAGAGAGCCAACCTTCCTCCCCTGTGCACCAGCACCACCTCCCACGTGGCTCACCTAGCCACATCCCGACAGGTGCATCTGCTCTTTACTGCCTCCACCCGGTACTGATAATCTATTGGCTAGAATGAGTCACATTGGGCCAGTTCCAACGGCAAGGGAGTCTGGGAAATGTATGAGAACATAGGGGTGAGCATCAAATATGGCTTATTCTTTCTATTAGAGAAAAGAGGGACCTGCCTTTTAGTATCTTTAATATGGCAAGGGAATTGTGTTTGGATACCTCCAGGGTAATAAAAAGGGAAAGAGCCCTTTCCTTTTTTGAAAAGCAGACATCTAGAGATGCCACTGCTCTTGACTTTCCATAGCAGGCAAGCCCTGCGACTTTCACAAGACCAAGTAAGTCACATTTGTTTGAGGACGGTGTTCTGCTTAGATATTTGAAACACAGGATAAACACAGTGAGGACAAGTCAGTCATGATAGGCTGAGTATTAGGGGCTTGAAAACAGCAAAAGTTTGCTTCTCTCCTATATGACCTGTTACAGTTATCTACAGCTGAGTAAGAAACTGTCCTCAAACTTACTGACTCAGAGCAATCACGATTGTTATTCCTTGAGATGCTGTGGTTGACTGGGCTCAGCCAGGCAAGGAAATTATGTGGAGTGAAAAAAGCCAATCACAGAGGGATATATATTGTGTGATTCCATTTATATAACATTTGTGATATAATTACAGAGATGGAGGACTGATTAGTGGCTTGAGAGTAGCAAGACAGAGTCTTATAGTGATGGTACAGTTAAGTATCTTAATTGTACTGGTGGTTACACAAAGCTGTGCATGACAAAATTGTATAGAGCTACACATACCCCAGATACACACACACACACACACACACACACACACACACACAGTCATACACATTCATGAATGCGTAGGTAACTGATGAGATCAGAATAAGCTTCACCAATTGTAGAGGTACCAATGATGCCAATTTCTGGTTTGATGTTGTATTATAGTTATGCAAGATGTTACTCTTGGGAGAGGCTGGGTAAAGGGTGCACAGGGAACCTCCCTGTACTTTTCTTTGCAACTTCCTGGGCATCTGTGATTATTTCAAAATCAAAAAGTTAAAAATGTAGGCGGTTTGGTTCTGGAGTGTGTCCTTTTTTTTTTTTTTTTTTTTTTTGTAAAGAATTTATTTATTTATTTGAGAGGGAGAGACAGAGAGAGAGAAAGTGAGCACAGGAGCAGAGGGAGGGAGAAGTAGACTCTCTGCTGAGCAGGGAGCCTGATGCTGATCCCAGACCCTGGGATCCTGACCTGAGGCCAAGGCAGATGCTTAACTGACTGAGCCATCCAGGCGCCCTGAACTTGTCCTTTTCTGCAATGATTTAATCACAAGAGCCACATCTCACCACTAGCACCACAAAAACAAACAGAGCACGCTGAATGCAGCGCCTGGAAGAAAGTTTGTCTGAAAAGAAGTTGAACTAGTAAGTGTAGAAGAAGCGTAATGAGGTTGTGGATGTTTTTATTTTTACATTTTTTTGTTCTCCACCCCCCCCACCCCCCAGCTTGAGTTCCTCCTAAAGCAGATTCCAAGACAGGGATTTGAGGTCAAGTAGTTTATTTGGGGTGAAGGAGAGGAAGATAGTGAAGGGTGTGTTTCAAAGAATTTCCCCTAGAGCAACTGAAGCTTTCTCCTGCTGGGAATGGGCATAGGGCACTGGGTGCCTCCAAGCTGTCCCCACTGAAGTGCGAGAGAGCTGGGGTATTTATCCACCAACTCCATCAGTTCCTGCTGGAGAGCTGCACCCTGGGGGCATTAATTCCATGGCCTCTGTGGGAAAGCAGGATTCAGCAACAAACAAAAGCCCCCAACTAGGGCAGTTGGAAGACAGGCTGGTGTGCACTGAGGGGTAAGGACAGGGGGCATGGGATAGAATCTCTGCAAGAAGTAAAAGCCAGAAAGAAAATGCAGCGTGTGTAGTGTGCAGAGACTACTTGCTTACTACATCCACAGTATCCATCCTCTTTTCAGCAGAAACCCTCTCACCCTACGCAGGCATTTGTTGGGGATGACAAGGTGCTCCGCTAAAAAAACAAAACAAACCAAAAACAAGAAACAAAAACTTAACTAAAATCTACATTTCCTAACCTTTAATGCAGATAGCAGCGGCCCCATGAAATATAAATGGAAGCTATTGAGAGGGGCTTCTAGCAAGTCTTTAAAGGTGATGCCTCAGTTGGGAGATGTGCCCTAGCCCTCTTCCTCTTAATAGTGCCACAACATGGGTGTGATGGCTGGAGCTGTAGCATCCATTTTGTAGCTATGAGACACATTCTTGAGGTGGAAGCCCAGCATGAGAGAGCAGAAAGTTAAAAGACCTTTAGGTCCTTGGTTAACTGTGGAGCTGCTCTACCAGCTGTGAGCTGCCTACTGCTGCAAACCTACGTGAGAGAAAAGCCTGCCTCTTTCTTGTTTAGCCACTGTTTGAGTTTTCTAATCTATGCAGCAGAATTAAATTCTAATTGGTAAACTTATTCACATAATGAAAGGGGAAATGATTACTAGTAGAAGCCTTCCTTCTCCCTCCTTCTCCTCCTCCTGTGTCTTTGCTCAGATGTGCTTTGAAGGGTCTGAAGGCTCAGTTGCTTCTTCTGTGAGACGCTGGTGATTGGTATCTGCCTTGCTGGGCTGTGGCTAAGATCAAGTGAGATACTCTACCCAAAGTACCTAGAACAATGTCTGGTACATAGAAAGGACCCAGAAATCATCATCCCTTACTATTCCAAAGTGGAGTAAGTCAATCAGAAATTACACTGCCTGGCAATAGAATACTTTTTTAGGGTGCTGTGCTCCATGTTTTGATTAATGTGTGGTTAATCATGACTATCCCAGAGGAAATGATGCACCATTTTGCTTTTCATAAATCCCTAGGGAGTGCCTGGGTGGCTCAGTGAATTAAGCATCTGCCTTTGGCTCAGATCATGATCCCAGGGTCCTGGGATCAAGGCTGCGTCATGCTCCCTGCTCCAGGAAAGTTTACTTCTCTCTTTCCCTCTGCCTGCCACTCTGGCTACTTGTGTTCTCTCTGTGTTTGTGTCAAATAAATAAATAAATAAATAAATAAATAAATAAATAAATAAAATCTTAAAAGATCCCTGGTATTAGCTATTTTTCTTGTTGTGTGAAACAGTCCATTATTTAGTCGCTCTGATTAGAGCTGAAAGAAATTGCATTTAAGTAAGGTTTTTAACTAACAGAGTAGAATGTTATCCAAATTTTGACAAGTGGAATTTCCTTCAATCTAGTTCATGTGTTCTTTTGACACGATTCTTTAGTTTTTGAGAGCCCCTTCCTTGCTTTCTGACACAAGTAAATATTCTAAGCTCTTCTTGTTAGTGCCCAGAACAAGGTCTGACACCAAATGCATGAATGCATGCATTTTACTCATTCCTCTGCTTCTTCCCTCATAACTCTCTCTTTTTAAAAGTTTTATTTATTTAAGTAATCTCTATATCCCACATGGAGCTTGAACACACAGCCTCAAAATCAAGAGTCCCATGCTCCTCCAACTGAGCCAGCCAGGCACCCTCCTGATAACTTTCAATTTACATCATCTATCAAGTCAGAAATTGGAACTTTCACATTATAGGGGATGCTCAAAAACCTCTCTGAGGTGATACCTCCCACTGACATCCCTTCGCTGTAGCCAAGCCCAGTCTGGTCACAACTCCTGGATCTGTTAAAAATAGCTCAATGCAGCCTCAACTGCTCCTAGTATCATGGCTATTTTTAGGACAGAGGAGGGGGTGAAGGAAAAATATGACCAAGGGTCACCTCCAGGGAGAAGCATCCCCTTTCACTGGCTCAGGATGAGGGGCCTTACCCACTGCCCAGAGATGCCCACTCCTGTGAATGACTCAAGTCTGGGAAGTAGATGGTCACATGACATGGTTTCCCTCAAAACTGTTTTCTGAATGCCAGGGAGATTTCCCGCTCTGCTGGGGTTGCAAAAAAACACAGTGCTCCAGGGGCAAATCGGTGAGGCCACTAAAATTCTATGCAGGCTCTGAACTTCTGAACAGCTGAAGAGTGGTCAATCTATAACTCAAAGAATATATGGATCAGTTCATTCATTCAGTTCATTGTCGTAAGTGCTGTTCTAGGTTCTGGTCTCCCAGCAGGGACTGAAACTGATAAACGTTCCTGCCTTGACTGGGTTCCAGCCAGGATCCCAGTCAGGAACTCAGATAATAAGGAACTAAACTATACAGTATGCCAGCTAATGGGTATGGAGAAAAATGATGCAGGAAAGGGGCTTGGACAGTGCTGGGATAGAGGTTTAGATGAACCATGTTTCTGATACTCTGACATTGGGGGCCTGGCTGAGCCTAGGAACACTGTCCCTCACAGGTTTAGCCAATTCCTAGAGCTAGTAAAGGGGTCTAATCCAGATTCCACATCCCAACTATCTCTTTTACTGGCTCTCATGCTCTGGGCCACTCTCCACCTGCCTTAGGGCCCAATGGCAGACAAGTAGACACAGTTCTTATGCTCTAGAACCTACTGAAATTATTCAGACTAGTCAATTCTGATCCTGCCCACCCTGCCTCATGTGTTCCTTTCTTCAGGAACCATAGTAAAGTCTCCCACCCATGTCTCTCTTTGCTCTCTTTGCCTCCTGACGGGCCCTGGTGGGCTCCCTGGGTGGCCCTGCATGGCACCGTGTGCCCCCTCCTCGTGGGAACTGAGAACTGAGAATAATAACTATCTTTTTTGTAGTGGTCATCTCCTGATCTGTTGGCCTCACCATACCTGATAATAAAACCCACATTTAAAAACCAGGGTTTGTGGGATCCCTGGGTGGCGCAGCGGTTTGGCGCCTGCCTTTGGCCCAGGGCGCGATCCTGGAGACCCGGGATCGAATCCCACATCGGGCTCCCGGTGCATGGAGCCTGCTTCTCCCTCTGCCTGTGTCTCTGCCTCTCTCTCTCTCTCTCTCTGTGACTATCATAAATAAAAAAAATAAAAAATAAAAAAATAAAAAAAATAAAAACCAGGGTTTGTGCATTTTAGGTGGGGTAGCTTGGTATGGCTTCACGGACATTGAAGAGATGAAGTAAGCCACATGAATCTCTGGGAAAGAACATTCAGGCAGAGGGAGCAGCAAGTGCAAAGGCCCTAAGGCTGGATCGGGCCTATCTTGTTTGTGAAACAGTGAAGAGGTCAGCATGGCTGGATCAGAGTGGATGAGGGGAGCAGCAGGAGAGGTGATGGTGGGGATGTGAGGAAGCAGAGTGTGCAGAGCTTTGTGGTGCGTAGGTAGGGTTTTAGCTTTTGCTTTGAGGAGGTGGGAGCCATGGAGTGTTCTGAGGAGAGGAAGGACATGATCCAATTCAAGTGCTCTCAAGCGCCCCCTGGCTGCTGTGGCTGGAAGAGGCAGGAGGAGTGGTACTGGGAGCCCAGAGCCCAGAAAGGTGACTGTGCTGGACCAGGCAGGAGATAGTGGGGGCTGGATCAGGGTGACAGCAGTTAATCAGGGACTATGAACATTAATATGCAGGCTGTCCCAGTAGCCTGGGTACACATTTTTTTCCTTTAAATTTCTTGTTACTTTGAAAATTGTCTTTGGGAGAAAATAAATTAAATGCCCAGTTGTGTTATTTACAGATTATTTCACTCCAAATGTGGGCTGGCAGGGTAAAGCAGTCAGGGTTTTTGTTTCCATGCTGCAGTAATGGGCTCGCTGGGTCTCAATTTAAAGGATGGGTGATATAGAAATAATATCAGAGATGCTCAGAATTGACCAGAAGCTGGAGATGCAGGCTTGGAGAAAGGAGAGAAACCGAAGGAGCTCTGGGAGTCTAGTGGGTACAGTGAGGATTGTGCACTGCCGATGATAATGGTGCATGGCCGCAACCCTCAGTAGATAATCCTGGCTGCCGGTGTCTGCATCTTTTTGCCCAAGGGCCTTGTTTAAAGTTGCCAAGGCTGGAAGTGCCTGTGAACAAACAGCTATATCCCACCCCTGTCACCATCAGCAGCCCTCAGCCAATGACTAATAGCAGCTGGTGAATCAATGCCCCAGCTCCCTCGGCTCAGGTTCCCACCTGGCTCTGAGGGGTGTGAACTATGCAGTCCCACATCATTCCCCAGCAAAACTGAGCCTCAGTGGCCTGTGGGGGTAACTGGTTTATCAGTGCACTTGTATGGACTGCCTTTCCATTTCTGTCTCCCATCCCCAATCTGGGACTGGCATTTCCTGGAGTCACTTCCCAAGTAAACAATTTACCCATGAGTCCTTGGGTCAGGGTCTACTTCTGTGGGGAGCCCAAGTGAAGACACTTGCATGGGCAGAGCGTCCAGACCCAGGAATTTAGAATCTACATTGAAAGGTAAGGGCTGAGAAGTGGTATCAATA
Source organism: Canis lupus baileyi (assembly GCF_048164855.1). Classification (NCBI taxonomy): domain Eukaryota; kingdom Metazoa; phylum Chordata; class Mammalia; order Carnivora; family Canidae; genus Canis; species Canis lupus. The sequence goes on from NC_132856.1 coordinate 50,364,321, forward strand.
TCAGTATCTAGAAATTTATCCCAAATTTCCCAGTTGCCTGGAGACAGCAGCCACTGAAACAGGAGCTGGGCACAGTGGGTTTCCCCAGGTCTGGGAGCACAGCTCTGTTCAGAGTTCCTTTCTTTCTGTTAGTACCCAGCTAACACTGGACATTGTGGGGAGCGGGTGGGGAGCTCCTGGCCAGGGCCCAGTGCATCCCTTCTCCTGGTCACGTATGTATTATCACAGGATGCCGGTGCACATTCTGGCTGGATAAAATGTTTGTAGGAAGTTTATCCTCAGCATGGCTGTGTTAGACAAGTCTTCCTTGGGGGCCAGCAAGAGGATTCAGAACCCAGGTCACATGGACAACAGCTCTGGCCACATGCTACCCCATCTCTGTCCTTCAGACATTCCCAAATGACCCTGGGCCACTCACCCTGGAGTCAAAGCAATGAGCCGGAGCAGGGGTTGGCCGAGCGTGGATCCCATGCCTGCTCCAGGAGGAGACGCTGGTGTTGGAACAGCTCTTGTGCGAAGATGACTCTCAGAGGGGAATTCCCCCACCCAGCCCCCACTGAAAGGGAAAAAGGGGTGCTGATAAGAAGGCAGAAGGCTAAGTGCTGGAGAGCCAGAAATACAGCCAATGTCAGCTCTCCAGAGGGAATGAGGCGCTGTCATCTTTGTGATTTCTCTGTTGCACTTACAACAATTTTACAGAGATTTCTTTTTTTTACAGAAAGAAAGAAAGAAAGAAAGAAAGAAAGAAAGAAAGAAAGAAAGAAAAGAAAGAAAGAAAGAAAGAGAAAGAAAGAAAGAAAGAAAGAAAGAAAGAAAGAAAGAAAGAAAGAAAGAAAGAAAGAAAATTGTATCCTGTTCCACCAGATGTTACTGGTGTCCTCCCACCTTGGACCACCCTGGAGGTCACTTGCAAGCAGCTCCCTCTTACACCAACAACTGCCTTCAGCCCTCTGGATCAGTTTCCTAGGTTTGTTGTAACAATGGACCAGAAATAGTGGCTTTAAAAACAGAAACTAAGTTCTGGAACTCAGAAGTCCCAAATCAAGTTGTTGGCAATGTTAGTTCTTTCTGGACACTCTGAGGGAGAACTCGTCCCATGCCTCTCTCCTGGCCTCTGGTGGTTTCCAAAAATCCTTGGCATGTCTCGGCTTATGGCCATGTCATTCCAATCTCTGCCTCTGTCATCACGTGGCTTTCTTCTCCGCACATGTCTCTGTGTGTTACTTCTTCTTCTCAGGAGGGCAATCATTGGATTTAGGGTTTACCTGAAATCTGGGATGATCTCATCTCGAGATCCTTAATTACATCCTAAAAGATCCTTTTTCCAAATGAGGTCTTCACAGGTTTTGGGGTTGGGGGACGTGGACATTCAGGCCATGGTCCTCAGCCTGTGTGGGTAGAAGTTCATATGTTAAAATCCTAACCCCCAATGGGATGGCATTTGGAGGTGAGAATTTGGGGTGTAATTAGGTCATGAGAGTAGAGCCCTCTTTAATGGGATTAGTACCCTTATGAAAGAAACCCCTGAGACCTCTCTCTTTTATACCAACAGCTCCCCTCTGCACCAACAACTGCCTTCGGCTCTGACTATATTAGTCCAAGTGGAGACAGAGCAGGGAGTCGCTGTCTGCAATCTGGAAGAGGGTCTCACCAGGACCGGATCATGCTGGCACCCTGATCTTGGACTTCTAACCTCCTGTTGTAAGCCACCCAGCTTATGGCAATTTGTTATATCAACCTAAATGACTAAGAGCAGAGGCTAGTCAGAAATGCTGTAAAATTAATGCCTCCCAGTGGCCCTCAAACAATATGGGACAGGTGTTGAGGGATAGATGTTCCTTACTTCTTAGTGGGACAGTTCTGAGGGGTCTACTACATAGTCCTTCAGAGTGTCCTGACAGGATTGAGCCCTCATTCCTAAGGGAGGGGAATGTACTTGGGGCACATTGACTCTAAGATGGTCCCTAAAGGTGTCTGCCTCCTAGTATTCACATCTCATGCAATCCCCTTCCCTGTAGGGTGGTTGGTTATACTGCCTTCTAACCAACAGGCTGGGGCAAAGGTGATGGAATGTCAGTTCTGTGGTTATGCTACCTAGATGGGCTTCACTAGTGGGCTCTCTTCACTAGTGGGCTCTCTCTTGGTGGCTTTGATGAAACAGTCACTACGATGGGGACAGCCATGTGGCAAGGAACTGAGGACAATGCTAGTCAACAACCAGGAGGGAACCGAAGTCCTCAGTCTAACAGCCTGCAAAGAACTGAATCTGGCCAGCAACTACATGATCTTGGAAGTGGATCCTCAGCCAATCAAACCTTTGGTTGCAATTATAGTGCAACATCTTTGTAGACCCTGATGCAGAGGGCCCACCCAAGATATTCCTGGATTTGTGACCCTCAGAAACTGTTAGATAATAAATTGTGTTTTATTTTTGTCATTGTTTATTTATTTTATTTTAGAGGAGGTGGCAAAGGGAGAGAGAGGGAGAATCCTAAGCAGACTCTGCATTGAGCAAGGAGCCCAATGCGGGGCTTGATCCTGCGACCCTGAGATCATGAGCTGAGCTGAAACTAAGAGTCAGATGCTTAACCGACTGAGCCACCCAGGTGCCCCTAAAGTGTGCTATTTTATTTTATTTTTTTTTTAATTTTTTATTTATTTATGATAGTCACAGAGAGAGAGAGAGAGAGAGAGAGAGAGAGAGAGGCAGAGACATAGGCAGAGGGAGAAGCAGGCTCCATGCACCGGGAGCCTGATGTGGGATTCGATCCAGAGTCTCCAGGATCGCACCCTGGGCCAAAGGCAGGCGCCAAACCGCTGCGCCACCCAGGGATCCCTTATTTTTTTATTATTATTTTTTAATAGTTTTTTTTTAAGATTTTATTTATTTATTCATGAGGGACACAGAGACAGAGAGAGAGCCAGAGACACAGACAGAGGGAGAAGCAGGCTCCATGCAGGGAGACTGATGTGGCACTCGACCCCAGGACTCCAGGATCATGCCCTGGGCTGAAGGTGGCGCTAAACCGCTGAGCCACTGGGGCTGCCCTAAGTGTGCTATTTTAAATCGCTAGTTTCGGGTAACTGTTATACAGCAATAGCTAACCAATACCATGCTCATCATCACAACTTTTATTGACTTCACTTCTGTATCTTGCTTCTCCACTCCTTTACCCTGCTAGTTACTCCCCAGTAAACTACTTGCACTGAGATACTTATCTCCACGGCTGCTCTTGAGGAGATCCAGACTAAGACACCTGTCATTAGGATTATGGGCCATCTACTTTTGTTTATAGAAAACGCAGTGCATGTTGGAAAATGTCAAAGAACAGAAAGTGTCCTAAAGGTTTTACTAGTGTTCAGTTAGGTGGATTCGCACCGAGCATCCATCCCAATGTCCTTCTGAGATATCTGTAATGCAGAGGCTGGACAGCAAAACATGGCACCTCAAAGTATCCCTTGCATCTAGAATGCTGGAGGTGAATTGCGTCCAACCAACTGGAAGCACACTAAGTTTGGAAGGTGTTGTGAGCTGGAGGCCAGCTTTTCAGTGCTTCAGCTTACTACTACTATATTACTAATAAGGATGATTGGTGAGACCTTGGTTTTCCATTTTTATTTTCTAGCAGAATTCTGATACCCAGGGCCTAGCTTTGGGAGTTTCAAGGGAAGTTTTGGTCCAGCTTCCAGTCTCAGAATCATGACCCTAGGACTGTGGCTTTGCAGTTAACATTTTGGGAAGTGGCCTCCAGTAGATACCCTTCTGTGTTAATTAAGGTAACAGAAGTTGCTATTACAGCTGGGTTTTAGGGCATCAGAAGGATGAATTTTGCTCATGTGAAGTCAGCAGAGTGTTTGGCAAATGGTTTCCCCTGTGGTTCTGAGACATCCAAGATGCCGAGGTCAAGATAAAATTAACCATGTGAGAGATTTGTTAGGGATGGTGATGGTGTGGGGAATTGAGGATGAAGCCGGAGGCTGGGAGAGCCATGGGCAATGTGTAGCAGGAAGAGGGTGAAGCGGGGGCGGGGGGGGGGGGTAGGAGGGAAGGTAGAATGGGAGCAAATTAGGTGGCAGGGTAGGTCTGAGAGATCTGGCCAGGACTTTGAGTTCATTTTCCTGTCCCAGAAGAGTCCTGTATCTCCCAGGACCTGGCCTGCCTTAGTGTCCCTATTCCACTCAGTAACTGGTAGGGAGCAGCCCATGGGAAGCATGGCCTTGGCAGTGGTAGACTTCAGAATCCAGCTGCAGGGGTCTCGTTTTTTCTCCAAAAAATGCTGAGAGCAGGGTTAATCTTAATCGCTGAGAGGTGGAAGCAACCCATGTGTCCATCAGTGGAGGAATGGATAAACAATATGTGGGGTACACACACAGTGGAATTTAATTCAGTCTTAAAAAGAAATGAGTCGTGACGCCTGCTACAACATGGGTGAACCTTGGCAACATTGTGCTGAGTGAAACAATACGCCAGACAAAGAAAGACAAATACTACATGATCCCACTTCTGTGAGGTCCCCAGAGGAGTGACATTCATAGAGACAGGAAGTAGAACGGTGGGTGCCAGGGGCTGGAGGAAAGGGACAGGGAGTTAGTGTTGAATAGTGATAGAGTCTCAGTTTTGCACAATGAAAAGAGTTCTGAAAATGGACAGTGTTGATAGTTGCACAAGAATGTGAAAGTACTTCATGCCATTGAAACGTACACCTAAAAGAGTTCAGATGGTAAATCTTTTGCATGTGTGTCACAATTTTAAAAGGGGGGATTTTTTTTTTTCTCCTGTAGCTTACCCTGCCTGATTCATGGAATCTTTCGGTTTTACATGCTTCATTCAACTGATGGGTAGGTAACAAAAGCTTCACGTGGCTTCTATGGCAAGATTCTCATCCTCAGAAGCTTGAGGTCATGCATTTCCCCCTTTCCTTGACATTCTAGTGAGTACTGACCTGGCTTTCTTTCCTGGGGAGCTTTCCCTTGCAGCCAGAGGATGTTTTGTCTGGACTATGGCAGCTGGAAATGCCTGGGAATCAAAGTCCCCTTTTAGTAATGCCTGACAGAAGGTGGTGGGTCAATACCCCAGCTCCCTCACCCCTCAGGTGGGCATACTCTCAGGGGCATGTTCTGCACTGGCTCCCAGGCTTCCCCAGAGAGTGATCCCTTCTAGTTACCCACGTGGTAGATCTCTGGCCAATGCATCCTTTCCTGGGTGCCTTCTTTCTCCATCTTACTTCCCTATTCTCCAGTGATGCGTCCTGTGGGCTGCTTCCTAAACACTTGACTTATCATCAAATCCTGGTCTCAGGGTTGACTTCTGGGAGAATTCAAATTAAGATACTCTCAAAATAGACTGAATATGTTAAGTCTATCCAACCTGAACCTGTGTGTGTGTGTGTGTGTGTGTGTGAAGACACAATTTGGAAAGGCAACATCTTACAAAGAGTTGGCACTGCCCCAATACAAGACTTTGTCTTGATGTCTCCTGTACACCCAGAACAGAACCCCCAGTAGAGCCATGTGTCCTAGAAATGATTGAGTTGGTTTGTGATCTGAAGTGAGGTGAGAAAACTAAAGAATTGCATTTGCTATCAGCTCAGAATTGCTAACTGTTTCTTTTATATTTTGAAGTGGGTCGAGGAGGCGTTGGCAGCGCCCCATTTCCCCTCTCAGCATGCAGCTGGATAGCACTGCAGACACTTCTGAGTGCAAAGAGCAAACGTACACCCATTATGTGCCCACTGACACCATCCAAGAATTTCCTTTTCTGACCCCACTTGGAAAATGACAAGGCTGTCAATATCTGTAAAAGCCTGAACAATTTCTTTGCTAAACACAACTTCAACTGGAAGAAAACCATAGATTTTCTTCCAGCTCAGGAGCACCTGCCATACTTGGCACCACACCTGGCGTGGCTGCTCTGGGGGATAATGGAGGGCTGCCTGCCCTCCTGAGTCACAGCCTCTCCGTAGGCACACACCATCGTCAGAGACTGCCAGCCTGCTGATAGGAGTCTCATTGCCCCTGTGCCAACCACCGACTTCCACAGAACCCAAGTCTTGAATCACTGCTCCTTCATGGGGGTTGGTCAAGAAATAGAAGCAGAAAACGGATTCTTTTTTATTGTACAGAAGTTGGCTGGCTTTCAAGGCAAATGCTTTTAAGACAAATGCTTGATTGGGCTTTGGGTAGAACTTTCTCATGTTTTTGCTCACTTCCAGAGATCAACCAGGTGTTGGCAGGACTTTGGGACCATCTGAATGAGGGGGACGTCAAAGCCCTGTGGTCACCATTATGGATTTTGTGAAAAACCAGAGAACTTTTTTGGTCAAATCGCCAGGCTGTGAGAGATCAGAGACTAACTCTGTGGAAATTTTTGACTCTAGCAGAAGACTTTTGCAGCCTGGGGTGGAATGATAGCAATCTGCAGATACATAATTAAAATTTACTTTCCTCAGGGGCACCTGAGTGGCTCAGTCTGTTAAGCAGCTGCCTTCAGCTCAGGTCATGATCTCAGGGTTCTGGGATCGAGCCCCACATTGCACTCCATGCTCAGTGGGGAGTCTGCTTCTCCCTCTCCCTCTGCTCCTCTCATCTCCCCCTCCACCTGGCCCCGCTTGTGCTAGTGCTCATACCCTCTCTCAAACAAAAAAATAAATAAAATCTTTAAAAATTTACTTCCGGGCAGCCCGGTAGCTCAGCGGTTTAGCGCCGCCTGTAACCCGGGGCGTGATCCTAGAGACCCAGGATTGAGTCCCGGGTCAGGCTCCCGGCATGGAGCCTGCTTCTCCCTCGGCCTGTGTCTCTGCCCCTCTCTCTCTCACTGTGTCTCTCATGAATAAATAAATAAAATCTTAAAAAAAAAAAAAAAGAAAAGAAAAGAAATTAGTAAGAAAAGAATGTAGGCTCTTTAAAAAAATAAAAAATTTACTTCCCCCATTAAAAGAGATTTATAAGGTGTTTCTTATTATTATTTTTTAAAGGTGTTTCTTATTGATACAACTCCAGAGTAGCAGGAAATATTTGACCCCAGCTTTGTGTGCCCATCTCCCAGCTTCTTCAAGCTTACCTGCTATTTGCTTACACTGGTGACCTTCAGAGGGTCACTCATGGGCCCTGGAGCCAACTTGTTCATATAGGAGGGCCAGAAGTGCCTGGGAGTGTATATATCTCACCTTGCACCTGCATCCCAGGTGGCCAATTGCTGTTGGATTTAGGAGGCTGTTATGGACAGAGTGTTTGTGTTCCTGCAAAATTCATGTGTTGAAGCCTTAACCCCAATGTGACAGTATTTGGAGATAGGGCCTTTATGAGGTAGTTAAGATGATAAGGTATTAAAGATGAGACCCAAAAAAAAAAAAAAAAGATGAGACCCTGGTCAGATAGGATCGGTGTCCTTATAAGAAGAGAAAGAGAAATTAGAGCTCTCTCTCTTTATGCATGTACAGAGGAAAGGTCATGTGAGCATACTGAGGGAAAGCAGCCATTACAACCCAAGACAGGAACCCTCGATAGACTTCTAACCAGTTGGCACCTTGATCATGGACTTCCAGCCTCTGGAACTGAGAGAAAATACATTTTGGTTGTTTAAGCCTCCCCACCCCGTCTCATTACATGGTACCTTGTTATTGCAGCCCTAACAGATGAATACAGGGTTCCAAAGCTAAGCTCCCTTGCCTGAGGTGTAATTTATGCCCTAGAACTCTCTGCTGGATCAGTCTGAGGTCAGATCTGCACTTGACATTGAATACTTGTGTTGCTCCCTCCCTTTGCCTGTTCTGATCCCCACCCTCCCTTCGTGGTTATCTGGGAGTGCTGCTGCTTCTTCTCCTTCTCCTTTTTTTTTTTAATTTTTATTTATTTATGATAGTCACAGAGAGAGAGAGAGAGAGAGAGAGAGGCCGAGACATAGGCAGAGGGAGAAGCAGGTTCCATGCACCGGGAGCCTGATGTGGGATTCGATCCCGGGTCTCCAGGATCGCGCCCTGGGCCAAAGGCAGGGGCCAAACCGCTGGGCCACCCAGGGATCCCTCCTTCTCCACCTCTTCCTCCTCCTCCCTTTCTCTCCTTTTCCTCCTCCTTTTTCACAGGGAGCAAAGGGAGGGGCAGAGGGAGAAAATTTTTGTTTTTAAAGATTTTATTTATTTATTCATGAGATACAGAGAGAGAAACAGAGACACAGGCAGAGGGAGAACAGGCTCCCAGTGGGGAGCCCGATGTAGGACTCCATCCCAGGACCCTTGGATCACGACCTGAGCCAAAGGCAGACACTCAATCACTGAGCCACCCAGGCATCCCAGAAGAGAGAATCTTAAGCAGGCTCTATGTCCACCTCGGAGCCGAATGTGGGACTCCATCTCAGGACCCTGAGTTCATGACCTGAGCCAAAATCAGGAGTTGGCACTTAACTGACAGTGCCACCCAGGTGCCCTGAGTACTTCTTAATAAATCATTTGCATCTGAATTCTTGTCTCAAGTTCTACTTCTGGGAATATTTGACCTAAGAAATTAAGTGATGCAGAACTTCACCAAAGGTAACCTGAATACTGAGTTGAGGACACAGAAGCTGCTGGGAAATGAATCCCACTTGCAGAGATTTGATAATTTCTATTAGTGGGAGTTCCTTGGCTATTAGTCAGATTAAGCAATGTCAGCTGCTACAGTAGGCAATTCCTGAAATCTCAGTGCCTTTACACAACAAAGGTTTATTTCTCACTCACATGCAGTCTGAGGTAGGTTGGGCAGCCCCATCTTCCATCTTATAGCTGTACCAAATGGAATGCATAGTTTCTGAGGTTATTGGGTAGAGGAGAAACACCAGTTCTTAACTGCTTTTGTCTGGAAATGGCATGCATCATTTTTGCTCACAGTTCTTTGGTTGAAACTACTCATCTGACCCTAATCAAAATGCAAGGGATAGGGGCACCCAGGTGGCTGAGTCAGTTAAGCATCTGACTCTTGGTTTTGGCTCAGGTCATGGTCTCAGGGTTGTGAGATTAAGCCCCATGTTGGGCTCTGTGCTCAACATAGAGTCTGCTTGAACTTCTCTCTCCCTCTCTTTCTGCCCCTCCTCCTGCTCTCTCTCTCTCTCTAAATTAATAAATAAAATCTTTAAAAAATGCAAGGAGTATTAGGAAATGTAGAGAAGCACACAGGCTTTTTTGGGAATCACAGTTTGTTCTTATAGTGGAGTTGCATCTTATATGATGATTAGGTTCTGAAGACAGTGAGAAAGGCAAGAGCTGCATGTGACCCACATTACCTTTGAAAATCTTTTAGGAAGGCAACATCAACATGATTTGTAGGCTCATATTGTCTTTCAGTACAGAAAATAATAACAGAAAATGTCTTTCTTCTGCATTTGCAGGCAAAAATTAATAAATGCTTCTATGGGATGCCTGGGTAGCTCAGAGGTTGATCATCTGCCTTTGGCTCAAGATGGGATTCCAGATTTCCAGGATCAAGTCCCGCACTGGGCTTCTTGCACAGAGCCTGCCTCTCCTCCCTCTGCCGGTATCCCTGCCTTTCTTTCTGTGTCTCTCATGAATAAGTAAATAAAATCTTTTTAAAAAATTAATAAATGCTTCTAAAGTTTTTGAAATTTTGCTAATTAAACTAAAATTTGAACGTACTTGTGAATTTCAGTGACAAGGCATATGGTTTCTTCTTGAATAAGAAGCTGGACTAAACCCCAAAAACATGAACCATAAAATGTTGACAAGTTAGACTTCATCAAGATTAAGAAATTTTCTTCAACAAAAGAGCCCACTGAGAGAACACAAAGTCAAGTCCTGCGCTTGAAGAAGTATCTGCATTGCATATACTTGTCTCAAAGGACTCATATTCAGCATATATAAAGAATTCCTGCAAACTTGTAAGACAGATACATGAATAGCAAAATAGGCAAAAGCCTTGAACAGGCTGGGTGATTCTGCTTCAGGTTGTGTATTATTTGGGTTTAGTTGGTGTCAAGTTGAGGACTGGGTTTACTCTTCTCCAGGGGAAGCAACTCCCTGGGGTATGCTCTTCTCCTGATGAATGAATGGAGTGCAAGAGCTAAATTAAATCATACAGGAATATTTAAAACCTTTGTTCACATCTGCTAACCTCCGTTGGCCAAAGCAAGTCATCTGAACAAGCCTAGTGTCAGTTAATTGGGGAAATATACTCCACCCACAGTGGGAGGCCGTTGTACAATCACACGAAAAGAGTGTGGGTGTACTGCATTTCTAGAAGTGCAATCCCATCGATCATAGCTGTCATGGTTAGGTTATGGGAGGAAAAGAGGTCCTTACTCAATGGACAACAGATGTGAGAGATAGTGTGAGTTCTTCTTCTTCTTCTTTTTTTTTTTTTTTTAAGATTTTTATCTATTTATTCATAGACACAGAGAGAGAGAGAGGCAGAGACACAGGCAGAGGGAGAAGCAGGCTCCATGTAGGGAGCCTGATGTGGGACTCGATCCTGGGACTCTAGGATCACGCCCTGGGCCGAAGGCAACCACTAAACCGCTGAGCCACCCAGGGATTCCCAAGTTCTAATGACATCTTTGGCAGCCCTGGATCCAGTCATGCTTGCAGCTGGATTCAACTTTGGCATTCCCAGAATCACCAATTGATATATCCCCCTGCTGCTTCCCTTTATGATAAAGCTATTTTGGATCAGGATCCTGTCACCTACAACCACATGATTCCTAACATACACTCTCCTTCACAGTAAATTCAAGTGTTCATTTCTTTTCACCAACAACAGCACTAGGTGTTAATATTCTTTTTCAGTTTTTGCCAAATTTCCAGTATTATTTGCCAGTAATATCAAATACCTTCATATACCTACTGACATACCTACTGACCATTTGTATTTCTCCTTTGTGAACTGAATTTGGCTTACTTTTGGGATGCGCTGATTCTTCAAACTGGAGTTGGTTTTGCAACAGGGATACATTTCCCAAGTGTTTGGGTACTGAAATGGTTTTGCTGTTGATTATAATATCCCCCCAGGCTGAGAATGTTTCTACCCTTATGTAGCCAATGTCTCTTGTTGAAATGAGCACAGAATGACTTGTGTCACCTTTTCCTAACAGCATCAATGAATGTTATTTTGGGTTAGAGAGCAAGACAGAAGGTGAGACAGCTGTCACAAGGTCCCCGAAAGTGGTATCATATATCACAATTTCATGGTGACTGGTCTTTGGAAGCATGACACTTTCCTAGGACAAATCTAATGCTTGAAAGAGAATGTGCTATTCAAAAAACAAAAACAAACAAACAAAAACAAACAAAAAAACACCCCCCCCCAAACAAAACCCTGAATATATGAATCCAACTAATTTCGGGAAGAGGGGAACAGCACAGAAAGGGGAACATTGTTTAGGAAACAATTCATTGTCATGTGAGATCTGAGACTAGAATTTGGGAATCTCAATGCTTAGCTCCTAATTCTTAGGGGGAGGCAGGGGTGTGAACTGGTTGAAATCCTTGCTCCACAAAGTGTGTTCCATGGCTTAGCAGCACCAGTAACACATGGGAACTTTCTAGAACTGCAAATCTCCACCTCTGCCCTGGATTCCTGAATCAGAACTTCCTGCATGGGCTTTGGAGCATGATAAACTAGAGTGAATTCCAGCCTCTGTTATGCATCATTTTTACTGCGATATTTCTCAGTCCAGAGACACTTTCAACCTGAAATCTAGCCACACAGATTGTGATAGATCACAGGTTGTGACATATCATTGCCTCTGCTGTTTGCCCAAGGTGGTTATCCCTTTCTTTCTAATTGGTCAGCGGGGAGACGGATAGTACTGCAGTCACCATGGGATTTAGCAGCAGTGGTGTATTTAGAACACTTCCCCATGTGTGGGAGGCTGATTAGCTACATTTGCTAAGTACCTAACAGCTGCTATTAGCCTTTAATGATCTTAATTCCCAAAGTAGCTTGGTAGCAAAAAGAGCCGTTCTCAGATTTTTCCCTGCCAAGGTTCCCAGGGGACAGACATTTGCTTTCAGCATCTGTGTGTTAGAGACCCGAATGGAACATTCTCTGGATCCTGAAGATTTCTAGCCAAGGGGGTTAGTAACAAAGCCCATATTTGGCAGAGGGATGAAACCCTGGTATTGAAATTGCTTTGACTTTATCCCATGGGCGAACAGAGTATGTTCTCTCAAAGTGTTTGCCTTTAGAGATGAACTAGAAAGAAGGTTTTTGTTCTATGTTCAAGAGCAGTTTGCCTTCTTTGTACTAAATTGCCAGTCAGGTGTTTTGTGAGCTTTCTTGTTCACAGTTCTGGGAATGCCTTTGGCATCTCTCCAAATAATTACTTTGCAGGTAAATGCAAAGTCACCCTTTTGAAAATGGATTTTTGGCTAAAGTTTTAAAACTCCAGCTGTACCACTTACTAGCTGTGTGTAACTGGTCACATCACTTAGTCTTTCTATATCTTAATTTTCTCATTTATAGAACGAGATTAATACTAGTAACTATAACAATAATAGGATTAAGTGGATTAATGCAGGTAAAGTACTTAGAATAGCGCCTGGCATATCATATGTAAACGTTAGCTGGTATGATTTTACTATTAGTGCGAACAATTGTCAAGTCACATCATGCTCTTCCTTATCCCTGCCCTCCATGGCAGGTGTTGTCATCTCCCCCCAGGAATCCCTCCCCTGTTCATACTTTTGGTAATAGAATGCCCTTGAGTTTTGGCAGAGGACATGGTTATTCAGCTTCTCTTGCAGCTGGATATATAAGGACATGAGACCAAAGTTCCAGCAATAGAACATAGTAACAGCAATACATAAATCTCTGTGTTGCCTCCTTTAGAGGAAATGCTTGTCCTCTGCTTTTCTTCCCCCCACCCTCATGACAGCTGGAATAAGGACATGGTGATAGGCCAGGTTGGGCATGTGGTTAAAGACATATGCTAGGGGCACCTGAGTGGCTCAGTGGTTGAGTGTCTGCCTTTGACTTAGGTTGTGATCTCAGGGTCCCGGGATTTAAAGTTTATTGGTCAGTTAGTAGACCCTAAGGAAGTGGGTCTGGTCCCATCTAGCCTGTGGACATAGATGAGGCCACATTAACATAAGTGCCTGAATTTCAATAACTCCTTATTTTCTGCCTGTAGGACCTCATTATCTCTTCTCCCACATTGTGTTGGAAAATTCTTTTTTTTTTTTTTTTTTTTTTTTAGATTTTATTCATTTATTCATGAGAGACACAGAGAGAGAGGCAGAGACACAGGCAGAGGGAGAAGCAAGCTCCATGCAGGGAACCCAATGCGGGACCCATCCCGGGTCTCCAGGATCACGCCCTAGGCCAAAGGCAGGTGCCAAACTGCTGAGCCACCCAGGGATTCCTCTTTTTTTAAATATATATTTTATTTATTTATTCATGAGAGACACAGAGAGAGAGACAGAGACATAGGCAGAGGGAGAAGCAGGCTCCATGCAGGGAGCCCGATGTGGGACTTATTCTGGGACTCCAGGATCACTCCCTGAGCTGAAGGCAGACGCCCAACTGCTGAGCTACCCAGGTGTCCCTGTGTTGCAAAATTCTGAGGGATTAATTTGTATCCAGGTAAAGGTCTATTCACAACAGGTTTGTTGCTGTTAAAGTCCCAATGACAGCCACTTTGTTACCTTCTCTAGTACTTTCCATGGGTGCCCTGCTCTTCTGGATGCTAGGGCCCATGATCCTTGTTAATGGCCTTCTTGGCTCTCATGGCACCCAAGTTGCCAAGGTTCCTTGCGGGGGGAATGGTTTTTCCTTTAAAGCTGTCAAGATTACATTTCAGTGTGGTGGGCCTTCGATCACTGCTGTTGGAAAGTCTGCTAATTAACCCTGACGTTCCTTTGTAGGTAAGGTGTACTCTGGCTGCTTTAACGGTCTTTCTGTCTTTGGTGTTTACAGTTTCACCAAGATGCATCTAGGCATCCATTTATTTGTTTTATCTTGCTTGGGATAGGTTATGCTCCTTCAATTAGTGGACTTTATATTTTTCATAAGTCTTCAAAAATTTGCAGTTCTTATCTTTGAGTTTTGCCTTTCCTCTATTTTCTCTATTACTTATCCTCCTGGGTCTTTGATTAGATGTCCTCAAATCAGCTAGGATGAAGTTTCCACCACCTCACAGAATGGATGTTTGAACTAGTAATGAAATTGTTCCAAAAAAATGAAATTACATCTTCTCTTAGGTATCTACATGGGGAACTGAAATTCACACTTGCAACATCCTCAGGGGTTCAACCAAAGAAAGTCCAAATTCCTAAACCAGGAGTTGGCAAACTATGGCCCACCAACCAGATTTGCTGGCTACCTGTGTTTGTAATTAAAGTTTTGTTGGCACACATTAAGTTTATTGGCCATGCCCACTCACCTACATATGATCTATGACTGCTTTTGTACTACAATGCCAGAGTTGCAATATAGATGGGATAGCCTGAAAACGAACAAACAAAATAATTTATTATCTGGTTCCATTTTTTAAAAAAGATTTTATTTATTTATTCATAGACACAGAGAGATAGAGGCAGAGACACAGGCAGAGGGAGAAGCAGGCTCCATGCAGGGAGCCTGATGTGGGACTCAATCCTGGGTCTCCAGGATTACACCCCAGGCTGCAGGCAGCCCCAAACCGCTGCGCCACCTGGGCTGCCCTATTATCTGGTTCTATACAGGACTTTGCCAACCCCTCTATACATCAAGCTTTCAGTCCTTCCACAATTTAAGAGCAGTTTTTCAAATATATACCCCACTACTCCACCACATAAACTTTCTGGCTAATTAAAACTGGTATGTACAAAGTCCACTAAGTCATTAGCTCTAATTTTTTTTTTTTGTCCCCACTACAATTAAGGGGGAACTAAGACCCCGCCTGTTCCCACTTTTCAGTGGAAAACAATTGGGTGGTAAAAACAGTGTCATCCTAAAAGTTGGAGAATTGAGGGAACATCTGCTTTAGCAATACACGTGTAGATGATTCCTATTTTCACTCAATGCATACATGACTTAAAGTCTACTTATTGAAAAATTATAGACCAAACATACTGCTGATGCAAATGAGTGTTATTAAGCCCTGTAGGATTTGCCAAACACCCCACAACAAATTATATTGACAATAACAAGCTAAACCCACCACGATTTATCATTAGCTAAGCAAAAAGAACAGCATTTGAAAACCATGGCCAACTCGGGATGCCTAGGGGGTTCAGTTGGTTAATTGTTAGCTCAGGTCGTGATCTCAGGTCATCAGATTGAGCCCTGGGTTGGGCTACAGGTTGGTTGTGGAGCCTGCTTAAGATTATCTTTCTCCTTCTACTACTTCTCCCCTCCCTCCCCTAAAAAAAATGGTCTGGGTTTTTTTTTTTTTTTTTTTAAGTAGGCTGCACACCCAGTATGGAGCCCAACATGGGGCTTGAACTCATGATCCTGAGACCAAGACCTGAGCTGAGATCAAGATTGGCATGCTCAACCAACTGAGCCACCCAGGCACCCCCACCCCCCCAAAAGAAAGAATCATGGCCAACTCAAGATAACACAAAGACAGAACATTCCTTTAGAAAATTATGGAAATTCCTGCCATTGGTGTACATGTGTGTATAATGCCATGGAGTAATATTTGGCAGAAAGACTTATAGGTGGAATACCACATTTAAGTGCTCAATAAACTATAGTGTGTTTCTCTCTCTCTCTCTCTTTTAACATTTATTTAAGAGAGAGAGAAAGAGAGAGTGCGAGCGAGTGCATGTGAGTGGGGGAAGGGGCAGAGGGATAGGGAGAGAGAGAATCCTAAGCAGACTCCATGCTGAGCACAGAGCCTAATAATACAAGGCCCTATCCCATAACCCTGAGACCACCACTGGAGCCAAAATCAAGAGTTGGAAGCCCAACTGACTGAACCACCCAAGTGTCCCAGAGTGTCTATGTTTTGGGAGGTAACTTGACAGTGATTCCATTTGTTCTAAACTCTTCCATATAAGTTCTAGATAGGCCTTGGCAAACAAGTGCTTTCAATTCCTTGGGTGTTTGTGTTTGCAGTGAACATGGATGTACAGATAGGTCTTTGAGACATTGATTTCATTTCCTATGGCTATATACCCAGAAGTACAATTGCTGGTAGCTCTATTTTTAATATTTTAAGGAATCTCTATCCTGCTTTCTTTAGTGGCTGCCTCAATTTACATTCCCAAGGGTTACCTTTCTTCCACATCCTCACCAACATCTGTTATCTCTTGTCACTTTGATAAAAACCAGGCACCTTTCCTTGGTCTCAAACCATTTTGGAGCTGCTGGAGAGACTGCCCCTGTTCTCCCTGGAGATCTCAATTATGTGAGTCATAGCTCTTTTTGTTTTTAATACCCTTCGGTATGTGGGTGCCACACTTTCATCCGCTTTATGATCAAAACCAAACTTGGAGCCAGGGTCCCTCTGCTCTCCAGGTGACCATAATATATGGAGAAGGAAAGCTCAATTTTTTCTGAAGCAGCTTTGCTTTACGTGGTTGAGAGAAAACAAAAAAGAAAGATAACTAATCCACATAAAAAGGGAAAACACAAAATAGAGGTTTCCCAACCTCAGATTTTACCAAAGTTGAGCTGAGACTGGGTGGTGTCTTCCAATGTGGATATGACCCCTTGCCTTCTTTTCTTACCATCTGTCTTCTCCTGGACAAGGGGCCCTGATTTTCCTGTGCCAGACAGCTCTGCATGCAGGCTTTGGGCTTTTGTGGGAGGAGAAGCTGTTAGGATTGATGGCTCTGGGAAGCAGAGAGGAAAGGAAGGAGTGGCAAGGGTGCTGGTCCTAGGAAGACCCTTGAACAGGTTCTGAGGCTACATGGATGAAGAAAAAGTGGTTTTCCTGAGACTTTGGGAGACCCAAAGGGCCCAAGCTACACTGCTCTGGGGTAAGATGACACAGAGGAATCACAATGTTGGGGAGGTACTTCCTACTGCAGAAACAGATCTGGGAAAGGATGCATTTTTAGGAATACTGTTGGTCCTACAAGATGTAAAGAACTTCCAAGGATCTCTCATTGCAGGAAAAAGAAGTGTGAGCTTGGGCAGGAGAAGTCACTCATGGATGTGGATGTCACCAATGTGTCTGCTCTTGGGAAACTGAGCTCTGGTAGGGGTTGGGGAGTCTGAGACTCTTACTCAGAGATTAGGGGCTCAAAGGGAGGCCAAGTGGTCCCAGGTCACTGGTGGTCCTGGTTCCTGGCAGAAGCACAGGCAAACCCACTCTGGAGGGATGCTTCCCCAATATCAGATTTAGACCCACAAGACTCCTACTCAACAAGACTGAGGGATGGGACTTAATAGTGTAAAGAACTGAATACCCGAGGAAGATTCCATGGCCGCATGGAGATCAGTCTTGGAAAGCAGTGGGTGAGTGTCTTGGGAAGCATCTCTTCTAAGTTAGGAACAAGGCTCAGGTGAGTTATTCTTTTTTTTTTTTAAGATTATTTATTTATTTATTCATGATATACACAGAGAAAGAGAGAGAGAGAGAGAGAGAGAGAGAAGCAGGCTCCATGCAGGGAGCCCAATGTGGGACTCGATCCCGGGACTCCAGGATTACTCCCTGGGCTGAAGGTAGGCACTTAAACTGCTGAACCACCCAGACTGCCCAGGTGAGTTATTCTGTTGTCATTTAGCACCTTATTTTTTTTTTTAATTTTTTAAGGTATTTATTTATTTATGATAGTCACAGAGAGAGAGAGAGGCAGAGACACAGGCAGAGGGATAAGCAGGCTCCATGCACCGGGAGCCCGACGCGGGACTCGATCCCGGGTCTCCAGGATCGCGCCCTGGGCCAAAGGCAGGCGCCAAACCGCTGCGCCATCCAGGGATCCCATTTAGCACCTTATTATAGGAAGAGCCATCATCCTGGCTTGCCATGGACTTTCCTAGTGTTAGCGCCACAGTATGCCAGGAGCTCCTTCAGCTCAAGGAAAACCAGAATGGTTGGTTACTCTCTTCCTTAATGGTTTCATTAAATCAGAAACCACAGCAAGTCAGTAAGTGTGTGTATAAATTGATGAGTTCATTTGTTCTATAGATATGTATTGATTCTTGGTGTATTCTGTTGGGGGCACAGCAATGAACAAAGACCACATGCTTTCTGACTCATCATGTTCACCTTCAAGGAGGACACAATGGTGTGTAATTGCCAGTGGTGAGTTTCTCTGATGGAGATGCTTAGGGAGTAGAATCAGGAGCCTGGTTCAGAATGAGGAGGTAGAGAAGACCTCTCTCCAAAGAAACATTTTGATCCTGATGATTCCAATACCAATATCAATATGTGAGTTTCTTCCCCCATCACCAAGCAATTCTAGATGCCAGCTGGGTGTCCTACAATTCAACCCGATTCTGACACTCTCTACCTGAAGACAGCATTAGATTCCCCAGGTTAAGGGCCGAGGGCCGTAAGATTGCCCTCACTCCAGACACCAGTTGCAATCTCAGGTTGATACTTATGCTTCTGACCAATGGGTATAAATCAGGGGTCCCCATTACCCCCTCCTTTGATGAATTTGCTCAAGTGTCTCACAGCACTCAGGAAACTAGTTTACTCACTAGATTACTGGTTATTACAAAGAATATTAAATGGTATGAATCAAGAGCCAGATGAAGAGAGACATAGGGTGAGGTCCCAAATGAAAGAGCTTCTGCCACCACGGAGTCTGGAAGCATTGTGGTTTACTACACCGGAAACTCTCCAAACCCCATTTTATGCATTTTATGGAAGCTGCATTACACAGGCATGATTGAATAAATCATTAGCCATTGGTGATTGAACTCAACTTCCAGCCTCTTCCTTCTGCGGAGGTTAGAGGGTGGTGCTGAAAGTTCAACCCCCTGATCACATGGTTGGCTGCCCTGGCAACCAGTCCTCATCCTTAAGTGTTTTCTAAAAGTCAATTCATTAACATAACAAAAGATACCTTTATCATGCTTATCACAGGAAATTCCAAGGGATTTAGGAGCTCTGTGCCAGAAAGTGGGACAAAGATCAAATATATTTTTCTTCTTATAAATCACAATATCACAGATCCTAAGATTCCCTATCTGTTTGTCAATCCCAGGAAATTCCCACAATTTCCTGCCTGTTGATCAAGTACCTGGAATCGTCACTGGCCAGGTGCCTTATCACCTCAGGAAATCCTCATGTTAACCCCCCCACTACCCCACAAGTGAGAAAATGGTCTCCTAGGCAGCGAGGTTAAAGTTCTCTCTGACTATAGATCACATCGCTGGGGGTTTATTCCCCCAGGACAAGGGAAGAAAAAATCCAGACCCTGTATACTGATTTCTGTACAACTCCCAGCAACTGTGAACAGAACACTCAGGGGAATGTTTCTTCCCTTTTGTTGCTCTGTAATAAATCCTCAAAAATATTGCCCTGAAGCAATGTGGTATAACGCCTAAAATTAAAGGTCAATATTATGGGCGTGGCAGCCTTACCATCCGGCAAAACTGGGAGGGGCCGAGATGGCCTGAACCCAGTTCTTCCCCTACCCCACTCCCACCCTGAAGGACCCCTGGCCAAACAATCCTCCTTATCAAACAGGCCAACCACAGTCCTCACCCTTGGAATTATTCAAACAAGCAATTACATCTTCCTGTGAACAGGAAGAGCCACCTCCACCTCTTATTACTATAAAACTTGTCTCCCATAGTTCCTGTTGTTCATTCTGTTCCCTAGAGCAACCCCCTTGCATGGCCCTGCCCTTCTTTCCCCAGGCTGTGAGTATATGTGATTAACCTACTGGTCTCATCTGTCCAGTGTCAGGTGTTGCATGCTCAGCCATCCCCTTACCCTAAGGCAAGAACCTCCCTCAGCAATGAGGTGCAGGGCAAGCGATTAAAACAAGCAGTGGGTTTTGTCCTTCCCTCCTCTTCGCGTTCTCACCACCCAGCAAATCTAAGGGATACCACACACCCCTGTTAGAAATACTGTAGTTGTAGGCCTTGTTTAACAGGGATGGGGCTGCCCCATGCAGGGTGGATAGTTTTTGTAAGTACTCGCGCATGTAGGGTTAAAAAGCCCCCCCCCCCCCCCCCCCCCCGTGGAATCCTATTAGGCCATAAGAAGGAACAAACCATGGACCCTTACAAGAACTTGCTCACAAGAACTTGGCAGGATTTCAAGGAATTATGCTGAGCGAAAAAAGCCAATCTCAAAAGCCCCATGTGGTGTGATTTCATTTATATAAGGGTCTCGAGCTGACAAAATTATAGAGATGGAGAATAGATTAGTGGTTGCCAAAGGTAAAGGAAGGGAAATTTGTGATTACAAAGGGTTAGCATGAGGGAATTCTTTTGGGGAGATGGAACAGTTCGTATCTTGACTGTGATGGTGGTTCTACAAGTCTATGCATGGGATAAAATTGTATGAAACACAGACACACACATGTGCACATACACACACGTGCACACATGGCCTTCCAGGCCATGTGCTTCCATCACCCCCAAGCCACAAAGCTTCTAATTTCCCAACTGCCCAATGTAAGATTGATTATACTTTTACTTATTTTGATTGAAAAAATCAATGGCTGCATTGTTTCTAACATCACAGTGGCTCTGCACTTTTACAAGGAGTAGAGAAATTCCATGTGATTAACCCCTCAGTCAACAAATATTTGTTGAGTACTTCACACTGCGTAGATTGTCCATACCTCCTTGGCTTTCAACTTTCTTATGCACATCAAGGCTTTTTGTCATCTGCAACTTTTTTTTTTTTTTTTTTTTTGTAATCTGCAACTTTGACTCAGCCTCAGGGCTTTCTCAGGCTGCAGGAATTTATGAGGATCACATACGAGATTTGCTAGATTGTAGGGGAGTAAATAACCCAAGAGCAGCCCTCATCCAGTGATGCTTGGAGCTGGAGGATAAATACCCCAGCTCCTTCACCCCTCTGGAGCAATAACTCTGAGGTGCAACTTCTACACTGTCACCCAAATTTTCCCAGTGGAATTGGTGGTCAGTGGTAACCTGTTCACTAACACACCTGCATTGACCTCCTTCCTTTTCCTGTTTCATGTCTCTACTAATGCATCCTGGGTCCACTGCTCAAATAAACTACTTGCTCTTTAATCCTTGTCTTAAGCTCTGCCTCCGTGGGATCCCATTTGAGACAAGGCATCACACTTGGTACTGTGGTGCCTACTTGGTTAAACAGAGGGGAAGTCAGATATATGCACAATGGCAAAAGAAGGGTATTAAGTTACATTGGGTCTTTGCCAGAGGCCAAGTGCTTTTACCTTTGTTTTTCTCACTTTTCCCCGGTGGCAGATCACCATGAAATATCAGCTTCATGTGTGTTAAGAAATTGAAGAACAGAAGTGCCTGGCTAAGAAACCTGGGTCCTTGAGTGACACATTGAACAGAGCCACCCATGAACTAGGACTTCCCTCTCTGGACTGTTTGCAAGAGAGAAATAAACATGATTCTCATTAGGCCATTCTATTGTGGGGCCTCGTTGTTACAACAGCTTATCCTGGTATCCTAATAAATACATTATACATAATGAGAGAATTAGAGGTGAAGGAAGATTTTCCCTTTCCTTTTGGAATTTTTTGTACTGTTTGAATTATGTAACTACACACACTCACACACACACACACACACACACACACCAATGGGATTATCTAGAAGGTTATAGGTCAGTTTTCAGCTCCTCCAGCAAATGTTTTTTTCAAGTGTGGTTTAATAAATGAAAATCATGGTGTTCTAGGCTGAATTGTGTCCCTCCCCCCAAATTAAAATTTTTTTAAAAAGATTTTATTTATTTATTCATGAGAGATGCAGAGAGAGAGGCAGAGACACAGGCAGAGGGAAAAGCAGGCTCCATGTGGGGAGCCCCATGTGGGACTCGATCCCAGGACCCCAGGATCACACCTGAGTTGAAGGCAGAAGCTCAACCACTGAGCCACCCAGGCGTCCCCGCAAATTCAGACCTTGAAGCCCTAACTCCCAAGGACCTCTAGATGTGATTGTATCTGAGGATAGGGCCTTTAAAAATGTAACTGAGTTAAAATGATGCTGTTTCAGTGGGCCCTTATTCAATCTGACTGGTGTCCTTGTTAGAAGAGATTTAGACACAGAGAGACACCAGGGATGTAGCCACACAGAGAGGCAGCCATGTGTGGATACAGAGAAGGAGGCCATCTGCAAGCCAAGGAAAGAGGCCTCAGAAGGAGCCAATCTTGCCAACATCTTGATATTGGACTCCTGGCCTCCAGAACCATGACAAAACAAACTTGTGTTGGTTAAGCCACCAGGGACATGGTATTATGTTATGGTAGGCCTGGCAAACTAATGCACACGGCTCACATTTCTTAGAATCATACATTTGATGAATTTGAAGACTTGAGGGAACCATGGGAACCCATTCGTCACTAGCACACTATTAGGAACAGAATTCTGTCCTCCGCAGATCAGTATATTGAAGCCCTCGCTCTTGATGTAACTATATTTAGAGATGATGTCTTTAAAGAAGTAACTAAGATTAAATGAGGTCATAAGGGTAAGACCTTAAACCCATAGGACTAGTGTCCTTATAAGAAGAGGAAGAAACCCCAGAGAACAAATGCACAGAGGAACAGCCATGTGAGGACACAGTGAGAAGGCAGCTATCTACAAGCCAAGGAGAAGGGCCTCAGGGGAAACTGCCAACCTCTTGATCTTGGACTTCCAGCCTCCAGAATTATGAGAGAATAAACTTGTTATTGACGTTATACAGTCTATGGTACTTGACTATGGCAGCCCAAGCAAACTAATACACATGCCCTCCATGTATCCCTTCAACCATCTTTTCTTTCCCATGACTTTTACTTGGGATTCCATTTATTTCTGGAGAAAGCTGATTTCTCTTTCAGCTTCTGGATGGAACATGTGGCCCAGTTTAGGCTCATCAGTATATCCCATCTACCTATAGTCATTGGCTCATAGATGGTCAGGTGTTTGTTTTTGTTTTTAAAGATTTTATTTATTTATTCATGAGAGACACAGAGAGGGAGAGACACAGGCAGAGGGAGAGGCAGGCTCCCCATAGGGAGCCTGATGTGGGATTTGATCCCCAGACGGGATTACGCCTTGAGCCAAAGGCAGATGCCCAGCCGCTGAGCCACCCAGGCGTCCTTGATGGTCATATGTTATAGACTGGGCCAATCTGAGTGATTCTCAGGAAAAAAACATTCTATACCCCTCCCTGGTTGTGGACAGAAGGCATGAAGTTCCAGGGCAGCAGGCAGCTATCTTCTGGCCCTGAGGATGGATGACCTTCCTTGGAACTAACACCATGAAGCAGAGAGATGGGAAGAAGTGAGCCTGTTGTTGACATGGTTGCACTGGCAAATCATGCCTCTCTTGGAAACCTGCCTTACTCTTCATTTATTATATTTATGATGTCTGCTTTGGCTGCTATAACCAAATGCCATTGATTAGGCAAGTACAACAATAGAAATTCAGTTATTTTAAAGTTTTTTAATTAAAAAAATTTTTTTTTTAGTGATCTCTACACCAAACGCAAGCCTTGAACTTG
The DNA here is from genome assembly GCF_048164855.1 of Canis lupus baileyi. Taxonomy (NCBI): domain Eukaryota; kingdom Metazoa; phylum Chordata; class Mammalia; order Carnivora; family Canidae; genus Canis; species Canis lupus. The sequence continues at coordinate 50,387,854 of NC_132856.1, forward strand.
CAACCCTAAGATCAAGAGTCGCATGCTGTTCTTGACTGAGCTAGTCAGGCACCCCATGAAATTTATTTCTTAGATTGTTGGAGGCTAGAAGTCCAAGATCAAGGTCCCAGCAGATTCAGTTTCCATTTTTTCTTCAGAACTGTCTTCCAGGCTTACAGATGACTGTATTCTCACTCTGCCATTACAATGGCCTTTCCTCAGTGCACAGAGAGAGCTCTCTCTCTCTTTCTTATAAGGACACCAGTCTTGTTGGATTAGGGCTCCAGCCTTATGACCTAATTTAACCTTTTTATCTCCTCCAAGCCCTTCCTCCAAATACAGTCACATCAGGAGTTAGGGCTTTAAAATGTGAATTTTAAGGGGGTATAATTCAGTATATATCAACCAATAATTCTCCTTAATGTTCAGTTCAGTTTGAGATTTTAGTTATTCCTAACCAGAAGCCTCCTAAATGATGTAGTGGAAACTTAAGTGATTTTTAATAAGTTTGAGCCTCATTTTCTTCATCTGGAAAATGCTTAAGACACAGGAAGTCCCTGCTGGCCTCTAACTATTACGGTGCAGAGTAAGCAAAATAATGTAGTTGTGAATATTTGGGAAAATAGGAGGTTCATGGAAGATATTTATGAAAATTAATATAAACAAGAAAGCTGCCAGATGAGAGGCAGAAGTAGGCACAGCAAGGCAGGAGAAAAAAGGGAAAGTGACACTCTGTTTTCCCAGAGAGACAGATAAATTGCGACACGAACACGCATACTTGGGGTATGCATGCCTGACTCACAAATCCAAAAATAGAGCTTCAGACCCTATATGGAGAGTGGATAAATATAGCAATATTAGCTGTGAGTGACAAGTCCAATTAGAGGACAGAAAGATGATTTAGAAGGTCTTCATGCAAAACATCTTGAGTAGCTATAAAAATATTTGATGTTTACAGCTCAAGAAAGGGATGAAAATTCAGAGGAGGTAGTTCATGATCTGCCTGTGTATCTGCTCAGTCACAAATGCTGTCAGTGCCTGGTTCTCAGTCATCACACCCTGGTCTACCTTTCAGTGGGCAGCACCTGCTTTCATTTGCCTGAGGACTTTCTCTGGCCTTTGGGGATGCACACTCTGATCTACATGGTTAGGCTGGAAATGCCAGGGAAGAATGACTTCCATGAATGACCTTCAACCGTGGCTGGTAGGAGGTGGTGGATAAATACCCCAGCTTTCTCACCTTTCAGCCGACAATACCGAGGTCTGTATTCTCAGCTGCTTCCCAGAGGTCCCCAGTGGGATTACCCACCATGGGAACTTGCTTATAATACATTCTGCACTGGCTGTCTTCCTTCTCTACCTCACTTGCCAATCCCCTCCTGGGTCTCCTGGGACCACCTCTAAAATGAACATTTTGGGGTACCTGGCTGGCTCAGTGAGAAGAACACACGACTCTTGATCTCAGGGTCATGATTTTGAGCCCCACGTTGGGTGTAGAGATGACTTACTTAAATAAATGAAATTAAAAAAAAAAAAAAAGAACAACTTTCACTGAAGAGTGTCTAAGAGTTTGTCTTTGAGGGAGCCCAAACCAAGACACACACCCTGCTGCCACCTGCATATATTTTGCCAAGAATAGTAAGTCCCTATGATTTTCCATAGTGTTTCACACTGTTCAAGGTGCCTTCACATACAATGAGATGTTACTCAGCAATAAAAAAGAGTAAAATACCGACAGACACTACAACAGGGATGGATCTCAAATGCATCATGCTGAGTGAAAGAAGCCAGACTCAAATGACCACATACTGTATACTTTCATTTACAGGACCTCCTGGGGTTGGAAAAACCATAGCGACAGAAAAATAGGGCATTGATTGCTAGGGGCTGAGGGTGCAAGAAGGGGTTAATTCCAAAGCATCACAAAGGAGCTGTTTAGGGTGATGGAATTGTTCTGTATCTTGATTTTGGTGATGGTTCCATAACAATGTATATTTGTCAAAGCTTATAAAACTGTACGTAATAAAGGGTGAATTTGGCTATAGATAAATTATACCTCAATAAAAATTTTAAATATCTACTTCCTTTAAGAACAGAGCATCACCATCATTGTCTTAGTCAGTTGTCATGACAACCCAGCAGCAATCAGGCATGCTTACTCATTTTTCAGCCAACTGTTTCGGGAGGTGCCTGCACTTTGCAATTCTGCTTCCTCCTCTCTGTTCACTCTAAACTCTGCCTCCCAACCCACCATTCCTCTCAAATTGTTCTTGCCAAGGTCACTGGTGACCTCATCTTTTGCTCAAGCCCATGGCTAATTTTCAGCCCTAACTTCCTCGACCATTTTTACCACTTGGCACTGTAGATAACTCCCGCCTTGGAACTCGGCCAGCCCATGGCTTTCGAGAAGCTGTTCCATCCCTCTCACCTTGGCTGTCCTTGGTGGCTTTGTTTTCTCCTCTTTCCCCATCTGCCTGCCTTTCCCCTACTCTTATTTCTCCCCAACCTCCCTAGGGGAGCTCATTCAGCCTTTTGGCACCAGCTATCCCTCATGACTTCTGAACCTGTTTTACATCTTGGCTCCTTATTTCCTGTTCTCCTGGATTTCCAGTATAATGCTCAGAAACTGATTTTGCAGCCAACAGAAATGAGATTCAATAAGAGAAGCTTATTTCTAAAGTTTCCAAAACAAAACTTACAGTTCAGTGCTACTGTCACAGCTTTCAGCCCATTTACTTTACTTTTTTTTTTTTTTTTTTTTAAATCTATTCACCAGTTGACAGACATGTGGTTGTTTGCAGATCTTGGCTATCGTGAAGAATGCTGCAACGGACATGGGAGCAGAAATCTCTTCAGAATCCAAATTTCCTTTCCTTTGAGATATACCCAGAAGTGGGATTGCTGGATCATATGGTGGTTCTATTTTTATTTTTTTGAGGAACCTCCATGCTATTTTCCATAATAATATGGAAATTTTCTATCAGTTCATATTCCCACCAACAGTGTATAAGTGTTCTCTTTACCTCCTTGCCAACACTTGATATCACATGTCTTTTTGGTAAAAGCAAAGGATCATAATGTTGACCTCCCATGGTTCTAATGGCTTTATGATGACCGGTCCTAGTTCCTCTGATCTTGCATTATCATGCATTATTTCTCCTTTATCACATAATTATCACCACCATTTTGCTTAATTTCTGTTACATACTTCCAAAAATCCCAAATAGATACAAGCATATGTATTTAGATTTTATTTTTTATTTTATTTTTAATTTTTATTTTAGGGATCCCTGGGTAGCGCAGCGGTTTGGCGCCTGCCTTTGGCCCAGAGCGCGATCCGGGAGACCCTGGATCGAATCCCACGTCGGGCTCCCAGTGCATGGAGCCTGCTTCTCCCTCTGCCTGTGTCTCTGCCTCTCTCTCTCTCTCTCTGTGTGACTATCGTAAATAAATAAAAATAAAAAATTTTTTTTTAAATTTTATTTATTTATTTTTTAAAGATTTTATTTATTTATTCATGACACACACACACACACACACACACACAGACAGAGACACAGGCAGTGGGAGAAGCAGACTCCATGCAGGGAGCCCGACGTGAGACTTGATCCCAGGTCTCCAGGATCACGCCATGGGCTGAAGGCGGTGCTAAACCACTGAGTCACCCAGGCTGCCTTGTATTTAGATTTTAAAATAATATTTGATATGTAATTATTACTTTGCTTTCCCCAAAGTTTATAAAAATGTATATAGTTAACAACAGAGTAAATTAATGTCCATTTTCCCACATCCTAGCCCATACAGAATAGTATTATATATATATTTTATTTATCTATATGAGAAAGATTTTATTTATCTATATGAGAAAAGATTTTATTTATCTATATGAGAAAGAGAGAGAGAGAGTACACAAGAAGGGAAAGGGTCAGAGAGAGAAGGAGAAGCAGGCTCAGCAGGGAGCCCAACTCAGGGCCCAATCTCAGAATCCCAAGATCGTGACCTGAGCCAAAGGCAGATGCTTAACTGACTGAGCCACCCAAGTGCCACTATATATATATATATATATATATATATATATATATATATATATATATTTTAATGTACAGGAAAGAGACAAGCTTCCTTGAGATCCACCTGGGCTGGTAAACAAGATTTTTCTGGTATCCACTCTCTAGGGTGTGATCCTACCAGTATCCCAGTTCTCCATAAGGAAAATCAATTGCTATTCATCACCTACTCACTAGGGACATGAGGCCTCATCCCTCACCCTGCAGGGTCAGTAAAACTAGCCATCCTTACCGTTCTACAAGTTTTTGTGCTGCCATCTTGCATGCCTACCTCCTGGCTCTTGGCTATCTCTGACTCCTGGGCAACGCTTTATTTCTTTAGAGATCATTCATGCATGTGTGTGTGTATGACATCATTAATCATTAGGGAAATGCAAATGAAAACTGCAGCAAAATATGACTACCCACCTCTGCTAGAATGGCTATTATCAAAAAGACAGGCAGTACCATGTACAGGTGAGGCTAGAGCGACATGCCCACTGCTAGTGGAAAATAGTCTGGTAGCTTCTTCTGGAGTTAAATTTACACTCACCAGATGACCCGGCAATTCCACTCCTGGGTATTTACCCAGGATAAATGAAAACACATGTCCACACAAAGGCTTATACGGGAGCATTCATAGCAGTTTTTTCGTAATAGCCAAACACCGGCAGCAAGCCAAATGTCTATCAACAGGTGAGTGGACAAACTGTGGGTCCGGCCATAAAACAGAGCACAGTAAAAAGGAACAGATATTGATAAACAGACTAATATGGATGAGCCTCAAAGGCATTATGTTGAGTGAAAGCAGTGAGACAGAGAGAGGACATGTTTATGTGTCCATTTAGATAAAATTATTGAATCGTTGAGTTTAAGCCATAGTGACAGAAAACAGATCAGTGGTTGTCTGGGGACAGGAATGGAGGAGCATTGACTGCAAACAGACACCAGGGAGCTTCTAGGGTGATGTCAATGTCCCCAATCTTGATGATGTCGATGGTTACATGGTGTACACATTAGTCAAAACTCATCACACTGGACATTTAAGGTAGATGCTTTGCATCATAGGTAATTTGTACCTCAATGAAGTTGATTACAATGTGTTGTATGCTGCATCCAGCATCCTTATTTGATACAATGACAGGCTTTTTTCCACATCCTGTCCAACTGTCAGACTCCACCTAGAAGCCTTCAGCATGTCTTTTGCTGGCCCAAAATGTTCAGAAGACCCATTGTGTGCAGGACACTATTTAAAATTCTTACTTATTTGTTTATTTAGTTAAAAAAACATTTTATTTATTTATTTGAGAGAGAGAGAGAGAGCATTCACAGAGGGACAGTGAGAGGGAGAAGTACACTCCCTGCTAAGCAGAGATCCTGATGCTCAATCCCAGAACACTGAGATCATGATCTGAGCCAACGGCAGATGCTTAACTGACTGAGCCACCCAGGCTCCCCCTATTTATTTAATTTATTATTATTATTACTATTGTTTTGAGGGAGACAGAGAGAGAAGCAGAGGAAGAGAGAAAATCCAAAGCAGGCTCCATGGTGGGTGTGAACACGGGGCTCGATCTCATGACTCTGAGATCACGACTTTAGCCAAAATCAAGAGTTGGGTGCTAAACCGACTGAGCCACCCAGGTACCTTTGTGCTTACCTATTTTATAATCATTTCATTGAGATGATTAGCCCATTTGAGATTCTTAACCTTAATTATTAATTCTTAATAAGGAGGAAGCTGAGGCTCAGACTGAGCAATGCTTATGGGTTGAACTGTGTCTCCCTGTCTTAGTCTGTTGGGGCTGCTATCTCAGAGTATACAGACTGCCGCCGACCTTTACTTCCCACAGTTCTGGAGGCTGCCAAGTCCAAGATCAAGGCACAGGCAGATTCAGTGTGTAGTGAAGGCCGGCTTCCTGGTCTGTAGATGCTGTCTTCTTGCTGTGGCCTCATATGGCAGAAGCACTGAGAAAGCTTTCTTTCTCTGGGATCTCCTTTATAAGAGCACTGCTCCTATTCATGAGGGCCTTTTTTCAGAACCTCATCACCTCCGAAAGAACTCATCTTCTAATGCCATCACCCTGGGGTTAGGCTTTCAGTAAATGAATTTTGGGGAAACACATTGATTGTATGGCACCCCTCCAAATTCATATATATGGAAGTCCTAACTCTCAGTACCTTAGAAAGTGACCCTATTTGGAAATGGGGTCACTGCAGATGTGATTAGTTAAAATGAGGTAATTAGGATGGGCCCTAATCCAATATGACCAGTGTCCTTATAAAAAAGGGGGAAGTTTTAGAGAGGACACCATGTGAGCATGAAGGCTGCCATCTGCAGGCCAAGGTGAGAGGCCTGGAGCAGATCTCTCCCGCACAGCCCTTGCAAGGAACCAACCCAGGTGACACCTTGACTTTGGACTTCTAGCCTCCAATACGGTGAGTGAATACATTTTTGTTGGTTAAGTCATCCAGTTTGTGGTATTGTGTTCTGGATGTCCTAGCAAACTAAAACATCAGCTGAAAAAATCATGGAAGTAGGAAGTGGCAGAGAGGGGGTCTACACATAGACAGGTTCAATGTCAGAATTTGAAAACATCACTGTGTGCCCTTACTTGGTTTAAATGATGGCTCGGGCAGGCAGGGAATGAAGAAGATCTTTTATCTCACATTTTTGTTTTTTGCTTTTGTCTCTCCTAATTGCCCTTCCCTCACTGTTACCTGCCATTGGACTCTGCCCAGGATAGATAAGCGGCAATTTTCTTGTCTGGGCAGATGGCAGAGGCATTCACTGTGGCAATGGTGGATGGTGTTATATGTCCCATCACTGCTGTATGTGTGCAGCTTCAGCTGTCGGGCTGGGAGAGACCTCTGCCACCCTGGAGGGCATTATAAGTTTGGCCAGCTGTCTGCTCTTTTGACCGAGAGAAATATGATCAGGAGAATATAAATAGTGTAGTAATCGCTCTTCTCTCTCAGGAGGGCTGGCTCTAAATCAGATGTCACAATGGATGTACATGTGTAGGTTGAACAGGCCTTAAGAGTTACTGGGGATTCCTTGAAGAATCTAATTTTACCTTTTGTATGTTTCCTTTGGTGGCCGGAGAGGGAAAACAAAACAAAACAAAACAAACAAACAAAAAAACATCAACAACAACAAACCAAAACAGGTCAAGCAGACTGCTGAGAAAAATGACCCAAATTACAGGGATTCAGAAAGTAACTGATGATGAACTGGCAATTGAGAATTGGTTAAAGAAGAAAGAGATGATGATGATGATGATGATGGTGATGATGGTAGCAGAAGCTAACATATAATGCATGCTTGCTGTTGTTCTAGTTCCATATTATGTTTTCAATCTGCATTAAAAAAAAGATATTTATTTATTTGAGAGAGAGTGAGCATGAGCAGAGGGACAAGCAGAGGGAGCGGGACAAGCAGACTCTATGCAGAGCACAAAGCCTGATACAGGGCTTGATCCCGGGACCCTGAGATTATGACCTGAGCCAAATCAAGAGTTGGCCACCCAAATGACTGAGCCACCTAGGCACGCCCCTCAATCTGCATTTTGGATTTAATCTTTACCATAACTTTTCATGTTAGGCATTATTATCATCCACATTTTATAGCAGAGTCCACTAAGAGCCAGAGAGGTAAGTTAGCCTGAATACTAGCACGAGGCAGAATGAGGACTCAGATTGGCATTGAGGAGGACTGCAGATGCCATGCTCAGATTTTTGCCGCCCCCATTGTTTCTACAGATAAGTCTGTATTTCAATATTTGACTCAGAAACATATGGTCATAGTATATATAGGGCATACTGGCATTGAAACAAAAGTTTAGTATCCACAAACAATGGTACAGAAACATTTAACAGGGCAAAAAGTCAAAATATTCATACCATTATGCTTTAGGGGTAGATATTAAGGAGAATAATTATGGACAATATGTGTTGTAATAGCACACAGGTCAAGCTACTGTAACAAAGACAGCCAAAATACAGTGGTCATTCTAGATATAAATTTCTTTTTCTAGCCATCAAAAAAAAAAAAAAAAAAAGAAAAAAGAAAGAAATCTTAGCATTTGCAGCGATGTGGATAGAACTAGAGAGTATGGTGCTATGCAAAATAAGTCAATCAGAGAAAGACAATTATCATATGGTCTCATTCATATATGGAATTTAAGAAACAGAACAGAGGATCATAGAGGAAGGGAGAGAAAAATAAAATAAGATGAAATCAGAGAGGAGACAAACGAAGAGAGACTTTTAACTATAGGGAACAAACTGAGGGTCACTGGACGGGGAGGTAGGTGGAAGGATGGGGTAACTGGGTGATGGGCCACTTGATGTAATGAGCACTGGGTGTTATATGCAACTGATGAATCACTGAACTCTACCTCTGAAACTAATAATACACTATATGTTAATTAATTGAATTTAAATTAAAAAAAGCTATTTCTTTTTCATGTAACAGCTTGAAGGTAAGTAGATGTCTTGGATGAGTAGATGGTTCTGCTCCTTTGAGATCATCCAAGACCCAGCTTCCTTCCATTTTGTGGTTCTATCATCACCCAGGGTATTGTCCTCCTGTGTATAATTGAAGCTGGTCATCACTATGTCTATGATACATAGCCCAGAGGAATATGGAAAGAGAGAAAGTTGAGGACAAGTGGATTCTTTTTTAAGTCGGTAACCTGGTAGTCATATACATAATTTCTGCTCATGTTCTATTGGCAAGAACTTAGCCACACCTAATTGCAAGGGATACTGGGAAATGCTGTCCTTTGCCTTGTGCCCAGCTAAAACTGTTTTACTGTGGAAGATGAAGAGAATGGAATTTGAGAGATAACTCAGTTGTCTGCCTCAGCTGTTCAGGTGGGGAATAATCTCTAGGTTATTCCTAGTTACCAAAAAAGTTGTATATATTCTGGAGTATATGTGGACATGTGTATGGATATATGTAGGGCTAATCTATAGGGCTGGTCTACTGGAAGATGAAATACCACATGGAGCAGAGATGAGCTGTCCCAGCTAAGAACTCTAGACTAACTAGCTTGCCAATGAGATGTGAATGGGCTACATCATCCAGCCCAGCTATTCTGGAGCCTCAAATGAAACATGAGTGAGAGATGGGAGAAAGTTCAGACATCCTCTCAGGCTTCAGCAAACTTGGTGTCAGGAGACTAGCTTGAGGAAATAGGACTTTTTGATGTTCAGGTGTTCTGCTTTATTTTTGTTCTTTTGTTTTGACATTACTCTTGAGTGTTCTTTGGCTGAAGTCCAGAGTGAATGGGCTCTCCTAGTGGCTTTAAATTATACATGGGACTTTGGAGTCTCACACCCCATCTGAGCTCAATGAGCTTCTCTCCTCCTACTTTCTCAAGTCCTGAGGAGGAAATATAAAAAGAAGGAGTGACTGATCTTGTCTTCTTTGAAGAGACAAACTCTTACTTGAAATCTGAGTCTAGATGTTCCCTTGAGACAGGATTTGGGGGCACTTGGATATTCAGCATAATCACATGGGTCTGGCCTACCACAAGAACTAGCTGGATGGGGACACCTGGGTGGCTCAGTGATTGAACATCTGCCTTTGGCTCAGGTCATGATCCCGGGGTCCTGGGAAGGAGTCCCACATGAGGCTCCCCACAGTGATCCTGCTTCTCCCTCTGCCTGTGTCTCTGCCTCTCTCTCTGTGTCTTTCATGAATAAATAAAATCTTCAAAAAAAGAGAAAAGAACCAGCTAGATGTTTAGTTGGTAGGATGGGCCAGAAATAGAAATACTGGAGAGAGAGAGACAGAGACAGTGACAGAGACAGAGACAAAGAAGAGGTCAGGCAAAGGTGAAAGGAAGCCCAAACCTCTGATATATTGTTTTTGGCCCAGGCCATGAAAGCTCTTAATGCAGGAATTTTGACAATTCTAGGCTCAGAGCCATGCACTCACACCCTCACACTTTTCTGGAGGTGGGTAAAAGAATGGGGAGAGGGGATACTGGCTGGCTATCATGTATTAGTTATACAGGTTGTGCACTGCACAAATCTGGGGACTACTGTAGCAGTATGCAGCAGACCTGATGTGATGCCAATCTCTTCCTTTTGTGTCTCTGATTCCACTTGACTCATATTCTGGAATGGAGATCTCAAAACAGTGGTTATGAAGTAATTGGTTGGAGTAGCACATGATCATTTTGTGAGTGATACATTATTGCCATTCTGAATATCTGCTTATTCTCTACTTCCAGACTATAGTGAATGCTAATGGCCACACCTTATTTGCACATTTTCCCATCACGAAGTGGAGCTTATTTCCTTATGCCTATGAAAGAATGGGTTGGGTCATGTGTGTGGCATGCTTTGAACAATAGACTATGGAAAAATGATGGCATGAGAGTTTTGACTCTAGGCCTCAAGAGAACTTACAGATTCCGTTCTTGTTTTCTTACAACTCTTGTGCCACCATGTAAACAATTGGGTTAGGCTACTGGAGGATAAGATACCACATGGAGCAGAGATGAGTTTTCCCAGCTAAGAACCCAGCCATGAGACATGTCAACCACTAGACATTAATAAAGACATAGTAGATGACCCAGCCCAAGCCAAACCACTAGCAGACTGTAGAAATCAACTGACTTGGCCACGATCAGATGAACTACTAAGTTAACCTAAAAAAATTGTGACGAGGGCAGCCCGGGTAGCTCAGCGGTTTAGTGCCGCCTTCAGCCCAAGGTGTGGTCCTAGACACCCAGGATTGAGATCGAGTCCCATGTCGGGCTTCCCTGCATGGAGCTTGCTTCTCCCTCTGCTTGTGTTTCTGCCTCTCTCTGTCTCTCATGAATAAATAAACAAGGGGACCCCTGGGTGGCTCAGAGGTTTAGCGCCTGCCTTTGGCCCAGGGCGTGATCCTGGAGTCCCTGGATCGAGTCCCACATCAGGCTCCCTGCATGAAGCCTGCTTCTCCTTCTGCCTCTCTCTCTCTCTCTCTCTCTCTCTGTCTCTCATGAATGGATAAATGAAATCTTTTAAAAAAATTTAAAAAATGAATAAATAAACAAAATCTTTTAAAAAATTGTGACAAACAATAAATCTTTTGTTGTTCTAAACCACTAAACATGGGGTGGTTTGTTACACAGCAAGAGCTAACTGATACACAAAGGAGGACTACTCTTGTCTATGCTCTTAAAGTTGAGTGTGGTCATCTGGTTTGCTTTGACCAGTGAGAAATGAGCAGAAGTGATGTGAGTCAGAGTCATTTCTAGGAGGGAGCATTTAAGAGCCAGGGCACAATTCTCCATGTCCCTCTTCATTGCTAAGGTAACCAACATTGTTTTGGATTGTGGGAGCTTCAACAATCTGGGAGCTCAAACAACAATGATGTGGGACAGAGTATACTGTGCAGGATATTTTATGAGTGAAAATGCTCTTCTACCATTTTGGTCACTGAGACTTTGGAGATGTTTGTTATCGCAGCATAACCTGGCTGTACTGAGGAATACGTCTTAGTTCAAAAGCCTGAGATGTCCTTCTCTGTCCCACATGAGCTACAGTTTGCACAGATCCTGGTCCTAGAGAGAGCTTTACATCATCTTCTCCTTCCCCTTAGAAATTACGCATTCTTCATTCTCATCTTCCCTCAGAAACAAACTTTATCTTCACTTAGCAAACCCCCTTTTCCTTGCCTTGAGGAGGAAGGAGAGGAAATTTTTTTTGGTTATTTAAAGAGACGGAGAACAAAGGAAGGCATTCATTGGGCTCATTCACTTGTTTAATCGACATTTTAGAGGAGCTCATTTTATTCATCCATTCACTCACTCAGTTATTCATTCAGCAAATATTTGTTGAGTACCCACTGTGTGTCACAAACAGCTGTGGGTGCTGGAAGTGCATCTATGAATGAGATGGAGTTTGCTTTCTGGTCAGGGAAGACTAAGCATAAACAGATAGCTATAAAATATAATAAATATAGTATTATGCAATGGTTGATGCATGAAAGAAAAGACAAAAGAGGGAAACAAGGTAAGGGGGTAGAGAGTGACTGGGGATGGTTTTTCAGATAGAGTAAATAGAAATGACCTCTCTGAATGAGTGACATTTCAACAGAGACCTGAACAAAGTAACAAAGTCAGCCAGGGGACTATCTGAGGGAAGGGAATTCCAGACAGAGTGAACAGCAAGTGTGAAGTTCCTGAAGCCTCGTTTTGTTCCTGAAAGTTCAGTGAGGACAGAAGGGGGAAGCACATTTGGTAAACATCTCCCATTTCCCAAAGGCATGATTAGGTGATCTTGTCACACTTAAAATCATTGTGGCAGAGACTGCTGAGTTGGTTCACCAAAATCCACATGTCCTGGTCTTCCTTGCCATCGGGGGCAGCCAATCCAGGGGGAGGTAAGTGAAGGAGCATTTTGTATACTCTTACTGGTCCAGCAAACCACTGTCCTCCCAGTTTCTTGATTGGATCAGCAGATCATCTTGCCTTTTTTTTTTTTTTAATTTATTCATGAAAGAGAGAAAGGCAGAGACACAGGCAGAGAGAGAAGCAGGCTCCATGCAGGGAGCCCAATGCAGGACTTGATCCCGGGACTCCAGGATCATGCCCTGAGCCGAAGGCAGACCCCCAACCACTGAGCCACCCAGGCATCCCTCATCTTGCCTTTTGAAATGTTTCTCTTCAGGCATCATTTTTGTGAACACAATTAGAAAACTAATTGGAATTGTGGAGAAGGTGCCCAGAATTTGACTACTGGGCTGATTTCATTTTCTTTTTATTCTGAATTCAATCTGGTTCTGCTTGGTTTCACAGGTTGTGTCTTCTTCTCTGGGTCAGTGAATCAGTGGATTGTTAGAATTATGTTGCATTAGAAACACCCCAAAGTTCAGTAGCTTAAAGCAGTGGTTATATATACCCTTGCACCTGTGAGTCAGCCAGAGTTTGCTAATCTAGGTAGGATTCAGTTGGATGACTCTGCTCCATGTATCTTTCATCCTCCTCCTGGGACAGTTGTTGTCACAGCCGGAACAGAGATGCTAGAAGGCAGGTGGGAGGACTTGAGGCCTGGTAGGACTCAGGCTTGCAACTGGTTCATTGCTGCTTCCGCCCACATGCTGTTGATCAAAGCAAGTCCAACGTCCACCCATGAGAACATGGCCAAGATAGGGATACAGGAGGGAGTGAATAATTGGGGCCAATTGTTCAATCTATTCATGGTCACCAACTCTTGTAAGAGACACAAAAGTTTAAAAGATGGTTGACTCAGGATGGTCTCATTGGCATAAGGGAAAAAGCAGAACTTTTTGACATTTTCAAAGGACTTTAAAGGAATCCAGGATGGCTATTTATGTTCATCATGATGTGACTCATACAAGTTGTGTGATTTAAAAATAGGAAAATTCAATGCTAATTGCACAGACGTATGGCTTCCGGAATAACAATAATAATATCTTACATTGCACAGCTTTTTAGACTACACAGTGCACTTTAGTATTGGATATCTCAGTATATACTCAAAACAACTCCCCTCAAGTATTATTCTCCTAGTTTTGAACAGGAGGCAATGGAATCTTCCGTGAATTGCCCAAGGCCACACAGCCTACCAGTGGCAAAGCCTGGAATTAAGAAAAGCACCTGATGTGTGGCAGAAGCTAAGGAATTTCCATACGTCACAGGTCAGCAACCTACAGCCCATGGGGCCAAATTCAGTCTGTAACCAGTCTTTATAAATAAAGTTTTATTACTACACAGCCATGCCCATTTATTTATACACTATGGTGGTGCTTCTACAGGTGGAATTGAGTATGTGTCACAGAGGCCATATGATTGACAAAGCCTAACGTATTTATCTGGTCCTTTATAGAGATAATGTGCTGTCTCTTGACATCCATGATCTCATTTTTGATTTAATGTTTTAATCTGTACTATACTCACAAGTTTCAAAATCCCCTAAATATAAAAAGGTAAGCAGGGAAAGCCACCCCTACCTGTCCTCTTGGGCAGGGTCCCCACCCCCAGTAGAGGCCCCATAATTAGTTCTCATGCCTCTTTCCAGAGATGGTTTAGTATGCACAGAAGAAATATTCTTTTTTAATTTTAATATTTATTTATTTGTTTATTCGATTTTATTTATTTATTCATGAGAGACAGAGATAGAGAGAGAGAGAGGCAAAGACAGAGGCAGAGGGAGAAATAGGGTACATGCAGGGAGCCTGATGCGGGACTGGATCCCAGACCACGGGATCACGCTCTGAGCCAAAGGCAGAGGCTCAACTGCTGAGCCACCAGGTGTCTCACAAATATTCTTTTCCCCACTTTTCAGTGTGATTTCATATAATTCCCACAAAATCCCTGGAAGGTAAGAAGGATTAGCCCTATTTCACTGATGAGGAGACTGAGGTTGTCTGAGGTGATGCACTGGCAAGGTGGAACGGGATCCATTTACTATTCTAGACCATGGGATCCCAGGGCTTCTGCTTTCACTTTGCAGGCTAGGGACTCACCTAGCTGCTGAATTGGGGGCTGCACTCACCCATAGGGGAGCCCCCCCCCACCTCCTTCTATTGGTCCAAACCACCACCATGGGCTGCTTTCTTTCTTTCTTTTTTTTTGGGGGGGGGGCTGCTTTCTTCCTATTGCATCCCACCCTCATCTCTTTAAAAGTGAAAATGTAAATGGAACAGAATAGAGGACCCAGAAATAGACCCTCAATTCTATGGCCAACTAATCTTCAACAAAGCAGGAAGAATATCTAGTGGAAAAAAGACAGTCTCATCAATAAATGGTGCTGGGGAAATTGGACAGCCACATGCAGAAGAATGAAACTGGACCATTCTCTTACACCATACACAAAGATAAACTCAAAATGGATGAAAGACCTAAATGTGAGACAGGGATCCATCAAAATCCAAGTGGAGAACACAGGCAGCAACCTCTGTGACCTCGGCTGTAGCAGCTTCTGGCTAGACATGTCTCCAAAAGCAAGGGAAACAAAAGCAATAATAAACTATTGGGACTTAATCAGGATAAAAAGCATCTGCACAGCAAAGGAAACAGTCAACAAGGCAGGAATGGGGGAAGATATTTGCATATGACATATCAGATAAAGGGTTAGTATCCAAGATCTGTAAAGAACTTATCAAACTCAACACCCAAAAACCAAACAATCCAGTCAAGAAATGAGCAGAAGACATGAACAGACATTTCTCCAAAGGAGACCTACACATGGCCAACAAGCACATGAATAAATGCTCCACATCACTTGCCATCAGCGAAATACAAATCAAAACCACAATGAGATACCACTTCACACTGGTGAGAATGGCTAAAATTAACAAGACAGGAAACAACAAATGTTGGTGAGGATGTGGAGAAAAGGAAACCCTTTTACACTATTGGTGGGAATGCAAGCTGGTGCAGCCACTCTGGAAAACAATGTGGAGGTTTCTCAAGAATTAAAAAATAGAGCTACCCTATGACCCAGCAATTGCACTGGTAGGTATTTACCCCAAAGATATAGATGTAGTGAAATGATGGGACACCCACACCCCAATGTTCATATCAACAATGTCCACAATAGCCAAACTGGGGGAGGAGCTGAGATATCCTTTGATAGATGAATGGATAAAGAAGAGGTGGTGTATATATACACTGGAATATTACTCAGCCATCAGAAAGAATGAATACCTACATTTACATCAATGTGGATGGAACTGGAGGGTATTATACTGAGTGAAATAAGTCAACTAGAGAAAGATAATTATCATATGGTTTTACTCATATGTAGAATATAAGAAATAGTAAAAGGGACCATAAGGGAAGAAGAGGAAACTGAGTGGGACAAAAATCAGAGAGGAAGACAAACCATGAGAAATTCCTGACTCTGGCAAACAAACAAAGGGCTGCAGAAGGAGAGGGGGGTCGGGGGATGGGGTAACTGGGTAAAGGGCATTTTTTTTTAAAAGATTTTATTTATTTATTCATGATAGTCACAGAGAGAGAGAGAGATGCAGAGACACAGGCAGAGGGAGAAGCAGGCTCCATGCGCCGGGAGCCCGATGTGGGATTCGATCCCGGGTCTCCAGGATCGCACCCTGGGCCAAAGGCAGGCACCAAACCGCTGCGCCACCCAGGGATCCCATTATCAAATAAGGTAAAGGGCATTAAGGAGGGCACGTGATGTGATGAGAACTGGGTGTTTTTTTATTTTTATTTTTATTTATTTAATTAATTTATTTTTTGAGAACTGGGTGTTATACCATATGTTGGCAAATTGAATTTAAATTAAAAATGAAAAAATAAAAGAAAATGTCAAGCATGCATAATGCAGAGAGATGACAATGAAAAACAATGGGCTCCCTGTCCTCATCAGCAGCTTCTTCAGCATCATTCTGCTCTTTGTGTTTATCTTTCCCTCCCTTTTTTATTGGAGATTTTTTGGAAATTCATATTACATAAAATTAACCATTTTAAAGTGAACAAATCTGTGAAGTTTAGTACACTGACAATGCTATACAACCACCCCCTCTGTCTAGTTTCAGAACACTTTCATCCCCTCCAAAAGAAACCTTGAATCCATTATGGTCATTCTCTATCCCAGCGGCGTTCCTTTTTCTTGGCAACTAGGAAGGAATTTACTTACCATCTCTATGGATTTGCCTAATCCGGATGTTTCATATAAATGGGATCATAGACTATGTGACCTTTTGGTGTCTGGCTTCTCTCCCTGACCATCGTATTTTTAGAGTTCATCCACTTAGTAGATGTCAGCTTTTCATTCATTTTTTTTTTTTTTGCAGCTGAATAATATTCCATTGTATGGATGTACCACATTGCGTTTATCCATTTGTCCCTTGGTAGATGTTTTGGTTGTTTCCTGGAAACATCCTATCACCTCACACTTAAATATTTCAATATGAATCTCTCATAAAGAAGGATGTAAAAAAATAACACGATGAAACAGATTTTAAAAATCAAACATGAATTCCTTAGGACTCCCTAACACCCAGCTCAAATTCTCCCTGCCTAAACCATGCCACTTTCTTAGATATAGGTGGTGATCATTTCACAGTGTCTACAAATATCAAATCATAATATTTCCCTCCTGAAACCGATATAGCGTTCTATGTCAATTAGACCTCAATTAACAAAACAAAACAAAACAAAACAATGCCACTTTTCCTAGTAAGGTACATATCCCGACTTTGACACCACCTTAGGAAAAATATGGGGTCCCTTGGTGCCCCCAGAAGCCTCTTAGAAGAAAACATCACTCTCACTGTTAGGAGGAGGCCCCCTTTAAATAGAATTTCGGGAGGGTCGCCTCAAGTTTTTAGAACCTAAATCTTTGCCTGTGGCAGACAAACCCGTGAACTTGCAATTGCCTTTTTTTTTTTTTTTTTTGCTTGAAAAGGCTGTTTTCCTTCTTTTTGCTTTTCTGTTCAAATAATACAACCCCTCGGGCTAAGGAGAGGTGGGAGGTGGATAAGGGGAAGCTGTTTGGGGAATGAACGGAAAAGACTCAAGGAGGGGGTTAGCAGCTGTCTTCCAGTGATTTTTTTTTTTTTTTTTTTTTGTAAGGACATCAATAATTTAGGTTGCAATTGGCGGAGGGGAGACAGTTAAATTCTAAGCGTGATTCCACAAGCCCTGCTGCCTCACGCCTGTTCTACACGCCCCCTCCCCCGACCCCCCAAGTAAAAGAGGGAGAGCCCTCTTGTTAGCATCTTTGCTCCTTCAGAGAAGCCCGTCTGAAAGGAAGTGGACTGGAGGCTAAACAACCTCCTTCTAGAAACTAGGGTCCTACCCATTGCTGGGAGGTCGCCGTGAGCGGTGCTAAGGGGCTCGGAGAAAAGAGCGAGAAAATAATTTTCCCCTCCAAGGAGCAGTGGGGGTGGGGGGTACGTCCTTGGCTGGGTGTGCCTCCCCGTGCTGGGTCCCCGTGGAGCACTTTGCTGGAAATGACCGGTGGCTGATGAGCTGTCGGTTCTCCCCTCCCTCCTCCCAGAATCAGGGAAACCTCCTCCTCCTTCTCTTTCTCCCCCTGGCAGCTGGCACAGCAGCCCGGCTTGGCGCCTGCCTTTGTGGGGAGCCCTCAGCTCAGAACACGGCTGCTCCTGGCGTCCCCCCTTCCCTCTCGTCTTCTTCTTTCCATTGGATGGGCAATGGGTGCGTGGGCTTCAGCTGGCTCGGCTCCCCAGGCGCTGGCAAGGTGGGACCCTCAGGACAGCTGGAGGACCCGCTGCGCTGCCCACTAGCCGCACCGCCCGAGCCCCGGAGCCCATGCGATACAGGTGAGTGAGCGGGTCTTCCAGAGCTGGGGATGCTGGGGCCCGGTCCTGGTCCTGCGGGGAGTCTAATCCTTATCTCCTTGCTGCAACATCACCCCCGTCGGCAAAGGTGGAAGGAAACGCGCTGACCTCCCTCATCCCCTTCCTGTGAACGTATTTTTTTTGGGGGGTGGGGGGGTGGGTGGTGGTGGTTGGAGGAGACAGTGTATATCCAGATTTTACTTATTTCTGTCTTCAAAACATGCTTCACCTTTCTGAATAGTTTCTCTGCGCGGGAGGTGGGGGAGCAGACCCCTCCTTTCCAGCGCATACCTGTTTCTTAAAAATCCATTTTCTTTCAACGGCACTTAGCCCCCTTGTAGCATCTCCTGTCTTTGCCACCTGCCCTGGGCTCCTGCTATTTCCCCAGCGATTAGTTTCTGATCTAAGCCAAGTCTTACTTTTTCAGGTCCTGCGCCCCCACCCCGCCTGCACCCCAGGCTACATTAGCCTCTCTGTGCTTTGAGACCCAGGTAGGCTGGACGAGGGGGGCAGGGCTCGGGATCACGCGCGCCTCCCCTCCCCCATCGCTTCTGTCTTTGGGGGTTCCTCGCCCCCCAGACAAAAGTTGCCTATGCCGGTGTAGCCCGGCCTGGGTTTCTGTGCTCAAGGCTGCGTGAACGCGTTGGAAAACGGGAGATGGCAGATGGAGTTTAGGCTGTTGAGAATAATTACATCGTCTTAGGAAACCGCTTGCTCGTTTAATATTTAATATTCCTCCTCCCCTTGCACCAAATGACAAGCAGCGACAGCGCTTGTCACCCCTCCAGACCAACCCCTCCCTTTTCTTTTGGACACAGTTGACTCTCGGGGTGGCTTTTGTTCCTCGAGAAGTGAGAAAGACTGGCAGCGGGATCTCTCTCCCTTCCCTCCTGCTCTAGCTGCCACAGCGACAGCCTCACAGGACACGTGCCGCGGCGACCCGAGGGGGCGGGAGAGGGAGTGGGCGGCTGGGCTCCTGCCTTCTGGGGGTAGGGGCTGGGGGCTCCTGCTTCTGGGAGCCTGACCACGAGAAGGAACCAGAATAGGATGCAAACAGTAGGACAGAGCACCTCTCCGGAGGCGATAGCCTCGCTGGGGCCGAACCCGAAAGGAGGAGGAGCGCGCACCTGCGCCCCCTCGCACCTTAGCTCCGAGCCAGGGTCCTGGGGGTGCGTCTGCGCTAGGGATCTGGCTCCGGCCCGTGTCCCGTTCAGAGTCCACGACTTCAGAGCATCCTGGCCGTTTCCCACGCAGACTCTTTCAGGGACAGTCTTAGGCCCCTTGTGGGGGGCGGGAGATGTAGGGAGCCTGGGAAGCTGTGATTGATGCTGGCCCCTCTCTTCCCACTTGGCCTCTAAGCCATAGGACACCCCAAACCCAGGCTGCAGGAAGGCCCCGGGAACTCCAGACGTCTTGAGTAGCTGAGTTTATCCTTGTTGATATTTTGTTTTCCTCCAGAGATTTGCAGAGAAGCCTAAAGATGTCACTTGGGGGCAAATATCATCTTTCCTCTTGGAGGGGTTTAGTAAGAGGGATTTAACTCCATGCTATTGTGTGTCTGAGGTTCTCTCTGCCCCCACCCCAATAAATAAACAGAAAGATCAGGACCTGGGGTCCAGAGAGGGAGGGTGGATTTGACATTGAACAAAGTGTTGCAAAAATGACCTGCAAAGTAATGCCCGGTTCAGCTCTGAGGCATCAAAAACTCCGGCAGAGGGTTTTACTTATTTATTTTACTATTCTTTTTGAAATGTTAGCTTACAGGACCAGAGGGCCCTAATGACCTGAGGCAAGTGAGGGGAGATTCTATTCTAGGATCTTTCAATCCTCTCTGTCTTCATTGTGACAAGCAACTGGCTCTTGTTTTACCCCCTCTGGCAAGGCCAAGCCTGTCTGGCAGAGGAGGCTGACTGACTTAGGCACTCATCAGAGTCCCCAGACCTTTTCCTCAAATTGCAGACCTTGGGCCAGCAGCACCTTCTAGGAATGCAAAGTCTCAGGTGCCATCCAGCTCTGCTGGGTTAGAATCTGCATTTGAACACATCCTGGGCAGCCTAGGAGCAGCAGGGAGGAGATAGAGAAGCTGCCTCCTTGCTCAGCGGGGAGCCTGAGGTTGGCTTGATGATCCCAGGGTGCTGAGATCATGACCTGAGCCAAAGGCAGATGTTCAACAGATTGAGCACCCAGTTGCTCCCTTAGCTACTTTTTTAATAAGCAATTTTTTTCTTTTTAAACTCACTGACTTTCTTTTAAGATTTGTTTCTGTTTTTTTTTTTAAATAAAAAAAGTTACAGTATTTTATGAAAATGGTATGTCACTGGGTATAGTTACACTGAGCTTTAAAGGAAAGGACAAGGACATTAGACTTTTGATAAATTGGCTACTTTTAAAATTACTCTCCAGAGTGAGGGGGTAGGTTCAATTTCTAATTTTCTTTTTAAATTATAAAATACACATAATGCACAATTTACCATTTTAACCATTTTAAAGTGCATACTTTTTTGGGAAGATTTATTTTTTTAAATCAGCTTTACGCCCAACATGGGTCTCGAACTCACAACCTTGAGATCAAGAGTCGCAGGCTCCACCAGCTGATCCAGCCAGGTGCCCCTTAAAGTGTGTACTTTAATGGTATTTAGTACATTCACAATGTTGTGCTACCATCTCCTCTGTCTAGTTCCAGAATATTTCCATCACCCTAAAGGGAAGTTCCCTACTAATGAAGCAGTCACTCTGCCTCCCATCCCTGGCAACTGCCAATCTGTGTTCTGTTTCTGTGGGTCTCCCAATGCTCCCATACTTCATATAAATGGGATCGTACAGGGGCCCCTGGCTGGCTCCGTTGGTGGAGCATATGACTCTTCATCTTGGGGTTGTGAGTTTGAGCCCCACATTGAATGTAGAGATTACTTAAAAATAAGATATTTTTAAAAAGTAAATGGAATTATACAATGGGTAGTCTTTGGTCTGCCTTCTTTCTCTTCTTCTTCTTCTTCTTCTTCTTCTTCTTCTTCTTCTTCTTCTTCTTCTTCTTCTTTCTTCTCCTCCTCCTCCTCCTCCTCCTCCTCCTCCTCCTCCTCCTCCTCCTTCTTCTTCTTCTTCTTCTTCTTCTTCTTCTTCTTCTTCTTCTTCTTTTTGTAGCTCTCATTTCCCTCTTCCCTATCACATGATCCACCTATCCCTGTCCTAAATTATGCAGGTTAGATGGAAGTAACAGAACCGTATCACTGGATCTACTAATTTGCACGTTGATTCTTAGTCACCAAGAACAAAGTGTAGGGGGGCTTGGTCTTCAAACATTTTTTTTAAGACTGGATGTGAGGGCTACTCACCTTTTTTTAATGTGGCTCCAACTTTTGTATCTAGTTATTTCTCTCCAGCAAGAACCATGGCTAAAATTTCTTTCAGCCTTAGGGGAGACAGTTTCTAGACAATTTCTTGAGAATTTTAAGATCCCAAGACACACAATGGCTGAATCACAGTGGCACCCAGTTGGCTTTCAATAAATATTTGTTGAGCGAAGAAAGCACATCAGCACTAATAATCACTGTCATAATGAATTACTATCATCACATATTAACATGTTGATACCACACACAGCTAATTACTGGCCAAAGGGGCAGGATGAGTGATGGGGACAGTGAAACTCTTCCCTTGAGAGGTCAAATACACATATTGAGTGAGGGAAAAAAATCCAAAGATGCGGAGAGTAGGCAAAAGTACCCACCTACCCCTGCCTGAGCACATTGCAGAGAGCAGATGCAGGATGGTTTAGTTCGAGAAGCAACAGTATAGGAACACTTTCCCCTAGGAGAAATCCCTCCCCCACCCCCGACAGTCTGTCCGTTCTTACTTTTATTTTTTTAAGTATCTTTTATTTATTTATTTGAAAGAGAGAGAGAGAGAGAGAGAGAGAGAGAGAGAGAGAGCCAGCATGGGGGCACAGGGAGAGGAAGAATCAGGCTCCCCACCTGAGCAGGGAGCTGGAAGGTGAGCTCTATTCCAGGACCCTGGGATCACAACCCAAGCAGAAGGCAGACGCTTAACAGACTGAGCCACCCAGGTGCTCCTGTCCTTTTTATTTTTAAACCTTCCAGCACAGATAGATTCAAGCAAGTTTGTAGGGGAAAAGAAGGGTGAGAGAGAGAGAGAGAGAGAGAGAGAGAGAGAATGAGTGGGCAATGGAGGGCCTGGACCATGGCTAGTGGGAGAGGAAGTACAAGGTGGAATCACTAGCCTTGATGATGAGTAGAATGTGGGGTGAAAGAAGGGAAGGGGGGACCCCACGGTGGTTGGGGCGATGAATTCCACTACATTTTGAATTTCTTGCAAATTCAATGACTAGAGGGTCCCTGTGAACACCCGAGTCTGGGCATCTCCCTTCTCTGCTTAGAACCCTGCATGGCTCCCAATCTCATTCGGCAAAGCTGAAGTCCTTTGGATGGTCCACAGGGCCCTGCACTCTTTGTCCCCATCACTTCCCTGTCGTCACCCCCTTCCATTCATCCTCACTCACTCCACTCCAGCCACACAGACTTCCTTGCTGTTCCTTGAACACATCAGGCATGCTGCGGCCACATGGCTTTTGCATCGGTTCTTCCTTCTGCCTGGAATGCTTTTCTCCACCCAGCACCCTCATGACTTCCTCCTCACCTCTTTCAGGTCTTTACTCAAATGCTTCTTCCTCCCTGGGGCCTCTTCTGGCCACCTTCTCTAAATGACATAGCACTCCCCCTTCCTTTCTCCTTTCCTGGTTTCTTTTTTCCTTTTGACATTCTGCATATTTTACTTGTTTATCTTTTTCTTGTCTGTCTCCCCCACTGGAGTGTCAGTTCCATGAGGACAGGGACTTGAGTCTCTTTTGTTCACTGCTGGGTTTCCAGCATCTAGAACAGTGCTGGGTACACAGTAGGTGCTCAATAAATACTGCTGTGTGAGTGAATAAGTGAATGAAAGAATGATGGGAGGATCATGAAGGAATGATCTGAATGAAGCTGGAAAAAAGAATTCAGCATGAGATTCAGTGGCTCACATGGATCCTGCCCAGCGGCCTGCACCAGGGGTCTCCATTCCTCTCTCCCTCCTCACTCCCAGCCAATGTCCTGGGGCTGCTCCTGAAATCCAGGGATCCCAGTGTCTTGGCGGTGCTGTGATCAGTGAGGGAGAAAGCAGGTGAAAACGACAGCAGCTGCGTGGTGGCGTCTTCTCACCAGGGGATGGAACTTTGCAGCCGTGCTCAGGGCCGTGTTGGCGGGCTGGTCTCAGCCTAGCCTTCGTCCTCTGCCATCTGGCCTGGCATTTTATTCTGCTCTGTTCTCCTGTATTTGGGGCAATTCTGGAGTTTTGCCCCAAGCAATGAGAGTTCTTGCTTGCCCTGGCTTTAGTTTTCATGTCACCTTGCTCTTTGCATCTCTGTGCCAATGTGGGGTGTGGGATGGGTCCCCACTGCCTGAATTGGGTAGCCTTTGTATTCATCTGGGCTTAGCATATCCTCAATAAGTGGGTGTCAGGAGGGGAGGCAAGACTGATACACTGGGGCCACTGGGAATATGTAAGTATCTTCATTAAGATGTGTGGGTGTTTTTGGATCACCTCTTTGATTTTCTTTTTACACATTTAGAAATTTTTAGCGATTACGCATACTATAAAATTTACCATTTTAGCCCATTTTTCAGTGGCATTAAGTACACTCACGCTGTCGTGCAAGCATCCCCACCATCCGTCTCCAGAACTTTCTCATCTCAAACTGAAACTCTGTCCCCATGAAACATAGACTCACCATCCCCAACTTCCTCCCTAGCTCAGCCCCTGGGTCCCACCATCCTACTTTCTGCCTCTATGCATTTGACTCCTCTACAGACCTCATGCAAACGGAACCAGACAGGATTTGTCCTTTTGTGACCGGCTTATTTCACTCAACATGAAGTCCTCAAGCTTCACGTGTGTTGTAGAAGGTGTGAGAATCTCCTTCCTTTTGGGGGCACCTGGCTGGCTCAGTTGGTGAGCATGGGACTTTTGTACTTGTAGGTTCGAGTCCCACATTGGTATAGAGATTACTTAAAAAGAAAAAAAAAGAATCTCTTCCCTTTTTAAAATTTTAATTTAATTTATTTTATTTATTCATGAGAGACACACAGAGACGTAGGCAGAAGGAGAAGCAGGTGCCCTGCAAGGAGCCCGATGTGGGACTCGATCCCGGGAAGCCAGGATCAGGACCTGAGCCAAAGGCAGACATTCAACCACTGAGCCACCAGGTGTCCCAAATCTCCTTTTTTAAGGGCTGAATGATAGTTCATTGTCCGTATATACCACGTTTTGTTTATCCATTTATCTGTGGGTGGACATTTGGATTTGTTTGCTTGTTACCAATTCTCACTCCCACCAACAGTGCAGAGAGCTGCCTTTTCCTTACACCCTGGCCAGCACTTGTCATTCCTGTCCTTTTGATAATAACCATCCTAATAGGTGTGAATATCTCAGTGTGGTTTTGATTTGCATTTCCCTGATGATTAGTGACGTTTGGCACCTGTTTACGTACTTGATGGCCATTTGGAGGTCTTCTTTGGAAAATGGCTATTTAGTTCCTCTGCCCATTCATTGTTTTTTTTTGTTCTGGATACTGAGTTGTACGAGTTCTTTGTAGATTTTTTTTTTTTTGTTTTTTTTGTTTTTTTTTTTTTTTTTTTTTTAGATTTTGAATGCTGACTTTTTATCAGGTCTACAATTTGCAGACATTTTCTTCCACTCAGTAAGTTGCCTTTTCATTTTGCTGATGGTTTCCTTTGCCGAACTGAAGCTTTTTAGTTTGACGCCGTCCCATTTATTGATTTTTGCTTTTGTTCCTCCCTCTTGTAAGTTTTTACTTCTGGGGCAGAGCCTTGACACTCGCCCCATACCTGGCTACCTGCTCTGGAGATTGTTTGTTCAGGGCTCGGAAATCACTTTTACTATCAGCCAAATAAAACATCATCCGGAAGGTGACAAATGCGTTTGAAGGTCGGTTAAAAATGACATTTGGATTATCGTCATCCTGGCTGTTAGAAGCCACGGTCTGCTGAATTTCACACTCGTTGGCCTAGAACTCTGGAGGGGATACCATTTCCATGAGTCTTAGCAACCCATCTTTGTCCAGGGCGAGATTAAGATGCTTTATTGACCAAGGTTTAAGCACACAGACAAGACAGGAAGGAGCAAAACTGCCTGGGAGAGCTTCAAACAAGCAGAAGAAAGTAAAGGCTGAGAAAGAACAAGAGAGATGTGGCGGGAGTGATTTCATGTGGAGATGTTATTTCTTAGCTCTCCCTCTTTTTATTTTTTATTTATTTATTTTTTCTCCCTCTTTTTAAAAAATATTTTATTTATTTATTTGAGAGATGGAGTGCACATGCCAGCGTGAAGGGCAGAGGGAGAGGAAGAAGCAGGCTCCCCGCTGAACTGGGAGCCCGACATGAAGCTTGATCCCAGAACCCTGGATCATGACCTGAGCTGAAGGCTAATGCTTACCTAACTGAACCACTCAGGTGCTTATCTCTCTTTTTAAAAAAGATTTATTTATTTATTTGAGAGAGAGAGAGAATGAGAGGGGGGAGGGCAGAGGGAGAGGGAGAGATACAATCTCAAGCCAACTCCCCACTGAGTGTGGAGCCCCAACCTAGGGCTCGATCCCAGGACACTGAGATCATGACTTGAGCCAATATCAACAGTTGGACACTTAACCAACTGAGTCACCCAGGTGCCCCTCTTAAGTCTCTTTTTAATGAACACTTTGGTGTTCTTGACAGGACTGCACACTTGTGTGTATTCCACTTGAATTCAAAGCTTCCAAAACACAAGGAAAGCATTCGTTAAATGGAACCGATGTTGCTTCTGTCAAGTAATGTATTAGTTACTACAACTGTGGACTGAGTTGTGTCCCCCAGATTCATATGTTGAAGCCCTAACCCCCAGTATGATGGCTTTTGGAGATTAGCCTTTGGGAGTTAGATGCGGTCACCAGGGTGGGGCTCTTATGATGGGATTAGTGTCCTTATACGAGGAGACACTGGAGGGCTTGCTCTTGCTGTCTCTTCCGTGTGAGGACGCAGCAAGAAAGTGACCATCTGCAAGCCAGGAAGAGAGTTCTCACCAGAAACTGACCATGCTGGTCTTAGACTTCCATCTTCTAGAACCATGAGAAAATAAATTTCTGTTGCTTAAGCCACTCAATCTCTGATTTGTGATGGCAGCCCAAGGTGACTCAGCAGATACAGCGTGCTGCTATGACAGACAGGCCTCCAAATGGATGGCAAGTTAAGTATGCACAATCCTGGGAGGGTGTTCCTGGCCAGCAGATGGCTCTCTTCCTCCATACCATGCCTCAAGATCATGGGGGACAATACCAACTCCCACAGATTGCTTATGTTTCAGGAGAAGTGGCCCTTGCAAGAAAATAGCTCAGTGCCGGACTCTGGGTTGGACCTCAGAGAGAGATCTTGGGAGTCCCAAGAAACTTGGATTCATATCCCTGGCTTGTCTCCTCCATGCTCTGGGAACTTGGGTGAGCCATGAGCCACTGCATCTCACTCAACTACAGTCTTATCTGTAACACGAGGGAGTAGATTTCCCACCTCCTCTGGGACTTGTGTTTAGGTGGAGAGACCTGATGTGTGGCTCTTTTCCTGCCCAACTCAAAACTTAGTTGTCGATAGGTAAGGCAGGTCTAATCCTTCTGAATGAATTTCCTATAATTATTTCAACTTTAAAAATATTTTATATGCTGTAAAAAACACGCAGTGCTCAAATGAATTTTCACACACACATATATACAATGTCCTCACCATCACCCAGGTCAAGAGTCAAGGAACTTCCATCCCCCCAGTGGGTTGCCAGGTTAAGAAAATTAAAAAATATAGGGAACACCTGTTAAAATTGAATTTCAGATAAACAGTGAGTAGCTTTTTAAGGTAAGTATATCCCATGCAACTAGGCATCCTGTATTTTATCTGGAAATCTCACCAGTAAGCTCCCTTGTGTTCCATCCCAATCAGCAGCTCCTCAACTGAAGGTCAACAGCATTCTTCTGATTCTCATTACTGTAGAATCATTTTGCCTGTTTTTGAGCCCAACTTGGGGCTCAATCCCAGAACCCTGGAATCATGACCTGAGCTGAAGGCAGACACTTAACCAACTGAGCCATGCAGGTGCCCTGCGCATTCTTTTTCATTGCTGCGTAGTATTCCCTGATATGGATATTTCACAGTTTGTTTCCCATTTTCTTGTTGATGGACCTTTGGGTTGCTTCTAGTTGGATCTTTATGAACATGACTTTTGGTAGCGATATACAGTCAGGAGTCGAACTGCTGTTTTAACCTTTTCAATTTTCTTCCCAGTGGGGAGGGGGTGGGTAGAGGAAGACATACACCCACACCAGTGAATAAATTCAAGTCTTGTAGGGTTACATTCTGGCCCCTACCTGGCTTTACTTTTATTTCCTGAATGAAGGACCTCGAGGCATTTTTGAGTTCCCATGCCCTCTCTCTCTAGGAGCATCATGTGTCTTTCCAGTGTGTATGATGAGCCTGCGAAGTTCTAGAGAATGTTTTCAATGTTTTCTTTTTGCTTTTTTGCTTTGTTGCCATACTTTTACTAATTTTCAGTGGAGATAAACCTGCTTTACCAGTAATTTTTTTTTTATTATTTTTATTTTATGATAGGCACACAGTGAGAGAGAGAGAGGCAGAGACACAGGCAGAGGGAGAAGCAGGCTCCATGCACCGGGAGCCCGATGTGGGATTCGATCCCGGGTCTCCAGGATCGCGCCCTGGGCCAAAGGCAGGCGCCAAACCGCTGCGCCACCCAGGGATCCCTGCTTTACCAGTAATTATTAGCCCTTATTTCGTTCATAGGTGGTGAAGCCCGGTGCCCAGGACAGCTGTATAAATGTCCCTGTCCACATGCAGGGGGTCACAGAAGGCCCCCAGACTTCCCTGCAGTCCTCTCCCTCCCTACACCTTTCTCAGAGCTCCAGTACCAGCCTATATTAATCACGGCATCTCCAGGCACCATCTGGTTGCCATGGAAACCCAGGCTGGTCCAGGCATGGCAGTAAGGGGTCAGTCCCCCATCTCAGGTGTGGCTTCAATTTGGATTCAGGAAAGCTGTGGATACAGCGATACCTGGGTGCTTTGTAAAATTCTATTCTTACCACATTAACAATATGGCTCTCTGTGGCCTCAGGCTTCATGCGGCTTATTTTCTTCTATTTGCTTTTCCCCATTGTCTTCTCTTTGCACCGTCTGTTCATGGAACCTGGCTGCTTCTGGGGGAAGCAAACCCCACATGCTTTGCCATTTCTTCTGTGCTGTGGTTGGGCAAACAGAGAGACGGAACAGCACACCTGGTCATGGGGCCCAGCAGGTGCCAGGGACGGACACCTGGCTGGGAAGAGCCTGTTGGCTGGGGATGTGTTTGTTTCTCATGTGTACACATGGGACAGCTGGGGCTCCGTTGGAAGCGCTCTGCAGAGCACACGGGATGGTGTTGCTAGAGCAGCTGTCCCCCATCCCCACTGCTGCCAGGCTCTGCCTGCCTGCCACAATATCAACATGAGACCCAGTGTTGACCAAGCACTTTCCTGGCCCAGTGCTGTGCTCAGGATGCTGCCTTCCCACAGGTTAGCTCACTGATCGCTCACGATGGCTCTCTGTGGTGCTTATCACCACCTCCACGTTGTGCAGGAGGAAACAGACGTGGAGGGTTCAGTAATTTGCTGAGGACCACACGGTGAGCTGATCGTGTGCTGGGGTAGGACCTGGCATCTTCTTTCCCACCATCCTTCATCCCTTCCTTACTTAGGAGAAGTCCGGGACCCCAGGCCATTGCAAGGTGCTTGCTGATGTTTTCTTGGGTAGACCCGTTCCTGAGTTTATTCATTCATTCAAGCAAGAAATATTTAAGGTGACAGGGACCCAACAGCAATGAGACAGATCAAGATCCTTGCCCACGTGGCGCTGACTTCCTCTGGGGGAGGCATATGTTATCCGAGGCTGCACATGATGAGCACCAGTCCCAGAGAGTGACCAGCCTCATGAGGAAGCCCGCATTGGAGGATGTGATGGGGAGCGCCTGCACCTGCCCATAGCCCTGCATGATGAAAGGGAGCTGGCCTATCAAAGATGAGGGGAACAGCATTCTAGGAAGCAGGAACAGCAGGTGTGGAGGTGGAGTGAGCTCAGCAGAGACCAGAAATTGTGAGGAGGCCCTTGAGTCTGGAGCTAAGAGGGCAAAGAGGAGAAGAGAAAGGGATGAGGTCAGGGAGAGGGGACAATAGGGTGTGGCTTTTATTCCTGTAACTGTGGAACTGTTGACTGCAGACTTTCAGAAAGACCCACCGACTCCACAGCAAAGGGCATGGTGGGAGTTGGCAGTGGGAGCAGGGAAGCCCACTGACCCTGGAGAGGCAGCTGTGAGAGTCCAGGTGAGCCTTGTGGTGGGGGAGGGGCATGCAGTGGTTAGAAGTGATCGGATTCAGGATATATTTTGGAGGTGAGTGAGTGGTTGGGACCCAATGATGCATCTGATGCACGGAGTGGAGGCCAGGAGTGACTACTCTGTGGTTTGGGCATCAGAGTAAACCAGGAAATCCACAGGGTGGGAAGTGAGGTGACCCAGAGCATGTGCTGTAGGGAGGGGTGGGGAATGGAGCTTCCTGTCTTGGGGCTGTGGGACAAGCAGGTGGATGTCTCCGAAGATGTCACCTGGGGTGTATGCTTTAGGTTTCGTCTTTCCTGATCCTCCTCCCACCTTCCTGGATCCAAATACACCTTCTGTGGGTGTGGAGAATTTTTTCCATTAAGGTGCTTCCAACTGTGCCTGGTCTCTAGGGTTTTAGCTAAGTGATAGATACTATACAGGACATCCAGTCTGTAAGCAGGATTCTTTTTTTTTTTTTAAATACTGACGCAGATTATATATATATATATATATATATATATATATATATATATATATATATATTTTTTTTTTTTGGCGGAGAGGGGCGACTCCTGCAGGCAGGAATGGAGCCCAGTAGCAAGGCACTAGAACTCACCTTCTGTCCTCAGCTTTATTTCTGTAAAATGGAAAGGAAAATGCCTTCCGTGTGTGGGTGCTTATAAAAGGAACAACAGATTTTTTTTTCAATGCAAAGGGAAGGCTTTGTAAATGCACGATTGTAGATGTTTTAGAGTAAGATTTCATGACCAGGGATTGAAGCTTAAAGGCATCATGATGGGTAGATTTATTAAACTCCATCAGTTAAGAGATTTGGAAAAGACCAGAGAGTAACTGTTGTCTTTAAACTGAACGTGAATTGATCTGCTTAGGAGGGGCTGGGAGAGCTCTTTGGATGCTTCTAGCAGGGCGAGAGGAAATGGGGTTTGGGGGGAGATAAGCTTCCATTCCCACACCTGTTTGTTTGTTTGTTTGTTTGTTTATTTATTTGCAATCCAGAGGTGGCCTGAACCCATCTCCAACACCTCTAGGTGTTGAGGTGACTTATACAGCATTTGTACGTACGTGAGATTCAGCCTCTTAACCCTATTTCATCCATGCTAGCCTTCCAGTGGGTTTGCTTTTCTCGGACAGATGCAGAGAGGCTAGTGGTGGGGACTTTCCAGGTGGGGAAAATAAGTTTGAGATTGAAAATATGCTGTTGAGTGAGGTGTGCATTCTGAAAGCCATGGACTAGCTCAGTCCAGGAGGAAACAAGTAGACTCATCTCCATGGTCCTCAAAGTCTCATAAGCTGTGCCTCATCACCTCCCTACCCTCATCTCCTCTACTGTTTCCTCAATCACTCACAGCTGTTAAGACTTCTGCATTGTTCCTTGAGCAAGTCACACACAGCCCTGCCTCAGAACCTTTGCACCTGCTCTTCTCTCTGCCTAGAACATTCTTCCCTCAGATACCCACATGACTCCTGCATCACCTCCTTAGAACCTCTGCTCGTTCACATGTCATTCTCTCAGTGAGGCCATTTCTGACCCCTACTTGTTTATTTTAAAAGATTATTTATTTTTAGGGATCCCTGGGTGGCTCAGCGATTTGGCGCCTGCCTTTGTTCCAGGGCGCGATCCTGGAGTCCTGGGATCGAGTTCCGCATCGGGCTCTCGGCATGGAGCCTGCTTCTCCCTCCTCCTGTGTCTCTGCCTCTCTCTCTCTCTCTGTGTCTATCATAAATAAAAATAAGTAAATATTTTTTAAAAAAATAAAAAGATTATTTATTTTTTAAAAAGATTATTCATTTATTTGTTTGAGAGAGAGAGAAAGAGAGCACGAGTGTGGGGAGAGGCAGAGGGAGAAGCATGCGTCCCACTGTGCAGGGAACCCGATGTGGGGCTCGGACCCCAGGATCCTGAGATCATGACCCAAGCTGAAGGCAGATGTTAACCGACTGAGCCACCCTGGTGCCTCTCTGACCCCCTATTTAATACAATAACTAGCCCACCCAACAATTCCTGTCGCCCTTTATTATGGATTCAATTGTGTCCCCCCCCTTTCATATATTGAAACGCTAACCCCCAGTACCTCAGAATGTGACCGTATTTGGAGACAGGACCTTTAGAGAAGTAATTAAAATAAAATTAGGTCATACAGGTGGGCTCTAGTCCAGTATGACTGGTGTCCTTGTAAGAAGAGATTAAGACACAGACATGCACAGAGGGAAGATCTTGTGGAGGCACAGGATAAAGAAAGCCGTGTACAAGCCAGAGAGAGAGGGCTCAAAAGAAATCAATCCTGCCACCACCTTGATCTTGGACTTGAAAGCCTCCAGAATTGTGGGGAAATAAATTTCTGTGCCTTGAGCCACCCAGTCTGTGGTACTCTATTATGGCTCCAGCAAACAAATACACCTTTCCAGATTAACTTCCACCACACTTTTAGCCTCTGATCTCTATAGTATGCTTATTATATTCATCATACATCTGTTTCCCCGGTAGAACGTCTGTTCCACGACAGGAGGAGATTTGTCTCATTCTGGGCTGTGTCCCCAGCTCCCAGCAAGGGCTCTTACACAGTGGCTGCTCACCTAGTGTTTGTTGAGTGAATAAGTAAATGAAAATGGAGCGCAAGAGCCCGGGAGCCTGAGTTCCTCGGAGCGCTATCCGGTACTGAGTCTCCATCCCCTACATGTGTGAGTGTCCCTTTTCCCCAAAACCCAGCCAGGTGGCGGAGAGCAGGCTCACTGGACAGATGGCCACGTCCCACGTGGATTTCAGTTTTCTGAGTCGCCCTGTGGAGCCCACAGGACTCAGGGACCGGAGGAGAGTGAGCGGGCGGTCTCCCGATGACCCATTGCGCAGAGCAGGAACACTGAGGCGCTGAGCGCATCCAGCGTCGCGCCCTCCGGGGTGCGTCCCTCCATCAGGGAGCGGCGGTTGCCGGGCAGCTCCCGAGGAGCCGCTTCCCGGCCGCAGTTGCCAGGGAGATGCTAAACCCCGCTGGCCGGCCCGGGGGCCGCGGGAGTGGCCGTCCCCGTCCCGGGCGCCCTCCCTCCCGGCCCGGCGCTCACCCTCCGCCCGCTCTCTGCTCTCTCCTCTAGCCGCGCGCTGTGCTGGAGGCCGAAGACCCTGCGAGTTCTGAGCGAGGCCCATGGATGTGGAAGGCCTCCCGGGTCCCGGACCCCATGTTCTCTCCGCGCAGCTATGACGCCCTGCACGACTGCGGCTCGGGGCGCCCCGCCAGCGCCCCGCAGGACGCGCGGGCCCCCCGGATGAGCGGCGGCTGCCAGGCCCCCCCGCTGAAGCGGCGCGGCGGCGTGGTGGACCACCGGGATGTCATCTTGGCCCACCAGGCGCACAAAGTCCACAGCACCCCCCAGGCCAGGAGGAAGGAATGGGAGTGAGTACGCGGGGCGGACGGGCCGGGACGCCCCAGGGACTGGAGCGCACCCCTGGAGCGGGGCGGGCTGCCGACACCTCCCTCCCTTGCCTGCGGATCGGTCCCTGCCCTGAGCCCGCGTGGGCCCCCGCGCAGCCCGGGGTGCGGCAGCAAAGGGTTTGGTCCGCGGAGGATCCTGCCTGCGCCCGGGTCTGTGGCTGTCCCCTCGGATGGGAGGCATTTCTGAATCGGGCTGAGAAATGCTGTTTTCGGGGGCAGGAGGGCTGGCCATAAAGTTTGTACTGCAGGTGGGGGGGGGGCTGGGGGAATGTGCTGGGTCTGGGAGCTCTGTCCTGGGTCTGGGGGCTTTGCCAGGGACCCCGCAAGTGGGTCTCCTCCTGAGAGTCGCCTTGGGGAGGAAGGGTGGGCTTTGAGCCGGCTCTGTTCCTGCGATCTTGGGCAAGTGGCCTCCCTGGACTCATACCCTCACCGTGAAATCGCTCTTTCTAGGCTGATGTGTGTGTGTGTGTGTGTGTGTGTGTGTGTGTGTGTGTGTTTCAGTCCCAGGTTCAGAGGGAAAACTGGTGCTTTTTATCTTTTTCTTTTTCTCAAGACCTTCTCTGGCAAAGGCTCAGAGCTGGGGTGGATTCCTGAACAGACATCAAGAAGGTGGGATTCTGATTTCAAATTTCAGGGCGACTGGAGCAGCGCCTGGCCTGGATGCTAATCACTCCTGGGGACCCTGAGATTCCCCTCTCCCACCCTCTCCAGGCTCCGTCTGACCTCTGGGAATTGAGCAACATGGTCTCCAGCACCGCACAGCCTTCTCCACTAGGCTTCCTTGGGGTTTCTGTCTGCTGGGAGGAAGAGCTGGGTTATAAATGCCAGTTGGATTCGGGGTGTGCTGCTGAGGGATGTGTAAATATAGAGTGCAATGAAAACTCACCGAAAGGGGTGCTTATTTGGCCTCTGAGGTGGTTTCCTGAGGTTAGGCTGACATCTGGTGGCATATTGAGGCATCATGTAGAAAGGCAATGTGATCAAGCCTTATTCCTATTTCCAGTGTTCCTTCTGATTTTCTCCTCCCCATCCACCTATCTAGCCACCCACCCACCCATCCTTCTATCTGTCCATCCATCCATCCATCCATCCATCCATCCATCCATCCATCCACCTGTCCATATTCCTATCCATCCACTCGCCCACTCATCCATCCTTCCCTCTGCCTATCTGTCCATCCATCCTTCCATAAATAACTGGCATCCACCCAATGTCTGCAGCTGCGATGCCAAACACCGATCTTCTAATATCCCCTCTCTAGGACTTGCTTACTCTGTCCTCTCCCTTCCATCTTGAGTCTGTTTATTTCCAGTCTCCTGTTTTCCTTTATTTTCCTTTTGAAAAGAAATTTGATTAGTTCTCTCAGAGGCAGTGAGGCTTCTTTAAGGGGTTAAAACGAGTTATTTCTGCAGACCACTGAAAAGAGATTTTAGGGTAAGGGAAAGTGTTAGTGAATTAAAGAAGTAAAAAAAAAGTCTTGACAGCCCAAAGAAAATGATCATTATAATTTATAATAATAAAGGCAGCTAATGCTTACTGAGCACCTCCTGACTGATAAACGCTTTATTATGATCTTGTTGCCTAGTCCCGCTCTGCCGCGTGGTAGATTCTACATTATCCCCATTTCACGGATGAGAAAGGAGAGGCTGGGAGAAGTGAAGTAATTGGCCCCGGGCCTCCCAGCTAGGCAGTGGCAGACCTGGGGTTCAAATCCTGGGCTGTCAGCCTCCAAAACTCAAGCTCTTAATCAACCCTTTGGCCAAAGAGTTTCTACAGCAGGAAATGGTGGAAATTTACTTTCAAATAACTTAGAAAGAAAGCCAGCCATATCCTGGAGAAAGAGAAGCAGGGGAGGGTATTCAGCATCAGGAGACATTGGTTACCATGTCAATTCCACCAGAACCTTCTTTTTAAAAAAAAAAAAAAAGATTTTATTTATTCATTCAGAGAGACACACACACACAGAGAGAGAGAGAGAGAGAGAGAGAGAGAGAGACGCAGAGATACAGCCAGAGGGAGAAGCAGACTCCGTGCAGGGAGCCCCATGTGGGACTTGATCCTGGGTCTCCAGGATCACACCCTGAGCCAAAAGCAGATGCTCAACTGCTGAGCCACCCAGGGATCCCCCAGAACCTTCTTGAATGCCCAACTTGTGCCTCAGTCTCCCATTCCTGTTGCTTTCTAGGACCATATGAAGATTCTCAGTCTTTATAGCCATGAGCTCCAAACTTCTGAACTCCTACCCCTGCCAGTAAAACAAACACACCTTAAGCACACCGTAACATAGATATTTTTATTTATTTGTCAATTATATAAGTATTCTGCTATATTTATTATATGCCCTATACAATAATATACATAAAATAGAAATGTCAAAAGGCTGAGGCACCCGTGGGATACATATTTTTAAGTGGTTTTATTTTTTTAATTTAATGTACAAAACAGTTTACTCTCATGCTTTTGAAGTTTACTTTCACTTTTTTGAATCCTGTGTTTGTAAGAGCTCTTTCCTCTGAAAATGTTCAAATATACTAAGTAGAGAGAACAGCGAGTCCCCCACATACACATCACCCAAATTTAATAATTATCGGAATTTTGCCAGACTTACATCATCCATCCTTTTTTGTCTTTCTTATTTTCCGAGCTATTTTACAGCAACTCCCCAACCTTGTATGATTTTACAAGCTTTAGACAACATCTCTAAACCACACAGACATTTTCGTACTCGTATCACATTGGCAGAACTAACAATGGTTTTTAAAATTATCATCTAACTTCCGCTCCACATTCAGGTATCTCCACTTGTCTTTTTACAGCTGATTTCTTTGAATCGGGAAGCTCTCTATGTTGCATTTGGTCATTATATCTTTTAAAAAATATACATAATGTAGAATTTACTCTTTTAACCACTTGTGAGTCCAGTTGGGCAGCATTAAGCCCATTCAATTCATATGGCTGGGCAGCCTCAGCACCGCCCATCTTCAGAACTCTTTGAACTTTGCAAAACTGAAACTCTGTCCACATGAAACACTAATTCCCCACAAACCAGCCCCTGGCACCCGCCATCTACTTTCTGACTATCAATCTGGCTACCCAAGGGACCCCACATAAGTGAAATCCTATAGCATTTGTCTTTTTGCTCTTTCACTTATTTTTTAAAAGATTTTATTTATTTATTCATGAGAGACACAGAGACACAGGCAGAGACACGGGCAGAGGGAGAAGCAGGGTCCCTGAGGGGAGCCTGATATGGGACTTGATTCCAGGACCCCGAGATCACGCCCTAAGTTGAAGGCAGATGTTCAACCATTGAGCCACCCAGGTGTCCCTCCTTTTGCTCTTTTAGCATAATGTCCTCAAGATTAACTCGTGTTGGCAGATATGAGAATTTCCTTCCTTTTTAGGGCTGAATAATATTCCAGTGCCTGGAGGCACCACATCGTGTAGATCCATTCGTCTGTTGAGGGAAACTCTTAGGTTGCTTCCACCTTCTGGTGATTGTGAATAACGCTCCCGTGAACATAGGTGTATAAAGGTATTTTCTGGACCCTGCTTTCAACTCTTCTGGGTGTGTTGCTGGATCCTGTGGTGATTCTGTAAGTCTTCAGTAGTCTGTAACAGTGTTTTCTCCCTGTCCACCCTTTTTACCATCCCATTGGCTCACAGAGGAGGCCGGATCAGTTGTCCTGTGTAATATGCGTTGCTCTGAATCATCAGTTTGGAAACTTTATTTCTGCACATCCTGTTAACCATGCAGCTCTGCCTGTCTATGGGAATCCCACTCAGGAGAAGTCTCCACCGAGGTGAAGCGGACCAGAGTGATTGCGACTCCACATCTCAAGATGTCTTCATGAGAATTTTGAATGTTTTTTGGCCACAACTCCTGATAGGGATTGGAGGACATCACCACCTTTTCTGCTTCATCCTGGGACCTATGGAGTCCTGGTGCCAGGAAGGGACTGAGTCTCAGCTCTGCCATTTCTCACTGCTCCTTTCTGTCCTGGTTACTATTTTCCTTGACCCTTGCTTTCCAGGCAGAGATCTTTTATGGCTACATGTCCCTGTTGCCAGCCCTTATCCCAATCCATCAACCCATTTACACGGGGCTGTGCAGAGCCGGGTATATCACTCTGCTTATTAATCTCCTTGCCTGTCTGTCTTGCCCACTGGAATGTTCCTGGCAGGGATGCTTGTCTGTTTCATTCAATGCCATGTCCCCAGCATCGGAGACCCAGGCTAGTAGCCAGTGGGTGCTCAGTAAATATCCGTTGAAGGAACACACCGGATGAGAACGAGTCAGGGCTGCTGCCAACTAGCTCGGTGGATGCAGTTCAGCCAGAGAAGCTCAATGCTTGTCCTTGTTTTAGATGAAGCAATAACAGGGTGGGAAGGTGGAGTATTTGCTTTTGCACTTCCCCAAATGTACTCCCTGAGGTGCCCCAACCTGCTTTGGAGGTTCTTGCACCCCGAATTGTGGGGCGGGGGAAGTGTTCTTACTTTCCCGCCACTCTCTCCTGCATATTTTTTTCTTACTTTACCTTCCGCCCCTTCCCTCCTCCCCTCCCTCTGTCTTCCCCTCTACTTCTTTCTTTTACCAATATTTAGGACACCCTCTCTGTGTCCAGCTCCACGTGGGGGCCTTGGGGGCTCATAAGTCAACAGTCAACTCTCGTGGCAATGACACTTTCCACCCAGCAGGAAAACCCAACATGAAATAAATGGTGACCAGCAGGAAGAGCGCCTGCCTGCCAAAGGGCTGTGCTCTAGGGAAGTGGGGGGACTGCCCCCACCCACCCAGGGCCTCCTCAGGGAGGAGGATCTCCAGGTTAGTTCTCATCCTGTGCCAGCAAACCCCTGCAGGGCCTCCTGAGATGCACATCCCCATCCAGCAAGGCTCGTGGGGCCTGGGACTCTGCGTTTCTTCCTAACAGGCTCCCACCGTGAGACGGGGGACCTGGGTCCGTGGTTCTGAGTCATCACCACTGTCACTGTCAGAAAACAGAGGGCCAGGGTGGGAGAACGCAGGGCGGGGAGAGGAGAGCCAAGCAAACTGCAAGGAGAGCTTCGAATTATACTTATTATGCTGTGATGATAGTGATCATAACCAATATTTATGGAGCACTTACTATCTGCAGGGCGCGGCGCCAAGCCCTCTCTATACATTAACTCATTTCTTCCTCATCACCACGGTTATAAATAGATGGTGCAGAATGGCATTATTTTCCAGTGTTTCAGTGCCCCGTGTGCACACAACAAGCCGCGTGCACACAACAAGCTCGTGGAGCTGCCCCAGCAGGCGCTGTTATTACTATCGCTATGAGTTTGCTCCTTACGCAGATGGGCAAGCAGGTCTCGGGGGTTACTGAGGCCATCTGGGGGCTGAGTCAGGGATGGGGGCAGGATCTGAACTCCCAGGCCAGAACAGGTGTTTTCTAGGGCATGGGGGCTCAGGCTCAGCCATCCTGCAGGCCACCAGCCGAGGCTGAATTCAGGACCAGCCTGAATTGTCCCGGTCTCCGGAGCCTGAGCTGAGAGGAGGGGACATGCCAGGGGAGGAAGAAGGCACCACCAATTCTTCTAGTGAATCAATTTTTTCATTTATTCTTGGCTTCTCCCTGGCCCCTTCCTTTCGTCTTCAGTGCCCAAGAGAAGAGTTCCATGGTTTTCAGTGGACAAATTAGGATTATTTAGGATTACATGGGACTGTTGGTAAAGTGACTAATGCCACTGGTCCCTAAAGAGACCAGTGTTTAACCCACATGTGACCTCAATGGTTGTTGAGATGGATCTAGATTTTCTGTGGCTCATACCTTACTTGGGTCAAAACCAAAGTCCTCCCTAAGGCTATCAAGGTCCCATGTGATCTGCTTGTCACTTTCTGCTTTCACGTCTTCCCATTCTCCCCCTTACTCACCCTGCTCCAGCCACCTGGACCTCCTTAGTGTTCCTCAAACACATCAGGGCACTCCTGTCTCAGGACCTTTGCACTGGCTGTTCCCTCTGATTGGAATGCTTTTCCCCGACACCCATATGGTTCCTCCCTTACCTCCTTCTAGCCTTTACTTAAAGGTCACCTCCTCAGCGAGCCTTTCCTCACCGCCCTGTTTCAAGTTCAGCCTCTGTAAATATCTATTCCTTCTGCCTTGCTTTATTTTTCTGATGAGCACTGATGACCAACTCATATGTATTATACATTTGGCTTTCTGTCTTGTTTCTTATTTGTATTCTCTCCACTAGCTCCCTGAGGGCAGAGACTTTTGCAGGATTTATTCTTTACTAGGTCTCTAGCTTCAGGAACAGAGGTCAGCAAGCTACAGTAAGGGACCTGCATCTGGCCAGACACCTGTTGTGTGGCCCACAGGCTAAGAAAAGCTTTCCCATGTTTAAGTGGTTGAAAAAAAAATCACAAGAAGAGTAATAGTTCTTGACATATGAAGTTGTATGAAATTTAAAATTCAATGTGCATAAAGTTTTATTGAAAAGCACCCTGGTTGGTTTCTGCACCTCTTGTCCCGTGGCTACTCCTGTACCACAGAGGTGGGGTCGAATCTGGAACACACTGGCCTGCAAAGCTGAAAATAGGCCATTTGTAGGAGTTAATTGGGTCTCCAGGCTGGAACAGCCCGCTTAGGTGGTGGCGAGGCCCATACCCAGGCCAGGGGACCCCGTTCTCCCCTGAGGTCGCCTCGCCCGCCTGAGGCTCCCACAACTAACCACCAGGTGGCGCTGTGGCTCCCGAGCCGGGCCTCCCCGGTACCCACGTCCCCGTCTCCCCTCCTCTGGCTCATCCTTCCTTCTCAGTGTTCTGAGAAATGGAAGGCACCCCCAAAGCGAGAATCCAATTTATCATGCGATATTCCATCATTACGTACATGGCAATGTCTTTTTTCACGCACAGAGGGCTTGTAAAAAAATGAAGCGGGGTGGGGGGAACTTGGGGTTTGCAGGGCTCCCAGAGGGATGAGAACTTCAGGTGGGTCCCGGGGTCAAGTGTGCGGCCCACCTGGCCTTGGGCTGGGGTGTTGTTGAATACCTGGCCTGGCAGCCAGAGGGCGAGTTCACATCCGAACTTTGCCCCTCACTGACTCTGTGACTCCGGGGGAGGGGCATTCTTTTCTCTGTGCCTCAGTTTCCTAGTCTGTAAAATGGGGGATAATCACGTTCGTTTCTGGAATTTCTACAAGATGAAATTTAATTCTTCATGACATGGCAAACTTAAGCTTAAAACAATGCAGGCAGGTAGTGAGCCTTGATACAAGTTTGCTCTGGTCCCAGGGAGGGTAAATCTTTAAGCACTTGGAGGCCTCAGTTTACAGAGTTAAAAAAAAAAAAAAAAAGAATAGCAGGTTGTTTAGACCACAATTAAACCAAACTCTGACCTTTAAAGACCTGCTTGGAAATCGGAGCACTTTTTTTCCTCCTTTTTTAAGGGAGGCAGTTGGACAATTCTAGCCTACTTGATATTTTAAAAAAATATAGGTCTGGTCCCAGGGAGTTTCTTTTTCAGTGCAGCTGGCTGGTTTTTAGTGCAGAAAGACCCTCCTTTTGTCCTTTGAAGCAGTAGCAGCTTTGGCTGTGGCCAGCCACAGAAGGCCTGGGGAGCATCCCGCCCCCATGGTGTCCTCCCCCTCCCCCAGTGGTGCTCCTCCCCCATCCCTTATGATCTATCAGGTTTTCCACACTAGTTTTTAGAATCCAAGCAACTTGTGAACAAACATCTCCCCAGAGTTACTTTCTTGCCCACTATGATACCTGTCTTTTTTCCTGCTTCCATCACTCCAAAAGTCTGTCCTTTCAATACCCCAAGGTTCTCTTGATAGCGTCTATGCACCTGTGCTCTCCAGGCCTGCACTGCTTCCCTCCCCACACCCCACGCCAGGGGGAGGAGAGGGCCCATGGATTTCATCTCTGAATGAACTTCCACCATGACTGCTCTCACTTTGGTCAAGTCTCATTGGCCTACCTTCTGTCCCTGGCATTTTCATGTGATGTTTGCACCTCAGGGCCTTTGAATGCCCTTGGCATGGCTGGCTCCTTCTTGCATTCCAGTCTCAGCACAGATGTCAGGTCCTCATGCAGAACCAACTACCCTGGCACTGTGGATCACATCACTCTGTTCATTACCTGCAATTGTGTATTTCCTTCTAAGTTGGACTGCCAGCAACATGAGGGCAGGGTTTTTGTCTTCCTTGACCACTGCAGTGTCCCCAGTGCTTAGAAGGTGCCAATGTTTGTTGAATGAATCCATCCCTGGGAACTAGAACATCTATGTTGATGATCACTCTGTGTCTCTGGCTTGGAGACCTGCAAGTCTCTTCGAGCCAGTGAACATAATTTTCTCTTCAGTTCTCTGTCCAGGGCCTCCTCTGGTTCTAAGTCTTGCATGGTGTACTCAGTGGGGAATCTGCTTGGAGGAGGAGGCAGGCATGCAGACAAGTGACTGTACACATCCCAGGGGGTACACGGAGACCAGTCCTCATTTATCCCACAATCACCATGGGCCCAGCCTTGGGCCAAGCAGCTTCAGGTATGAGCTCATGGGGGGGTGGGGGTCCTCACCCCAGCACCCATTTCACAGAAGAGGCCACTGAAGCACAAAATGGAAAATGATGAAGACAGTGGGGGCAGAACCAGCTTTGGAACCCAGATCTGTCCAAGTCCAGAGCCCACGCTCTTAATTCTTTTTCTTGTAAATTCATGAACTTGGAAATACCTGGCACAGTAGAATGAATGAATGAGGTGTGATCATTAAGCTTTTCCCTGACTTTTAGGTGCAAACTCCATGAAGGAAGATCTTTTTCTTATCAATCCTTCAATCTTTGGCATTGCCCAGCACAATGCTTTGTGGGTAGAAGACACTCGGTATCTGTTGAATGAGGCTGTGTTAAGTCTAAGACAGGTTCCAAATGAAATCTATAAAATCTTGAAGGTGAGTGTGGCACACATAACCTGTCCTCTAAATCTGCTGCTAGAATCCGCTCAAAAGAGGCCAAATGGGATAAAATAAAATGAAATGATTTCCCACCTTCTACCATTTTCAACTTGTCACAGTCCCTTAGGGAAAGGGGGCAGGTCTTAGGATCTCCGGATGAGCCCAGGGCCACAAGTCAGATCAGTGACAGTGCAGTTAAAACAACAGTACCACCTTCCCTGAAAATGCCACCTCACAAAGCAAATCTGGTCCTCTGCCATCCGAGAAGACTGCTCTTGCCTGTTTTAAATTCTTCTGGAGGGCTCCAGATGTTATACAAAGGACAGATTTGGAGGCAAAAGGAGCGACCTTCAAGTCTTAGCCCATCCCACTAGAGCTGGGTGACCTGGCAAATGCCATAGGCTCTCTGGGCACTGAGGGAGATCCTGGTGCAGAGAGTCTGGGAATGCACATTGACATGGCAGGGCTCAGATAACAGGGTCTTGGAGAAAAAGCCAGCCTGTCTTTCTCTCCTGTGGTCTGGGGATAGCCTGGGAAGTATGTAACATGTAGCCTCTCCAGTCTGTGTCTTAGGTCAAGGGATTCTGAATAAGAAGCCTGCGCAGCTTAGCAACTCTGGAGCTGTCATGCCTGGATTCACACTCTGGTTCTGTATGTGCTATGTGACCTCGGGCAAGTGACTCCACTAGCAGCCTCACTTGCCTTGTCTATAAAATGCAGAATAGACAGGTAGGTGTTTGGGTGGCTCAGTTGCTTAAGCATCTGCTTTCAGCTCAGGTCGTGATCCCAGGGTCTTGGGATCAAGCCCATGAGTCGAGCTCAGCGGGAGAGTCTCCCTCTCCCTCTGCCCCTGCTTGTGAGTTCTTTCTCTTGTTCATTCTCCCTCTCAAATAAATAAATAAATAAAATCTTTAAAATAAAATAAAATGCAGAATAGAATAGCACTTGCTTCTTTGGGTTATTACAAGTATTAAACATTTGCAAAATGCTTAGCATGGTGCCTGGCACATTATAAAGTGTTACAGGGGCCCTAAGGCAAATAAAATGAAGTTCCCACCCATGCCCCTAGCTGTGACTTCCAGAAAGGCATAGACCTTATCCTTTTGATTATG
The DNA here is from genome assembly GCF_048164855.1 of Canis lupus baileyi. NCBI lineage: Eukaryota > Metazoa > Chordata > Mammalia > Carnivora > Canidae > Canis > Canis lupus. Next base: position 50,431,119 of record NC_132856.1, read on the forward strand.
CGTCGCCAGGGGTTAAGCGCATAGTAGGTGGCCGGTAAAGGTTAGACAGCAGCTGGATAAGAGACTGGAATGAATTTGTGGATAAGAGATGAAAATCTAACCTCTAATATAAAAGGCCAGATAGTGGGTGCTTTCAGCTTTGGGAGTCAGGTGGTCATATGGTCCCTGTAGCAACGGCTCAACTCTGCCTTTGGGATGTGAAAGCAGCCATAGGAAATGTATAAATGAATGCCTGTGTACCAATAAAACTTTATTTACAGAAAGAAGCAGTGGGCCGTATTTGGCCTGAGAGATGTAGCTTGCTGACTCCTGCTCTAAACTATAGTAAGAGGTTAGTGGGGACAAAGAGAAGATAATTCATATGGTGCTTTCTGGAGAGATGATGATGTCAAAAGCCAGCAGGGGTGGCTAAAGCCTTGAATTGGAGGGTCTATTTACTTTTGTTGTTTATTAACATTTATTAAGCACACGTGATGGCCATCAATGTAATAGGTATTCTGATACCTTTTAATCTTGAAGAAAATCTCAGTGAGGATCTTTTTTTTAAATTATTTATTTATTTATTTATTTATTTATTTATTTATTTATTTATAATAGACATAGGGAGAGAGAGAGAGAGAGAGAGAGGCAGAGACACAGGCAGAGGGAGAAGCAGGCTCCATGCCAGGAGCCCAATGTGGGACTCGATCCCGGGACTCCAGGATCACGCCCTGGGCCAAAGGCAGGCGCCAAACTGCTGAGCCACCCAGGGATCCCCTAGCCACCCAAGGATCCCCTCAGTGAGAATCTTTAATTACCCTTTCCTTCTTTTTAAAATCAGGAAACTAGAGCCCAGAGTGGTTAAGAAACTTTCCCAAAGTCACACAGCTCAGAAATGATCTTCCAGCTCAGCTGGGTCCATTTCCAAAAATCCGTCCTTTCCCTTCAGGGCCAGAGAAGGGCTGGGACCTTCTTTCAAAGCTGTTGTTTACATGTTCACAGCTGCCCCCAAATGCCTCCAAGAATGGGGAAACATCCGAAGGAAGAATGCAAATAAATTAGATTTTTCAGCAATGTGTGACTGAGATTCTTGACAAATTGGCACGGTGCCTATGTATTGGGCCTGTTGGTGAGCCCTCTGGAATGTTGTGGAACTCTTCAGTTCCTGCCTCAAAACATGGATGCTCCATTTAAAAGAGGCTTCATCAGCATCCCCCCGTCCCCGCCCCGTGGCTCAGTGGTTGAGTGTCTCCCTTCCACTCAGGTCGTGATCCTGGGGTCCAGGATCGAGTCCCACATTGGGCTCCCCTCAGGAAGCCTGCTTCTCCCTCTCCTATGTCTCTGCCTCTCTCTCTGTGTGTGTCTCATGAATAAATAAGTAAAAATCTTTAAAGGAGGCTTCATCAAAGAGAACCGTGCTGGAGAGCTCCTTGGGTTTTTTAGTCCTGGGATGTGGACCCTTTCTCATGTTTTCTTTCTCAGTCTTTTCCTGACATTACAGCTTGGTTGGTTCCTACAAGGGCAGCCTATAGGCTGACCTGTTCTCTTTAGATCTGTGTCGGTGGTCCCCAGTCCCGAGTCAGGCCTGTGTGCCTGACTGACCTCAGCAGGTGAGCAGCGTAGCGGGGGCTTGGATTTCTTTGCAGTGGGAAAGGTTTCTGGTAATGGTGTGTCCACGTGGCTTTAGTTATCCCACTGGCAGCCCTGCATCGCCCCTGTTAATAGGACCTGTTAGAGCACAGATATCATTGGGCTCACCAGAGTTTCTGATTCAGCAGGTTGTGATGGGACCTGAGAATCTGTATTTCTCAAAAGCTCCCCAGGATTCTGTGGGGTCCACACTTTGAGAAGCATGGCTTTAAGTCAGTGGCTCCCAACTTTGGCTATGCATCAGGATCAGCTGGGAGGTTGTAAAAACCCCATTGCCCCAGCCATCCATACCCCTATTAAATCCCACTGTGGAAGTGGGGCCCAGGCATTGGCATGTTCAAAGTTTCCAGGTGATTCTAACATGTAGTCACATGTAGTGAGAACCCATCACAGATCATTGTTTCTCATTTTACTTATGATATCCTCAAAGGAGGGCCCCAGGTTTGCACACAACTTGGAAATGTAAAATCCACTGGAGGATTAAAAAAATAATGTCTAATCCATTCCTAAGCCAACACGGAATTATTCTCATATGATTCATGGTTTGGATTCTTATTCTTTTGGCTTCAGTGATCTCTTCTCTGTGTATTCAGATATTCAGCTGGGACACATTGGTACAGCTCATTGTTAAAATATTAAAATATTTCCATACCAGTTAGTAAATAGCCTGGAGTTCCTCCCTCCACCCACCCTCCCAGCCCCTGCCCAGTGAGCTCCCTCACCCACCAGGTCCTTTCCCACACCTCATGATGATCTGCACTCCAGGGGGCAGGAGTGCCTCTTGCTGGTTGTTAAATATTTAAAATTTTGCCCAGTGCTTTTGTCCTGTATGGGGACCTTGACTGTGGAAGGGAATAGGTAGGAAACCCCTGATATATCGGTTACCTTTGAGGCCCTCCCTTGTCCTGCAAGTCTCCTCCAGCTGGAGATTCAGCTGCTCTGAGACACATTTGGGACCCAGGAATCTTGGGGGGGGCCCTAGAACCTAGAACCTAGAACCCTAGATGCCCCATGAATTCTTCTTTCCGCTCTTGGGGAATAGTCAGTCAAATAGATCCTCCAACCTCCATGTCCTCCCGTTTGCCACTCTCAAAGGCACCTTCCTCCCCCTGCCTTTGGGCACAGCTAGTATAATTTCCTGAATGAGTTTCGGATTTCCTAAGAGACAAGAAGGGTGCTGCCTTCAAAGAATATTTCTTCTGAGGCAGGAGACCACAACTTCCTGTAACAGAGAAGGCTGTGTTGGCAGAGAGGCCTGAGCAGAGTTATGGGGCAGGCATGGGTGGGAGAGATAGTCTGGGGAGTCAGGGGTGGGTCATAGGGATGGTGAGGAGGGTTTCCTGGGGCAGAAGATGGGGAGCGGGGCTGGAGAAACATACCATGGGGAGGGGATGGGATCAACAAAGATACCCCCATATTGAGCCCTTTGCAGTCCAATGAAGCACAGGGACCCCTTCTCAGAATTTTATGTTTTTGCATGCATGAACTCAGGGGTGCCTGGGTGGCTCAGTGGGTTTAGTGTCTGACTCTTGAGTTCAGCTCAGGTCATGATTTCAGGATCCTGGAATCGAGCCTCGTGTCAGGTTCCACATTCATTGTGGGGTCGGCTTGAGATTCTCTCTCTCTCCCTCTCCCTCTGCCCCTCCTCCTCCCCTTTCTCTGTTTCTCTAAAATAAATAAATCTTAAAAAATGCATAAACTCAAACACAAAGTAGACCAATTATAGTGAAAATGAGTAACCCAAACACCTGAAGCATCGGGCTTGTCATACTCTTACAAATATGCTTCTTTTATAACAGGTGAAAACCGAGGTCTAGTGGCAGGCCTAACAATTTCCAGGTAGTGATGGGAGTAAATGATATTTCAAGATCTCTGAAATAATTGTAATGTGACATAAAAATGTGTTTTCTGTTGATGACAAAGTCACAGGAGCTCCTAACACTGTTAATACTATTGCAATTCTCCCCCCTCCATTTATAATTTCGGCTAGATGTGGTGACAATGAGGATGTGACTTTTTTCCCCCAAAGTCACAGACTCTCTGAATTAAAAACAAGTTGAGTCCTACTTCATTTAGGGAATGAAGGGAGATGTGAGTTCAGAGGGAACTCTGAGGTTTCTCTCTGGGGAGGGTCAAAGTAGAAATACCCAGGAGGCTGTAAGAAGTTAAGAGTGTAGAACAGCACGGGGAGGAGGGGTGGAAACAGAGCCTGGAGGAATTGTGAGAGCAGAGTGGCTAACCTGTGGGCTCAGGAACGAGAGTGCTGGGGTTCAATTATGTAACATATGTAATTATGGTGTGTCAACAGCACCCCACTTCTAGTACCAAATCCAGACTCCTTCAATTACTGGACTAACCCCATATGCCTCAGTTGACACATCTATAAAATGAGGATGACAATTGCATAATCTAGGGTGATGGAGTAATGTGTCACTGGGACAGTAGTGTCTTAGAAAAGGTGGTCAGGGATGGCCTGACTGGTGAGCTGGCATTTGAGTCTAGTCCTGAATGAGGTGGATGAGACACCCATGCAAGGTTCTTGGAGAAGGAACTTCCAGGTAGAAAGAACAGGAAGTGCAAAGGCCCTGAGGCAGGAGCATGTCTGGTGTGTTTGAGGATAGGCTAAAGCAGCTGGTGTGGCTGTAGCAAGGTGAGTGAGGGGGAGAGTGGTGAGAAGTGCAGTTGAAGGAGTTGGTGGGGGTTAGTTCCTGTGTTATATGTCAGAGATATAAGGATGAATACTTCCCAGTCAGTGCCCTCAATGAAGTCCAAGACATAGCCATAGACTGGTCCAATGAGGTAAATGCTTTAAGACAGGTATAAACAGAGGGATTAGCCACAGTGTTCTAAAGGATTCA